>NC_083857.1:2040000-2394209 GCF_029169275.1 Apis cerana
CGTGTACATATATGTGTATTTATATGTACTTGTATGTAGATGTGTGTGTGCGCGTGTGTGTATGTTCCTATCATCACATACGTAAACGACACATAACACTTTTTTTTTTTTTTTTAAATAATCCCCTTCCCGGAGCGTCTTCATATTTATCTTTTTTTTTTTTTTTTTTTCAATAGATCCTCTCGTCCATCCTCTAAGACTAATTTTTACGTTGTCTAAAGTGTTTTCGCAGCCCATCCTCTCGAGAAATTCACCCGTTTTCAGCCCCAAAAGAAGATCGGTATCACCCTCAACGTCCGGATCTGAATATCTTTCGCCGTATTTTTCCCCGCCAATTTTTCCATTCTTGAAAAACGTCCCGATATTGTTTCTTTTCTTTCCTAGACATTTTTGCTTTTTCTCTCCGCCTCGTTTCGTTCGCAGCTCAAACGTCAGTTTTTTTTCGAGTTTTAACCTTTTTAAATTTATCATCGTCCATTTTCGTCATCTCCAAAGTCAACAATCCCTTTCACACACGATAGGATAGGAAAACGCCCCCTATCGAAATTCGTCGACGAAGCGAGCACTAGTGCACTCGACGATTGTAACATACATTTCTTTCCCTCCATCTTTTTTCCTATTTCAATTCTCTCCCCCCCCCTTTTTTCACTTTCGTCAATTGACTCCCCTCGATTACGCGCCCTCTTCGTATTTCCTTTCAATTATTTCCCTCCCCCCTCCCCCTTATCGATAGTCTATCTTCCGGTGTAATTTCTTTTTCCACTTTTCCTCGATTTTTTCCTGAAAAAAATTGTGATCGGATCTCGCCGCCGAACGATGAAATCGCCGCAATTCTTCTCACCAATGTAAATTGCCTTTGCAAATTGTCACGCAGCCTCTCACGCACCCACACGCACACACGTACTCGTACTCACATGACACTGTGCTTATATATATATGTATGTACGAAGTTGTCGATTATTACATATACAGTTGTGTACGTATGCGATAATGCGGTAAAAAGAAAAGAAAAAAAAAAAAAAGAAAAAAAAACGGATCTATCATGTATAATCGTACGTAGAGCTTATTATATCACGTGTGCTCGTGATCTCTGAAGCTTTTGGAAATTTCTTTGTCGATATTACACAGTTTATTATTAAAGTATTTGTTATAAAGTGAAAAATTGTTTGAACTTAATTACAAATGTTTGTACGATATATATATATATATATGTAGATTTGTAGCAGCAGGTAATACGTGATTGGACTGCGGAAATTTATGAAAAGTGATTGCTTTCGTATATTGTTACTCGTATAAGAGGAAGAGTAGAAGATTATCTCATTTTGGTTACATATATTTTATATATACTTCTACTTCGTATCATGCGTTTTTTAAACTTTTCATTAAATATTCACAGTCCGATCATCACTGAAAGATGATCTCAAAAGCAAAACTTGATACCTTTTCCTTGATTCTCGCGGAAAAATTAATTTGAAATTGATAACTTTTCATCATTACATTACAGTTTCAGAAATATTAATAATTCTTTTTTCTCCTTTTCCAAGATACCAGATGAAAAATAGATTTATCAAGTTTTACTGATCATCGAACGGCGAACGGAAGAAATTTCCTCGACAAGCTTCGAGAGATCGTACCCTGTTTCTCAGGGTGTATAACAGCAGGAGAATAATTCCGACAATAACCGGACGAATAATAGCAGCGGCTGTACGGAATGTACAGGTGTAATTCTATAGTGGTCTCTCGGTGTTCCCTGTGTTTTGTATATTTGCAATTCTTATAAAAAACGATGAGGTAGTACTGTCATACGTATCGTCATTTGGCAGAACATTGTACGGACGTGATCCCGCCCGTGATTTGGTGTCTTCTACATCAGAAGATAAGATCAAAAAAAAAAAAAAAAAAAAAGAAAAAATATAAAGAAACGTAAAAAGAACACATGCAACGCGAACAAGATAATACAAGGAAAGAACGAGACAACGAAAACGGAAACGAAACAAAATAATTTCCATTTACTAATATATATATATATATATCCTAGGTCGCGTACAACCGTTTAAATACTAAATAATCATCTATTAACTATTGTCTTTGATAATCTTAACGGTAGGCGTATCGTTGTGAGATAAAACTCTCGTTATAAACTTTGATTTTTTTTTTCTTCTCTGTAACGTAATAACAAATAAACAAAAGAAAAGGAGTGAGGGAGGAGGGGAGGAGAAGAGGAGAGAAACAGGAAGGGAAGAAACAATGAGGGGAGGGGGAGAAATACAATAATAATAATAATAATAATTCTATAACAAAGAAAACAGCTGGAGTTTTGAAAGTTTCGTGGGAGGGGAAGGAGAGCAGGTGGGGGTGCTGAGGGAGGGAAAAAGGAGCAAAAGAGAGAGATAAAAGTCTGTAATAAACGCGATAAAATACTGCAACAAGTAATATCGTGGTGCCATCCTGACTAGGAGCTACCTATATATCTATCTATAGGTAAATTGTATTAATAATAAACTATTGCATTGATCACATCCTATACAACCGGTATCTAATTATTCCCTATGCTCTCTTGCTCTGTCCTGGTTCTATTGGTAGTCTATTTTTTCCATATTAAATATCCCTTATTATTATTATATATCCTCGATCTATTGCTCCGGACAAAAGTCCGCTATTTAAACAATGTAAACAGGTAACAAAGTGGTAGTGATTGTTCGTGTGATGTTTTTTTTTTCAACGCGTCAACGTTTTTTTTTTCCCTTTTTTCTTTTTTTTTTTTTTTCCTTAAAGATCTTTCCAAGCGAATGCGAAGCATCTTTTCATTTATATAATCAGGTAAATGTATAAACATACTTGCTAAAAAACTTGTATCCCGTATTATTATTTTACTTAGATACGCGTGGAACGTACTTTTCCCCGTTCGATTCGAGGAAACTCTTGTTCGTGTTTTCTTCCCCCCCCCCCCTCCCCTCTATTTAAATAATAAACGAGGAACAAGAGTTGCCCGGATCACAGGGATCCGTTCTTCAGTGAGGTATAAAAAAACGGCGTCCTTACAAAAGAAAAGATCAGTTCTTCTCTTAACGATTATTGCTTGTTCTCTCGTGTACGAGGCTGTGTCTTCGAACCGCATTCACCAAGAAGAATCTACACACGTGGCTTACGATATATGTATTATTACATATGGTAACTCGATAGCTTTATGTCCGTTCTTTATAATTGTAGCTATAATAATCTCATAAATTCTTTATAAAATATTGTTGTTGTACATCAATACAAAAGAAAAAAAAAAGAACAAAAAGAAAAAAAAATATATATATATATAAAGTGGAAAAGATGGGCATGCTTTTAACCGTGTTTCGGCATTTAATAATGCGAAATAACGTGTCACACTCTCTCTTTCAAGATATCCTGTGCAAGGATAATCGTGTGTATCGTCTTGTGTGTGTCTGTGTGTGTGTGTGTGTGTGTGTGTGTCTTGATGCGTCTTGTGTTCGAGAGATGCGTAAAAAAAAAAAAAAAAGTAACGAAAATTCGATCGATTAAACTCGATCGCGATCCTGAATAATAGATAGAAAAATGCGTTCGATTCTGATTTAAGATCATATTTCCTTGTTTTTTTTTTTTTTTTTTTGGCACTAACGTGAACGTAAATGTTAAAAATAGTTTTGATATCACCCGTTCTTGTCTTGTCTTGACCCTAGGCTCTCGACATCAACATCAATAATAGTACCAGTTTTATCTATTCGCGGTAGAGAATCAGGTAAAGTATCAATATATAACAGCGTTTCAATGCGTGTGATGCGGCAGCAGTTCGATAATAATTATTCCTTAATAATCCATCGGTAACAGGTTCGTAACTATCGTAATAAAGTAAGGTAGCGGCAGTAAAGGTAGACGCTTTTAAATTCATTTAAAACTATTTCTCGCAACAACGCTTGCACCGTTTCATTAATGTGCTCGGTATATATATATATATGTATACTTATATATATTCCGTTCGTACATCTCCTCGAAACGATCCTGATCGTTCTTTGGCGAGGAGTCGTCGAGAAATATGGTGAAGAAATATATATATATATGTATATATAAAACCATAAAGTCAAAGGACACAAAAAAAAAAAAAAAAGAAAAAAGAACCGAGAACTATTCGGCTTATTGTAAATACGATTCACCTGAGATATGCGTCTTTTCTATTTTTTTTTTTCCTCTCCTTCCTTGTAAACTCGCTTATTCTCTCTTCTGGCGTCGTGAATCTGAATCTTTCAGCGTTGTTTTCTTTTTCTTTTCTTTTCTTTCTTTTTTTTTTTATTCGCGATCTACTTCGATCTTTCGATCTTTCGATCTTCTTCGTCTCTAACTTCCCTTATTTTTCTCGCGCTTCGAAAAAAAGTGTTTCTTCTTCCTCTTCCTTCTTTTCTTTTTTTTTATAGTAGTGTAATAATAACTCTTACTCGACGTTGCACTTTCATTGACTAGTTTTGTGGTTATTCAGCGTACTTCGCGAGCATGTCCGAGGCGACGAGTTTACATCCTCCCGATCCCAACCTCCAACATTTCTCCTCCTCCAGTATCTTCGTATCTTAGCTAAGCTCAGGACGTCGACGTTTTTCCAAACCTTGCTTCCATTCGTTCTCCTCTTCCCTTATCTTCCATCCCCCCTCCCCCCATTTCGTCATCACTTCCCGTTTCCCACGTTTAATCTCTTCCTCACTCGTGATCCGATCACCGGGACTAATTCTTCTAATTTCGCGGTCAACCGCCCTCTGTCGCATCCGAGTCCTCCGCGAAGACTTTTTTTTCTTTTTTTCCCTTAAACTTTTCCCCCAAAAGAAGCACAGAGAACACGCGACTCGCGTCGTGCGACCAACAAGAACACCCTTAAACATCTATACGAGAGAACGAGAAAAATCTCATTAAAAATCTCCGAGCTGATCGAGTGATCGCGTGCAAATTTTTCCTACTTTCCCCCAGCTTCGGCATCCTGATCCCCTCCGTATCCCCGTGAAATTAACACGAGGGATCACGGGAGGAAGGATGAATTCGCAGACGGGTCGCGGTGTAATTACTATCAAGATCACACCGAGACGAGGCACAGCGGGTCGCATTGGATCGTTTCCTTTGTCGACTTTCTCGGGCAAAGGCTGGGCTGTACGTGGGTACAGCGCAACGCTGTCAATCGCAGTTCACGGAGGGAACGGCCGCTCGGATGTTTCGCGGGACGGGGGTGGCGTTGACCGGCGTCGGCCAGGAGAGAAGGCGGGCAAACCTTCGCCCTGGCTGCTTCCTCGTTCCAGCCTCTTCTTTCCAGTAACCAAGCGCCGCTCGTGCGTACCTCGAGCGGCGCACGGGCCGTCTCCCGTGGCGTTGCGGCGGGCAACACGATGGCGACGGCCGCGATGGGAACGGCGACGATAACGACAGCGATGACGAGGACGCCGTTACTGCGGCACCGTGTCCGACATCGAATGGTTCGACTGTTGGAAGGCCTTCAGATTCAGCTCGGCTTTGTGCTCGCGCGCGATGTGCCGTCTCACCGTGTTGTTCCGCGTGAACGTCCGTTGACAGAACGGGCACGGCACCCTGATGCCTTGGTGGCGTTGCCGTATGTGGGCGCGCAGGTTTGTCTCGTAGCCGTACAGTTTCTCGCAGTCCGGACACTTGAGTTTCTTGCCTGAAATCATGGGGATATATTTATTTCGATCTTATAAACGAGGTTAACGATGAATGAATAACATCAGTTTAAGTTGTAATTAATCGTATAGGGGTATTTATTGGAATAATTATTCGATTGTCGGTTTCCAATAATCGAAATTGATTTAAGTTTCTGTTTTAACATTTAACATATACGAATCAAATTCAATATTATTGAATTTCACTATTCAATATCACTGATGACCAATTGATTTAACAGAAAAAAATTTTTAATGATGGAAAACAAATAATTAATAAAATAATAATTGGAATCACTGTTCAGATAATTTCAATATTATGATTTTTTAATAAAAATAAATTTGAAAATTTATTTAAAAATAGATCTATAATAATATAAACTGTTAAAGTTGAAATTATAATAATAATTATTATTACTATATTATGAGATGAAATTAAATTATCAGCCTAATATGAATTTGATTCTTGAAATATAAATATAAATCATGTAGAAATTTTAATAATTAAATTTATTAAATTATTAATCTTAATAAAAGTAATATACTTCAAAATTGAATCTTGAATTCAATGCACTATTTTGCCATATTAAAATTTAAATAAAATTGATTTTACATTCTGAAATTTCTAAATGTGAATGATCTAATGGAGGATAAAAATTTAATCATTCAAGTGATGATTGATTAAATTTAAATAATATTATTCGTTTTGAAATTAATCTTTCTAGAATAATGTAGAAAATTAAGAAAATTATTCTATTTAATGAAATTATTGATCCTATTGATGAGATTGAATTTCAACGGTAGTATGAATCTGGATAATCCGAATAACATCGAGGTACAGATATTAAACCTAAGAAATGTTGAGGGAAAAATGTAAAATTTACACCGATAAATATTATAATAAATTGAATTTTTAATCACTTCGATAAATGATGTTAATAGTTACTTAACTCGTTATTAATATCTTAATATCAAACTGTGATGTAAAAAATTATATTTAATTTGAGATAAGTGCTTGGAAAATTGTTATGAAGCAATTTCAATAATAAATTCTAAAAAAGTAGATACGTGTAATTGTTCTAAATAGAAAAACGATTGTTTTAAGCTTCGCTCGGAGGGAATTCTTGTAATTTCCGGTTTATTCTGGCTGTCTAATTTAATACATTTGCATATAAAATAATAGCCGAAGCATTTTTCTTAGAAAATTTTTTTTATACAAATATTTGGCTCGAATTCTTCCCTTAATTATCTTATTACCTCTTATTAAAAAATAATAATTTTTTTTTATTTATCAATATGAATAATTGAATCGTCAATTCAACTCACGAAATTCATCACAAATTCATGATTTAATAATACATATGTATACATTTAAATAATTACAAAAGTTACATTCTTTAATAGTGAATAATTTAAAAGAAAAATTTAAATGTATTAAAGAAAAATTAAAGATCTTGAAAATAATTTATCGACAAATTTCCAAGCTTGATTTATTCAAGAAACGAAGTCAAAAATACGAATCACCATTCTGAATTTTTTTTTTTTTTAATCAACAATCTTTTATACGAATACTTAAATTTCACAGAACCGTCGACTCGATGAACAATTTAAACGTCCGAGCAAAGAGAAAAAGAAAGTTTCCCTCCCATCCCAAATGCCTATAAGGGGTTTACGCGTGCGATCATCTCGATAATGGAGCGCGTGCACGCGTCTAGTAGCACGCGGATCGTTCCTCTTTTTCGGTGGATAGCGGGTTAAAAATAGAGTTGGGCCATCCTAGAAAAAGTAAACGGGGCCGTGGGGCTCGATTTCGTGCAGCTGACTACGAAATTCACGAAGGATCGCCGCCCGAAGACAAAGGCGGGCCGAACAGGCCGCGCGAAACTGGCGGAGGGAGAAAAATACGGGCGCCGAGGACGGAAGCCATGGTGTTCGAAGGAAGGGCGAATGGACGTTTGATTGATAGAAAGGAGGAGGGCGTAAGAGGAAGAAGAAGAACGAACTTAACCCCTGGCCAAGTTTGTCTTTTGGATTATCCTATTACTCTAACCGTGTTTTTCTAGAATTTTTTTCGACTCACAAAAATCTGCAGTTTCGAAAAATTTTTCTTTCCATTCGAATAACCATACTCGAATAACTCTCATTACAATCGACAATCGGTCAACGTTGCATCAACTCCTTATATGAAATATTAGCATTGCTCTTTGATTTTTGAAATCTCCGTTAACGACATTGACAAGCTTTTTATCTTTTACGAATCGAGCACACGATATTGAAACTATCGAAGAATTTAGAATGGAAAAAATTATAGATGAAAGAAAAGGGAGGGGGAGGGAAGGGCAAGAGAAAAGAGATGAAGGGGAAATCAGAAGCAGGTAGAGGAGCCCGCGGGGTAGGTACGCCCCTGAGCACGCAGGGACGAAGAAAACGCCGGTGTTTAGGAAGAGAGAACGATCACTTCCGCGAAAGGCCACGCCATCTGCTTTGCCTGGAAATTTTCGAATTTCGCATGTATCGACGATTATTACGGGACATCCTCGTCTCAGCCTCCCTCCAAAAATTCATAGGGCAGTTAACCTGATGGCGAGCTTGTGTCAGGTTTTTGTTGCTTAGGCAACTGATTAAATTGTATAGAATTTGGATTTATTGGATTAGGGGTAAGAGCAGTTGACAGGTCTCTTCGAATTCTTCCCTGTAAAATGATTTCACAAATTTATTTTTTTTGTCATTTTATGCACCAAGATTGAATATATACAAATACGAAAATATTACATTCTGTGTGTAAAATTTTGAATGAAAATTTGAATGGAAGAAATTTATTAAAATAATAATAATTATTGATTTGAATGTTAGATAAATTATATCGTCGATATCGATACAAAAAAATAACTTGCGTTAATAACTTTACCTTAGATTATAATATTATATGATAAATATTCAAAACAATATTTAAAGAGTATAAATCATTGTTTCGATTCAATTTTTCTATTCGTAAAATTTTAATTCCAATTTGCATTTTAAATTACCCATATAATTTAACAATAAGAATCCTTTGGTTGAATAAGCATTGTTCAGAATGAAATTTGCCGTTGCATTGAATATTTAATCACTCTATCACTCGGCGTTTCAAGAAACTAAAACATTGGAAAAAAAAGAGCGTATCAAGCGATCGTTTCTACGAAATGAAAATGCGATTAGGTTGAAATAGATCCGAAGGCTGTAATAACCGATTGCACGTTGGAACGAAGACATGCAAGGAATGCAGAAGAACATCCTTTCTATCCCTGATACTGTAATTTTCTGGAAAAAAATTATTTTGAGCGTGCTCGAATACACACGCGTGTAGCAAAATTCGCAGAAGGTGACCCTGACACGTGCTTGCAGAATAATAATAAATACCGTAACGCCGTTGATATAAATGCCGTCTTTAACGATGCACACTAATAAATAATCATTTTTTCGTAATCGAGGCCTCGTTAAATTAATTATAAGCTCTTTCTAGCGCGACAATGCAGTCTCTCTTTTACTCGAAATATACTTTCCGCGATATTAAACAATTATTTATTTCAATATTTATATCACATTTAGGGTTAAATCAATTTTTAATTATCTCTCATGGATAATAAAATGCAATTTTCTTTAAATTATTATTGAATAGTAGACAATATTAAATTTTGAATATTTGGAAAATCACAATAAAGCGATCCATCCCAAGATCTTTTTAATCTCGCTTCCACGTCACTCGAGGAATCGAAAAGACTTTTTGAAAATCGAAAGACTTTTACACGAAAAAAAATTCGACTTTTGATTAATCAAACGAGACTTGGCAATCTATTTGGATCCCCTACTTGGAGGGAGAAAATGGAAAAATTCGGTTACGAAAACGCAGCAATGTTCAAGGTCTTACCCACCTGACCCTTTTCCTCCCTTTTCAGCTGAATGGATCGAAGAAAACGGATAACAGAAGGAGAAAGCCTCGACACAGCCCTACCACAACTCGCGACGGCTTGATCGATGGACCACGCAGTTGGATATCGCACGTCAATCTTATCGTCGGAATTTTTATCCTTGGCGCATCTGTTTTCGCACGTGTGTATCGGTATGGATGGATCCGTGCATCGAGTTATGCAATATTGACGAGTTTGACGACACGCAAATGTATTTGTTATTTAAATTTTTTTTTTAAATATCACTCTTTTATTTTTTTATTTTTTAAAGTGCCTCGTTAAGATATAAATGAATAGAATTAGGTTACAGATTAAGATGTTTGTAATTTTTTAATTGAGATTACTTGTTATCGTTTTATTTATTTATTTTTTTTTTCGGCGATATTGACGTTCTCGTGTCAATATGTAAAGTAAATTTCTTAAAAGCATACGTGTTCGACAGTAATTATAATCGATTTTGTAATGTTAAATTTTACTTAACCGCACATTCGTTCTTAATTTTCGAGAAATTTATGAAAGATATAAACGATACATTTTATTACTTTTCTTATGGAACCATAACTATTTTATTTTTATCGTTGTCGCAAATTAACGGAATTATATTGTTTGTTACCCTAAACTGTAATAAGGATCAAAAAAAAATTATAAATAAATAAACTGCAATAATATTTTTCTTTATTTCTGTCTCTTTTTAATTTTGCTTCGTGGTTCAATGCAAAGTTCTAAGTAGTAAATAAGATCTCAAACATCTCGAGCTAATAGAAAAAACACACTTATATTCAAAAAAAAAAGAAAAAAAGAACAAGTAATAAATTTTTAAAAAAGATAAATATAGAATTCAGACTTGGGAATCAGATTTTGAATAAATCTGATTCGATAACGAATGCATAAAACTTATCAGAAACATCGCGCAATTTACGACTCATAAAAACATCTTTTCGTTACGCATCGTGTGTTTTCAAAAAACACTTTGCAATTTGGAAAATGTGTCTAACAATCGAAGATAAAATCTGAAATCAAAAGTTGGACATTAATTATCGAAAAAATTGATCAGTTAAAATTTATGTAAAATAACTCGAATAACATAATAATTGGTAATTATATATAACAGCGTTAAAAATATCCATCTCCGTTCCAAAACAAGATCTCACGATCTTTCTCTTCAACGTCTAAACGTTCGAGCATCGATGACATAACTCTTTCAAAAGCCAAAATAAAGAGGCGCTTTCCGCGAGAACACGTGCGGGCGCGGATAAAAAGAGTCTCCGGTTGGTCTCGTGGGAAATCTACAAATCTCTGGCGAGCCGAGGTTGATCGAGGGAGAAACCCGATGGAATACATCGAAAAACGGAACGGCCGCGTTCCTCCACGCGGAGACTCAGCGGATCGTAGGGAGAGAAGAAGAAGTTCAAAGGATGGTCGGGGCGTGGATCGGTCAGTCCTTGACACATTTCGTACGATGGCGCCAAATTGGTCGTCGTCGACTGGGCGGCAGCTCTTTGGCTGATCGTTTCGAGCGAAACGAGGATGCCAAGAAACGGATATAAAGTAACTGCGGAGGAATCGTTTTTATCGAGATAAATGGAAAATATATAGCAACGTATATGTATATATATATATAGGATAACGAGGATAGAGTTATGTTATCGAACGAGATAAATATTAAAGTATTTATATATGGTATTTTCCTTAAGCAAAATAGTATAGAGCTATTATCAGAGTAAAAGAATAGATCAGAATTGATAAGAATGCATTTATAATGTCACTTACGCAATCTCCTCTTCGTGTTTTCATAGAAAACGTATCATTTAATCGATATCGAATCGACATATTCACCGTATTTAACGAACGATAGCACGATGGATAGCGACGAGAGAAGAAAATTTTATCTTTAACAAGAAAAAGGAAAAGGAAAATCAATGTCAGGCAACGTGCGTGAAATGAAAGGAGGATCCTTCTCTCTTTCTCCCTCGGGAAAGAAGAAAGCCAAGTCGCTAGCGCCGCCTTCGTTGCAAGGGATGCCAACCCTCCTGTGTAGCCCTCCTGTGTCGGAGAGACCAAGAGAAAACCATAACCCGCACAACGGTCCACTTTCGAGACCTCGATGAATCGGAATATAACTATCGAGTTCTCTCCCTCCTGGCCCGACCACTTCCGTGGTGACATGATTTCTCGCCTCGTGTTTTGACTCTTCACTCTCGGTTTCACGGGCGAAGCTTAAAGACGAGCTGTCGACCGTTCCTTCAATTATTTACGATGATCGAGAATTTCGATAAGTAAGGGATGTTTAATTTCGATCATTCGTTATGGAAATTGTCTAGCGGTTAAAATTTGGAAAATATTTGGAATTGATGGTAATTATATCTATATGTATTTTGAACAATGAGATAACGTTAATTCGATGATATAATTTTATGGATTTCAGAAGATCGTGTGATCAGATATCATATGATGAAAAGTTTGTTATCAGATGTTTTAAGATTCGTGTAACGATGAATAAGTAAAGGTTAAAAGATGTATGAAATACTTCGTTTTAATTATTTTAAAAATTTTAATAATAAAAAAAGATAGAATAATAGAAAATTGTCGAAAACGAAGATGTGTATTTGATAATATTATATTTGGAATAAAAATTAGTTTCTAAATTTTTTAATTAAATTTCAATTTTTTTTTTCAATAAAATTCACTTCAATAAGAATCAAAATTGTATCTTTAATGAGATAAAAATAAAGAAAATCAATATGATGAACGATATAAATATAATTATAACTAAAATCATTTCCAAGTTATGTGAATTAAATAAGTTATTAAACGTGTGCCAATACAATGCTAATCATTCTTATACAACGTAATAATAGCGACAAATAACTTTTTTCGAAAACAAGATTGCGTTTCACCGAAATGTTTCATTGACAATTTTCGCTAAGATTAGATTACTCGTAAGTTAATTTTTTTAATATTTACCTTTGCAATATTATTGATTTAAAATTCTGTCTCTACATTACAAATAGTTTTATATTTTCTTATGAAAAAAAATAATGAAATTAAAATTTAGTCATCAATTTAGTTAAAGATTATTTTATTAAAATAATTTAAAGCTCTATTTAAATTGTTAAATTCAAATCGTTCATTTAAAATTCTCCAAAATGAATTACATACTTGAAAAAACATTAGTAAATATCTCGAAAACAAATAATCTTTTCAGTTCTTTATGAATTGAAATATTAATAAAATATTTTTTTCATGCGTACTTCACAAAATGAGGGCATAGAATATTCCAGTAATTACGAGTATAACTTATATCGATAACCAAAATCACGCAATAAAATAAACGATAATTTATTGAACATCCCCTCCTGCTATGTCCGTGCATCACGATAAAAGCTTCAGAAAAATTCATTGGTCTGTTCTTTTCTACTGCAATCACGTATTGCTCGTCCAAAAGAGATAGACAAAGAAAGAAGAAGGAAAGAAGAATATGGGTTGCGGTGCGAGGCACGAACTCGTCAAAGGCTAACCTCTCTCCCGCGGAGCACACAGCGCGGCGCATATATACGTGCACGCGCTTGGCCCTTTCCACGTAGTTGTGCACACAAACGAGCGGATAGCACGCAAACCTTGTGCGTTCACGAACTTTTGGCGGCACGTGCACTCACACAAAGCCGATTCAGAGGCTGACACACGCGCACTGGCCTCTGTCCGTGCACGCACGCATCGGTTTATTGATTGGTGCGTGCTGTGGTAGGCTCGGCTCTACAAATTTCGGCGCCCCGCTATATACACGCCTGGTATATCCAAGTGCAATTTGATCCGAGCTCTAATGTAATAATAATTTATTAATTTAATAGATTGAAAGATGAATATAGACAAGAAATTTTACAATTTTACATTAAATATGAGCCACGTAAAAATTATAGATACTGATTCATTTCATTGATCATTTGAATTTGAAAAAGTTAAATTTTTATTTATTATTTATAATTTATGATATTTTTGACGTTAAACTTGTTTTCGTTATGCGAGAAAATTCAAAAGATCAGAGATAGCAAATTAAATTTTGTTTGAATGAAAACTTAAAGAAAAGATAGTCTAAATATCTTATGATTTAAATTTTCAATAAAATTCATTAATTTATTTTTATTTATTTTATTTTAAACATTTATTCAGTTTTTAAAGAAACAAATAGATTCAAGATCAATAAAATAGATAAACATACTAATCAAACGTATTCGAATTGAATAACATGCTTAATCAAAGCTCCACAAAAATATGCAGTTAAAAGTCAAATCGTTCCGCAAACGAATTACCGACAGACAACACAAGAAGTCGTTGAAGTCGCACCAAAATTAATCATCAACCGTTGTAAAGGTGAAAAAAAAGAACGGTAACTAAATGACACTGTAAACATGGCAAACGATAAAAGTAAAAATAGAAAGAAAACTAAGATGAAAAAAAAGGGTAGGGTAAACTGAGCGACGAGCACAAATCATAATAACGATGATATTCCGTTGGGGATCGAAATTGTGTCAGTTCGTCGCTATCAAATTCAACCACGTGTAGACATATATTATGTAGTAATTAATAAATTCACTTGGATTTCTCGCAAAATGAGAGCCGATAACGCGGCATTCTGTTACAGATAATTCTCGAGCTACTCGTATATCTCTTCCTCCCCACTCTTTGCTAGCGATCGCATGAAATACGTCGAATTCGACCGACATTGCGGAATCGCGGGCGCTGCAGTAAATTTGCACCCACGCCTGGCTGTCGCCCAATTCCATCCAATGACTACCCTCACCACGCAACCCAAAAATATACGCAAGCGTAGAGCATGCGAGTAGCTGGCGCTATCTAATGGCTACAACTTGAAACCCGCGCAATCGTACACGCATCGAATTCGCGCACGTTGCGCGAATCCGTGACATTTATACCTTTTTTGGCGCATGATGTGATTACAAGAGTAAACACGAACCGTTTGTTTCTAAATAAACTGAATTTTATAATTTATAAAGTAATTTTTATTAATTGATTACTTTATTTTTTATATATGTGATTAATCAAATTGATCTTATTTACAATCAAATATTTTTATAATATAAATGTCGATGGTATAATATTTTCAAATACGATACTTAACTTTTGCAAAGATATTTAGTTATTAAAAAATTTCAATAAAATTTTATTCATCGATCATATGAATTATATTATTATTCTATATTTATTTATGTATAAATTCAAATCAAAGATCAAGAACATAAAAAAGATAGATACGGCAAAGTAAAGGACGCTAAGGAAGGTAATAGAGAAAGAACAGAAATAAGGATAGAGGATTATTTCAACGAAGATAGGGTTACTCATTGTGCGTAGAAGGGTAGCGCCAGGTTAGCGTGGCAACCCGTTGTTTTATTTCTATTTGTCAGAACGAGAAGCATAGTAATAAAGCTCGCAGAAGGGTCGAGACGTATCATGCTCGTTTTGTCATAATCGTCTTAGTTGGCGAATAACAAAAATTAAAGCTGTTCCTCATAGAATTGTAGTTTTGCTGAAATAAATGTTTGCTCGGAAAACAATATTGAAATTTAGATTTAAATTTCGATAGTGGCTAATTTAAAATTATGAAAAAAGTAATGAATGATAAAGATATATAAATGTATATAAATTATCTATTATATAAAAAAATATAAAAATCGAGATGCATATTTATCGATATTTATATACATAAAGCTCTCAAATAGCTTATCAACTAATTCTATATTATATCGATACTTCAATCTTAAAAACCAATTTTGTTGTTCAATACAAAGATTGTAATAATATTGTGAAATAAGATCTACATAATCGATACCTTAAAGACTTTGATATGACATGAATTATACTTTCAATACTTCTATCAACTTTAAAAAGCTATTATTTAATCTCTTTAATCAATAAATTTAATCAATATATTACCATCACAATACCATACCTTTTAATTAATATGAATTTACTTTTATTTTCATTTATTTCACGCCTAGAAATTTTAACTATGAAATATCACCTAACCTCAAATATGCAACATTGCATATCACTACTATATCCATCCAATTCGCTAAAAAGAAGGCGTGAGTTGCGTGTCATATTTGTCGAATTTACTAGCGTGGTTCGTGTTATAGGCCCTCTAACGGTGTTATCATGAAATATTTCGTGACCTGAATTTCGGCATTGCACGAAATCCGCTCACTCTATCAGCACTAGTTTAATGGTTAATCCGTGAAAGTGCGTTACGTGAGTGTGCTCGAAACACACAATACATGCAACATGATCGCGTATGTGAATAAAAGAAAGGAAAAAAAATAAATCAACGGATCGTTTGATTGTTCTTAATCGCAGGTAAGAAATGACCAACTAAAAGAATGCACGTTATCATCAACCAATCGAATGATTACGTATATCTTATTTCTTATTACGATTCCGTGATGTGATAGCTAATAGGTACAATCATTGCAATCTGTGTGATAACATGTCTTATTTGCAATTTGATTCGTTTATAAATAGTTTGAGTTCGTTTAAAATCTTCGTTTGACAACATCATTTTTGATCGATGTATCTATAATATATAATTTTTTTTTCTAACTATTAAGATATTAAGATTCTTAAGATATTGCTATTGAATTAAATTCTTAGGTTATAGGATAATTACGAAAATTAACTTTGAATATTTTTTTCGATAAAAAAATTCAGTTCATTAAAAAAATTAGTTAGAAATTGATTGTTTGAAAATCTTTATAAAATTTAAAAAAGAAAAATTATAAATTGAAATACAAAGGATTGATAATTCGTATTATATATAACTAAATGTGTAACTATAAAATTTATCTGAATATTCATTCATGAAATATGAACGAAATAATTCAATTCGTCTAATGTTTAAGTATTTTATAATCTTTTTGTTTTTATTCTTGATCGTTTTTTAAAGAAATAATCTTTTTCTCGAGTGATTCGATTATTTCTAAATAATCGTGAAGATCACTTTAATTCAGATTACTATGATTTTCCTCTATGTTCTGTCGATCAATACAATTCCTGGGGATGCCTGTCACGTTAGATTTCGGACGTACTTCTGACAAAGTCAACATGCTCGTTCGATGATGATATCTCGATCAAATTTAACAAGAATTATTTGAAAAAAATAGGAAAAACTACACGAGTAACAATTGTATTATAACAATTAAATTGATTCTAAATTAATTTCACATTTTAAAAATATTTATTTTACAAGATAAAAATATTATTAATACGAGACATATGATACAAATATTAATAGGAAATGAACATTCAAAAATTCAAGAAGATCGAAGCGGAAAGTTTTCACAAATCTGTGAAAGATTAGACGGTTTCAAGAAGTTATGAAAGTAGGAGCGGATCAAACAAATCTTTTCTCGTCCAACGATAATTTGCAGCATGAGAGTCAACCAAACTTTTCTAACAGTTTCTAAAACACATCAGGAGCTCTTTGGCCATGACACACATAGAGAACCAGCCTTTCGCATCCTCTCTTGAAAAAACATCCAACGGTCTATACCCATAATTCATTCAAAGCCTCTTGCGTTCTATCTTCCGCAAGAATTCAGCCTTTTTCTCGTATCTTTACTAAAAGAAACAGAATTCGCTATTTCATAGAAAAACGATTAGCAAGTATTTTTTTTTTTTTTTTTTTTTTTGCTCTTGACTCGATTTATATTATTTCTCGGATTTACGCATTAATAACTCAGGAAAATTTCATTTTACTCTTCGTTGAACAAGTAGGCGAGAAATTTTGTTCGATAATTTGATATTGTGTAATTACGTTCTTGGTTGCTTTCGTAAGTGGAAAAGTTTAAATTTTCTATTGTGAATATCATTTAAATAACTAAAATATCAGTAGCGAATATTTAAGTTTTATTATTAAATTGAAGGCCTCGTTTATCAAGCTCCTTTTTTTAATTTCATAAATTATTTTTTATGTAACTAATTTTATTCAAATAAAATAAAATCTCATCGTGATCACTCGCATGTAAAATATAACGAGAATTAAAAACTATTTGAAATATTATTTTACGAATTATTCAAATATCGAATAAAGAAAAGTTAAGAAAAATTCTCGACAAGCCAATAATAAGATTATTTATAATCTTGTTCAAACCTATACATGAATATCTAATTTATAAGTTGGAAAAAATATTTTCTAGCAATAGAATCTCATTAATTCATCAATCAAAATGTCATGCGCCAAGCGATAATTTCGCAATTTTATTGCATTGTGCAATGATTCCCAGTTAGTTGAACATATTAAACCTGATTTCGAGACACGTTGCGAGAACCGAGGAGAACTTAATCATTTCTAAGAATTCGTGGCCTGAATCGGGTTGCGTTAGATTTTTGAACCCAATTCGATTCGAGCATACTTACACCAAGCACGATATATGTCGACGAAATGAGAAGTTGAAAAAAATAACAAATGAACGCTAACGAATCGTAAAATATGATTTAGAAATTCACATTTTTAACCCCCTCTCCGGGCCGTCGAGTCGAAATCGTGGTATCGCGCGAATATAAGAAACAAGGTAGACGCTTACGTGAAATTTTTAATACATTTTTAATACGTCAAAACCGGGTTTTAATCGAACGATTAAAAACCGATAAGATATTTTGAATTCGAAATCTGAAAATATGTAATGAGGATGAACGATCTTAAGCAATGATAACTTTAGTCAGATTTTATCATATCTATTTATTCAAAGGAATTTATATGTGAAATATATATGGGATTTTTATAATAAATTTTTTCTTTCCTAAAATGAATTTATTTCATTATCGTTTTGATTTTATTGACAGTTAATTAATTTGTTACATTTGACGTGTTTCGTAGAATATAATAAGAGATATGATAATTTTCTTTCATCGTCATTCTCAATAGGAGGAGTTCAAAACACTAACTATTTATTATTATTTTGTAGTTCCTAAATAGAACCAGGTGCAAACACATTGTGTTCACTAAATTCATCCTCTTACGTACGCATCCTTTAAAACTAAAATCGTAACTACGTAGAAAATCCGTTCGTCAAAGGAAAATTATTCAAATCATTGAACACAGTTTGAATTTAATTTGGAATAAAAATATCAAAAATTGGTAAATAAAATTGTCTAATTTTAAAGATAGCCTTGTTGAGTTGCCTACACTACTCCATGACTAAAACTATTCTATTTCTATTCCGGAATCTATCAAATATTTCAATCTTTTTATTTTTAAATATTAAAGTTTTATCTTTTAGCTAATAATAGGTAACTTAAAAAAAACTGGAAACCAGCAAAAATAAATTTATCAAGTTTTTCTTTTTATAATCTTTACAGGATATTAATATGAATCATGCGATCACTTTTTTCGATTCTAGATATCAAAACAAACACAAAAATTAATATACAAAAATTTCCTCTAAAGCAATTTTCAATTATAACTCGATAAATCTTATCTTTGTTGTATTAATTTGTTTGTTTTAACTTTTACAATCTCCAAATACTCTTCCAAGAATATGTTAACATTTCACTGGAAAAGACCACCAGCATCACACGAATATTAAAGTGACAAACGGACGGATTCCGCATATAGAATTAATAGTAGGAGACAACGAATTAATGTTTGAAGAAGACACACGAGACGGAGGAAGCGTACTCGTGGAAATGGTTTGCGCTCGTGCACGTCCGAATGAAATTTTTACGAGGCACGTGCGCCAAATTGCACTCGACTTCGAGGTGGAAGGAAATAGAAAAGAAGGATAGAAGACACGGTTGTGGTGCATCGATTTGAACAGACGCGGCGGGAACAGTTTCTGCCTTGTTTATCTATAATTCAACGTTCAACGGCGTGGAGAGTCCTTTGGAACAAAGGACACGCGTGTCTTTCGTGCGGTAACGAAAGAAAAACACGATGATGACGAAAAAAGATCTTGTATTTGTTGCGTTGAGATAGGTTAAAATATTCATTTTTATAGAAAATTATTATATTGTTTCGTGAAAATAATACTTTCATTCCTCCTTATATCTTATTGATTGCCAATTTCTAAAGATAATTCTTAAGATAAAAATTCGTATACGCGATTCTGTACATAACTGGCATATTCTGTATAACTGGTTCTTCTAATGCTTGGTGAAAGATTGAAACGACATGGTATTAGATAGTTCATGGCCTGGAAAGACCGAGCCCGTAAAATGAAGGACGCGTAGAACGGTCGAAAAACGGTCAAGAGAAAGTCGCCGCGTTCTTAGAAGAAAGAATTATTGTGGAACGATGTAATAACAGTCACGCACATTTTAATAACCCTGTAATTATCACGCCAACATCGAATCTTGAAACAAAAGAACAAAAAAGAAAAAAAAAACTATTATCTATAAATCATCGAGAAAACACGACATTTTATCATACAAATCTCGAACAGTTAAAAATACCGCGAATAATTTATTTTAAAAATTATTCGAACAATTATTCCTTACAATTTTTAATCCAATAATTCTCCAATTCTATAAAACGTCACGAATCATTTATCTCAAGAATTATTCGAGCATTATTTTGCGCTAAACGATTAAATGCGAAGAAAACAGAGAGCGCAAGAATTTTTAATAAAATAATTCCGCAATAATTCCATATCTAGAGGTTAGAAAAGAAGAAAATATGAAGTCTATGAAAAAAAAAAATGAACCGTTCCGCGATAAAAATCTCGTACAGGCTCGAATCGTTTGCCGAGAAGAAATCGAGCGTATCGAGAACTTCAAACAAAAAACTAACTCCTAACGACAAAGTTAAACCCAGAGATAACTGTACATTTAATAGAATGTCTCAACAATCCCATGACCGGTTGCTTCCATTCTACTACTCATCCGTGCCGCGACAATTCTACCGAACGTCGATTAGACGCTTAGTTTCGTTCCGTTCCTTCTGAGTCCGCCCGTTACGAAACGAACGAAAAACACCTTTCTCTTTTCTGCTCTCCCTCTTTTCCCTCCTCTCGCTTGCTCTTTCCCTCTCGCACGGACACGGGCGAGCGAGCTCGGCCTCCCTTTCTCTTCGTGTCGTCTTTTCTCGTGCACGCGATTGCTCGAGCACGATTAATGTCAATAACCGTTGCATTAGTTGACGGTTCGCTTCTTTCTTTACCGTACGGTTCATTCTTCACCGTATTAGCCTATCTAAAAATGGTTAAAGCGTGATCCGCGACATTCGACGATCCTGGAGCTCCGTGGTCGCTTGTGTGCGAGATGTGTCCGCCACCCTACACCATCCATCCACTACCCCGTTTTTCGTATCGTGGCGTCACACGCCCGGTGATTTGCTCGCCGGAGCAAAAGATGTTCCCAATGGCTGCACCGTGTCGCCTGCATCCTCTTTGTAACGCTTTGTTCACACCGTGAAGGCAACCGGTGTCATTCTAAGGTGAGAGCGTGTGTCGATCTCCCTTGGATTCAGCCGAGCTTTTCGGATACCCGTTAAATACTCCTCGTCTAACGTTCTTGTCGCCTCTGTGGCCGTTGCTCTGCTCTTTGCATGCTAGAGTCTCTGATATAGAGACTCGACTATATATATATATATATATATATATGTTTGAGATAAAAAAAAATATTATTGGTAGAGATGTTGAGAAAGAATATGAAATGAGCGAAATTTCGAGGACGAGTGGCGTGGTATAGTTGTGATGAGAGCACGCGTCGATACGACATCGGAACACGCCATAAGCTCGGCTGACGTCGCGGTGACATTTAAGAGCGAGTCGACTGTCGAGTTTCTGAAAATAATTTTTCAACCTTCTAGCAAGTATCTACTACGAGGGGGCAGCGAAGATTCGATCGAGCGGATTACCTTTGGAACTGAAAGCTTTTTCGTTATTTTAGAAACGTTATTGTGGAAGGAGAGATTTTTAAAGTTTCGGATGTCTTTTTTTTTTTTTAAACAAATGAAAACGAACGATAAAGAAGAATTATTTGGAAGATTGATTATAACCGTTTTCTTTTATTCCGTTCGTTGATATTTATTCGACAATTAGAAAAATAAAAATCTTATCATACTTTGCATTCTCGAAAAGAGGAATTAAAATAGAATTTAAATTCTCTTCTTACACTTTAGATTTTTATTGAAAAAAATATTAGGAAATATGAAACGATAAAAAGACTAAAATAGTAAAGAATAAAGAATAATAAAATTTTCTGTTATGTCTTAATAAAGAAACCGAGTTACGAGTCGTAAATTAAATTTTAAGATTGAGATTGCATTCTGTTCACCTTGTTGCTCGAACCATCATTCAAATTATCTTGTGAAAGATAGAATGATGAGGCATTGGAAGGGATCATCGAGAGGCACGACGTTGCAACATCAAGAAAGCTTCCCGTGCATTTTGTAACATTAGATCTAGAAGGTTTTGCCTTCTGGCCACGCACTGGCCCATATATTATTGGAAGGTTTCGTCAATCTCGTTAAAATTATCATTCATTTCAAATAAGTCGTAACAAATAACGAAAATGTGGCAAGAGGTGATACTTTTATCCCCTTCGAATAATAATCGTTAATAACGTTAGTCAGTAAATTAATTCGTTAACAGTTCAATGGAATTTCTAACTTTGTAAACTGGAGGGAAATATTTTTATACGCGCGAGAGATTCGCGTAATCGTTTATATGCGTGTATTCATCACGTTGGCGGTGAATCGAAACACGTGGTACGTTTACGGAAAGTCTGGTAAGCTTCTGTAATCGACGACGTTTAAAAGAATGGCTTAAACTGTTACGTTATCGATTTGTTACAGAGAATCAATGTTATATATATGATAATTTTAAATCGATGATGTGGTTAATTTTTTAATATCGTTATTAAACACGTCGATTTGTAATACGATTATTTTATCAAAATATAAAACAAAACATGTTTAAAATTTACCTTCTTTTAAATTTAGAATATTAATGTGTTAGAAGATGTTTTTTTATTTAATTTTTTAATTTTAATTTCAATATCAAATATCAAATTTACGAATGGATACATAGATAGCAATAGAACTTTAAATATTTTGAAGATAGGAATAAAATCGGACTCACCATGGGGGGTGGAGACAGTGCCAGCCTTCTTCATTTTCGTATTCCACATAGCGGGATTAGTGGGTGCAGGGCTGAGATCAGGAGTCGGTGGATGAGCAAGCGGCAAACGCACCATGGGGGGTCCAATTTGTCCTCCAGGCTGCATGTGATCCGAATTCGAACCATAATGACCACTATCGAACCCCCTTCCCCCGGTGTATACTTCGCCTGACAATCTTTCTGCCAGTTTTTCCGCCCTCTCCCGGTCGGTCATTGCCACTGGTTCTTGCTTTATTCGTAGATCTGCGCAAATGTATGCAATTATGAATGTAAAACAATATAAATTGTTATAATTGATATCTTTGAGTTCAAGATATTTCACTTTTTGATGTTAAATTGTTGTCATTGTCAACTTTGAACAATTTTTCCAAAAAAAACTGACAAAATTTAAGAAATAGAATTTGAAAATAAAGATATAATTTCAAATGAATGTAAAATAATATAAAATATACAATTGACTTCAGTTATTTAGTTATTTTACTTTTTGATATTCCACATTAAATTGTTGTTACCATCAACTTTGAACAAAACTTCAAATCCAAAGGAAAAAAGAAACTGAAGAAAATTTAAGGAATAGAATTTGAAAATAAAATTCCAAACAAATGTAAAATATAAAATATAAAATACATAATTGGTATCTTTGAGTTCAAAATATTTTACTTTTTAATTCCATTAAATTGTTGTTATTGTCAAGTTTGAACAAAACTTCAAATCCAAAGAAAAAAAAACTGACAAAATTTAAGAAATAGAATTTGAAAATAAAATATAATTTCAAACGAATGTAAAATAATATAAAATATACAATTGACTTCAAGTTATTTTACTTTTTGATATTCCACATTAAATTGTTACCATCAACTTTGAACAAAACTTCAAATCCAAAGAAAAAGAGAAACTGAAGAAAATTTAAGGAATAGAATTTGAAAATAAAGTTATAATTTCAGCAAAAGAAGCTAGCACAGTTTATTTGATTGTTTGTAGAGAAAAATGTGTGAGAGGGAAGATATAATAATTATTTTAAAAATGATTTACCTTCAGCTACGCTTTCCTTGAGATCGCAATTGCTGCGTTCCTCGGACCTCGCTCGTTCCAATTCCTGTTCCAATTCCGTGGGTGTGTGCGGTGCGGTGTGGGGATGCGCGGGTGTTTCTGTAGGGTGGATGAACGGCTGGTAAAAGTGGTTCTCCAGAAGAAGCGGATGTGGCGCTGATGCGGGCCGGAAGGCAGTGCCGTCGCGCAACACACTCGCCCTTCCCAGCGTATCGACGTCGCTGGGCGATCTAAAAATATCCCCAAAAAACGTTCGATATCGTATCAAACTCTACTTAAGAAACTCCAGGAAATAACAAGGGAAAAATAATTTAGTCAATTCTCTTCCACCGTCTCAATTCGGAAATGTCAAATTCGATTATAAAGAAATGTAACGAAACAAGGAATCTATCCGTAAACGTGACATCATTTTAACATCATCACCGTATAAATTACTTAGCGTATATAATATATTATACACACGAAAAATACTAAGTCACAGGAGGCTACATTACAATATTTCTTAACCGAGGATTCTTTCGCAACATCCTATTTTGGTATAACATCCTATCTATTACGCTTGATCAAAGGGTGAAGCCTAAAGCTAAAATTAATCGCAGATAATGATGGAATGTCGATGACTCTCGACTTCTCGATTCTTTAACGTGGAATTAGACGCGTTTTGCGATCGTCTATTCGCCACAGTTGAACGTACGGCTGTAAAAGGGCTTACCTCATCAGCCTTTTCGGCAAGGTTTCGTAATAGTGAGAGGTGGCGGAGTAGAGGTTGGGCACGGGGTAAGCGGGGGCAGGAGACGGTGCTGGTGTACGGGCCCTCTTTATGGTGTTTCTCACCATGGTTGCTTCACCCGCTTCACCCATGTCGCTCACCTCGCCGACTCCTCCGCCAACGTCATCAACAACTCCACCACCCACGTTACCGCTCACGGTACCACTGACGTTCCCGCTTCCGTTGTCACCGCTGCCGCTGCTCGCACCACCGCTTCCGCCGCCACCATCCCCGGTGTCCGTGGACGAGTTATTGTTCTCAGCGGCGTGCCTCTGCGCCACTGCCAGCTTCTCGTGCTCGATGGACAGACCCTTTACCTGGAAAAGGATCGACCTGTGATTCGAGCAGATTTGGAGAATGTGGAGAAGACGAATGTAAATATACGTTTAGTATTGCGATTGTTTCGATTTTGGTGTAAATAAACGTATTATTTTCATTAATAGAATTCATCTAAGAACTGAATAATCTTACGTCTTTGTTTCGAATAATTTTTATTGTGATAATTTTTATTCAATTTTTAATTTCAATTTTTATTAGATATAAAGTAAATTAAATTGTGGAAGGGATTAAGAATTGATTTAGAAATTTTATATTCGATAAAAATATTTTGAGGCGAAGAAATATTAACAAAGAAAACACGCGGTGTTGGTAAAACAAATGAAATATTACGTTATGGAAATTCTTTAAAAGAATTCAATCAGAAAGTATACAACTTAGATTTCTAAATTTCTAAATGCAATAAACATTTTATCTTTAATATCATGTATATTATCATCTAGCGTCAAAAGAGTGATCTTGCTTAAAAAGAAAAAAGATAATCAAAATCTCTTTAAAAATAAAGCAATGTTAAAACAAAGAATGTTACCACGTTCTTTCAAAGGGAGCAATGACACAGCTTCGCGTCGACGTTCCAAGAACAGGAACTTCTGTTCATTAATTGCGGCCAAAAATAAAAAATAAAGTGAAAAAATAAAAAAAAAAGGACGTTCCCCGAAAGAATGCAAAGTACGCGCCCGCGTTCGAGACACGTGACTGCTATTTAGGGCAATTATTTCAAAAGAGATGAAATAAGTCGCATACTTGAAGGCATTCGGCTGCTTTGAGGAAAGAGCTGAGGGATTCCTGGGACACGTGTACCTCTCCACGGTACATGAATTCGAGAAGGGACGCCATATTGTGGGCACTCGTTCCGTCGAGAATAACGATCAGTCCCGCGGGAGAAGGAGGCATTCCTTCGAAGAGCTCTTGAAAGTGTTTGCTGCATGCTGCGAGAATTAACCTGTGCGCCTTGAACGTTACTCCTGAAACACACGCAATAATAAAGATTTGTTAATACACGAGAAACACGGTGTCCTTCGAGCATTCGTGTAAGCTGCTTCCAAGACTACGATTCGTTTTGCTTCTCACGAACATTCGTTTCGTGCAATAGATCTTTCCTTCATCTTTTTATTCCTATCGTTCGAATTCCGTTCGATCGATCCTTTCGAATTTTTCCTTAAACAACTTGGAAATAATTTTCGAATAACAATTGTCGTTCGTCATTTTCAAATCAGGTCGAAAATTAGACGTGTCAACAACGAGATAATAAGAACCACGTGGACAACAAAAGCTGAATATTTTTTACCCTGGGGTTGGATTAACCGTGTTTTCCGAGAATTACTCGAATTTGTTTCGTCTATTCTGATCTCCTCATCTCTCTCCCTCTTTTTTTCTCACGGCTTTCATGTCATATCCGAGGCAAGGACCGCGGGAATTTTGGCGTGCAAAGGAAGTGGTGACTGTCGAACCCTTTTTTACCACTCGCTCTCCATTTCCCTCCACGAACGGACATAAAGGAGCCGAGGAGCAACGCCAGCTTGACGCCGATGCCCTTTCTTGCAGCCCGCTGGTTATGTAGGTCATCCTCGGACACGATCTTTCGTAATTTACGATTCACGTGCGCAAGTGTAACGTGCGCGTAATACGATATCGGTGCGCGTCCAACGAATATGGCGCCGCCACAGATCTCTCTACGACAAATCTGTGAGGGACGAATGTATCTTTTGTACCCATCGAAATCGTCGTTAGATAAGGCACTCTTTTTTTTTTTTTTTTTTTTATTTAAGAGAAGATTTTTTAATAATAAGCATATTCTTTTTCTAAGAAAAAATTGTTGAGAAATGTTGTCAAGAGAACGATGTGGATATTTTTAAATACGCTTGAATTAACTTATGGACATAATCAAAAATAAATACGAAATAGAAATATAATATTGTTCCTGTTTTTGATAGGAACACTTGACGAGCTTCACGCAAACATTGTTATTGGACAGTTATGAACGGAACAGGGAAGATGAGAGGAGACACAATAACACGATATCCTAGGAATAAGGAAATCAAGAAGGGAAAAAAAGGAGACACGCGAGAACAGGCGACCAGGTGGCCGAAACCACCTGCCTTTCGGAATGGCTCACCTAACTAAAGCGTATCGAGTTTTTCGGTACTCCTTGACATTCGAAGATTCGTTTAAAAAAAAGAGGGAATTCTGAACCCTTTCGTCGGCCATTCCTTCGCCTCCACGTGTGTGCAAATTATTCCGAAATTTCGCCCTAACTAAATGATTTGCATTGATTCGAAAAGCTTACAGATGCACGTACTTGATCATAAAATGCATCATTGAATAAATAAATATTCGTAAATTTGTATACAAAATTGTAAATTCAATTTCGATAATTAGAAAAATAATTCTACACATTGAAAGACAGATGTTATCAGATCGAAGTGTTATTAAATGTAATATAATTATCTCCTTATTTTATCTCGATAAATTATCCCAAATAAAAAGTCATTCAAAAATAACATGCTTACCATTAGCCTACTAAACAAGCTTAATAAACGCTTTCGTTTTTATCCCACGATAAAAGCAATTTGATCTTTCGAAGGAATCGTCTTTGTGGCGTAAAAAAAAGTATCAAAATTTTTCTGCTCGAAAAATACGTTAAAAAATCGACTAGAGAAAAAGAAGGAAATAAATTCACGACGAATAGAAACGCAAGGGCTGGAATATTTGCAACCTACCAAATATAGCAAGCTGTGTATCGTTACAGGTATATCCAAGCCAAATATACATCCTAGATGTATATGTGCAGGGGCCAACGACCGGATCGCGTGTACGTGTGTGGGCGTTTTGCGTAGCGTGTTCGTGGCTTATGCCAACGGCTCATAACCAGGACCCGGAAACATGTGCCTGGCATTCCCGTATCCTTTGTGTGGATCGGCGCAGCAAAAATAAGACACGGATGTGTTTCAGCTTGGAATCTCTGAAAACACTCCTACGAATCACGCAATGATACCAACTTCTTCGCTATATTATAGTTTCTTTTCTAGATCTAACGGTAATGGCGCGTTTTCGAGGATTGAAAAACTTTCTTTTAATTATGATTCTTTTAATGATATTTTTTAATGATGAGGTTAATTTTGCAAAAAATTATATTCAGTGAGTTTTTATCGGGAGATTCTTCTTTTTTTGAGATAAAATCGATCTTTGATTCACAAATTTTTATGTAATTATTTTTATTATTATTTATATTATTGCGTGTTTATAGTACTATAACGTATCGTAATGCGTAAAAATGAAAAGTTTTTAGAAGATTTGAAATTCGAGGACGATTTAAAAAGCAAATGAAATTTATATTAAATTGTTTACGCTTTTACTTTCTTTCATAATCTAACTTAGCTGAATAGTGCACAAAAGAATATTCTCGTCCAAGAGCTCCGCTTCTGGTAACCATCATGGTGACTCACACGCCATGGAATGAATAACTTCGGGACTCAATGAAGTATGCTATCTTTTTTAAAAATTCTGCATCTATTTCTATATTCTAAATATATATATATATATATTATTTTATTTTTAAAAATCTAACGTTTTTCATTGAAACATAAGAATATATCGTAAAAATTATTACACATCTCAACGGTAAATTTATTATCATTACGTTCGAATAATTTTTAATCGAATGAAGCGATAAATAAATAATACGCATTGTTTATATGCTATTTTAACGCTATCTACAAAAATTTTTAATCTTAGCTTTTAAAACGCATATCAGATATAATACATTATACCGCATCGATAATGAATTTTACTCGAGATTCTATCTTTTTCAAAGTTTTTTACACCGAGATCCCCAAGATAAAAATTTATAAAAATTAATTTTCAGAGATCCGTTACAAAGATTATAAAAAATTTGGATCCAAACAATTTTGTCAAATACAAAAACTAATTTTTCGTCGTAATTCTATTAAGAAGATCGTTAAAAATCGAATTTTATTTTTGTGGTATTTTTTTGAATTTTGTTTACATCACGACATGAGAAATTGATACACGAATATTCGAATCGAGCCAACGAAACATGACAGTTGTCAATAGGCAAACAATCAGTGGAAGAATCTGTTAAACGAAGCCTATTAATTTAAGAACGAGAAATTAATTCACTACATCTATAACCTCCACGTCGAGAAGAAACTTGCAAATAACACGCGCTCGGTTACGCAACGGAGCAATGCACTCTTCACGGGCAATCTATTCATACTTCAAGGCCAGCTGCTAAGGAGTTTTATGGGCTAGGGTTTTCAGTTTCCTACCATGGTCATCGTTTCCTTCGCCGTTTCGTTCACTGTAATTCTATTACTCCGTGCACGTATAGCTATACGGAGAACCCGGAAACGGCATAAATTACTTCAAAAATTATCGAATCTTTGATTTATTTTTGCAACGAAATCTCCAAATGTATTCTTTCCAATTTATACGTATACGTGTATACACCTTTATTTCGCGAAAGTAATAATCTTTTGAAAAGGAAGTTAAATAATTAATCAACAATTTTATCCATAAAAATCACAATTAGCGAATTTCTGTGAAAAATAGAGTTCTATTATAATTCTTTGTCCAGTTCGAAAAAGAATGTTTTCTCGAAGAAAGTAGGAGCAATCATCTTTCCACAGCATTTTTTCGAGCCACGTGCATCGCACGTAATATATAAAAATTAATAACACGAAATGCTCCTCTTTTGAAATGCGCGAAAAGATAAGAAGGTTGATTCGTTGGGAATACGATAGGCTGTAGCGACAAAGGAAGACAGATCTAAGGGACGAACACAACGGTCAATGGCCCAACAAGGTCGTCAATGCAGAGTGCGCGAGCTAGTTCCCCTCTGTAGCTGAATTTTGCCGCCAGATTCCGTGGTGTATACGCGTGTGCGATCACATGTACGATGCCTAGGCAGCGGTTCGTTTAGAGCAAACCGACCAATCACGGGGGTCGGCTTCCTTTGGTCCTGGCCAATGGCCGCGTGGGACCAAGGTCGCAGCGCTCGCACATGTTTTTCCTTCGCCTAGTTATATATACTCGCGCCGGGCTGCACGATCGGGACGATTCGCGAGGGTAAGGAGGGAGAGAGCCAAACAACTCGTTCGGGAGAATTCGGGCGCGCGAAAATCGACGAGTGGTGGGAGTGGCCGTGAGCTTTGAAACTTAGTCGCGCGGTCGAAAAATCGGCATCGGTGACCACGTGTGTCGTGCAATCGCACGTGGATGATTTCCAACTGGTAGAACTGAACATTTAATATTTAAAATGTTCGTGATGTAAATAGGCGAGACAGAGAATTTTATTGTTCTAATTCTATCGTTTCTATGTACGGTTTCTGAGAATTGTTTTGCATAGAACATGGAACAAGCGATTTTGTCATCGGATGGAAATATTCGATACGAGCTATGAGTTCATATATGCTTGTAATATTTAAATGAGAAATGGTTTCGAAACAAAGTGATACAGATTCATGAGTTTTTATTATATTCAAATGAATATTAAGATGAATAGAATAGACTTATTCGAGTTTTTAAATCGATTTCGATCCGAATAAGCAATATATTATAATTTCTGGCTTTTTCATTTTCATAATACGAATAGTGAATATAAGCAAATGATCATATCACATTTTCTTTAATTTTCTATCATAATTATTTTTCGAATTTTAAAAAAAATCTCTACACAAAATTATTGGTAAAACAAATTAATTTTCAAATAATTTAAATCATCAAAATTATAATGAACGAAAATAATTATTTAGAAAGTGGATGTTATCTCCGATTTCGATAATTTTTAAATATGTTGTAGAAATCAAGATTTTAAACACTTTTTAATACAACTTAATACTTTTGAAATTGCCGTTCAATCTTTTCGAAATATTTCCAAAAAGAGATATTATTACATAAAATTTCACTCATAGATATGCGTCTATGTATATATATATATATATATGTGTGTGAATATATTATAAACTGTTTATACAAAGTATTAATGTATTGAAATATTCTGAAGAAACGATTCTAGAGATCAAAACAAAAATATATATAAATATGATATGTAAAAATGTCGATCGAGATTTACTTATTGAATTATAAACAATTTAAATTTGCGTTAAACGAAGCAAATTTCAATTACTTATAACTTGATAAATATAAGTTCAACATTTTTGTATAGCAATTTTTGCGTTTGTTTTGGCTTCTAGAATCGACTTACCAAAGATGTTTCACGAATATAATTAATTCCCTGTATAAACATATCACATTTGCGATTGACTTTCAAAATATATAACGAGTAAATTAATATCATTATTTTTAACACGAAGATAGATGTTAATATCTGTGATGATTTTTCAAATACGCAACCTTAGTATTAATAAAGATATTTCCATTATAAAAAAATACTTTTTTGATTTTATATATTTTAATTGATCCGTTATACGTAATAGTTTATATTTAACATAATAGATAAGTGTTGATTGCATGCTAAAAAATTCTACGTATAGTAACAAAATTCGCTTTATAAATAATTACTTAAAGAAAAATCAAAGATATGTATTCGATTTTATACAAAAAAAAAAAAAAAAAAAGAAAGAAAAATGAAAAATTCCTACGTATATTCGGCGTGACAAGAGAAAAGATATCGCAGTTATATTTATACGCGTTGTGTCTGTTTCAACAAAGACCATAAATGCACGCACGAGTCTGTTAAGCCAACGGGTTGTGTAATTATGTCATTGACCTACTTAGTCTTCCGATGATTAACTCTCGATTCGAGAAAGAATTATCAGTACGTGGGCACCTGCATTTAACTATATTTTACGATGTAACATCGTGCACAAGATTATATAATTTCTTTTTTATTCCTTTTTTTTTTTATTGCGCGATCGCACACAAATATTTTCGGAAAAAGTGAACGCATCGATCTACGTTCGCGACCACATGGTATTTAATACCCTAGTAATCTGATAACAGCAGCAATGCTATCAACAACGTGAAATTTCGCAACTCTGCGTTTGCCTTGTAATACTAACAAAACGCCGAGCCTTGAAATCACCCATAGTTCCACGCGTTTCACAAATATATTTTCTTTTCAAAAGCGAGGAAAAAATTAGCCACTTAAGTAAAAAGAATATTTCTTACATTTTGATATTTTTAGTTGATCGATATTTCATTGATTATTTATTATTAATTATTAACGAAGAAGAGAAAATTTATAAGAAAAAAAAAGAAACATCGAACGAAATCAAGTAAAAATTTTAAATGTAAATCTTCTGTTATATCTTCCAATATATTTATCCACAAAAGTCCTCGATAATAAATTCAATTCTTTTGGAAACACGTCGACAAACAAATAAGTACCTACCTTAACTATAATTCAAGGTGATAATTTCAAGTACAAATTCTAACGTGCATACAAATTCCAAACAAAATACATTTCTAAGTTTACGGTGCGCGCGTGTATCGACCGTAACATAGTAAACAGAACTATCAATCTTGTTTTTCTCCGTAGAAGCAAGGTCAAAGGGGATCGTGCAGACCGTGTTATTTTGCATTTCGGTCAACACTAACGAGAATAAGTTCACATTTTTTCTGGCTACAAACATTTTCGAATCAGCATCACTCGAGAAAGAAATACTGGTTTCACGTGTAATTGTACGATTACGGTACTTTTATCTACCACGATATTCCACGAATTCTTACATTCGAAAATGCCGCGAATCAGTATCGTTTGCGGTTATGGATGTCACGTTTCTAACAGAAACCGGCAAAAGAAGGTTCTCGTAACCGGATTGGCAAATCTTGTTGCGCGAACAGGAGAATAGGTTATCTCGAAGAAATCTCGAGATAATGTACCGTAGCCTCTTTACCTATCGAATATAGAGCTCGATCAATCACTGTGATTGCACGTGGAGAACGAGAGGAACGCGACGCGTGAAAGCAACGCCAAAATATTTCAACCGGCGATGAACGATCTGTTGGCGTATGGAGATTGAATTATGGTCGTCTTTCATCGAACTGGTACGCTGTCTTGTCGGTTAAGCGAGTTGTTGATATCTCGCTCTCTGAATTAAACGATTAGACACATGGGTTATTCAAATGTGAGAGGAATGTAATATATATTTTGGAATAAATGATACGTGATATTTGTTATTTAATATTAAAATTACTTAGGACGTAAATACATGTGTCTAAATATACGTAATCTGATAGATATGTAAATGATATGGTATGAAAAATTTTGAATAAAGTTTATTCACATAAACTATTTAATTTTGAATAATTATATGTTTTAAGTATATATTTATCTTATAAGTTTTATATTTGAAGCAGTATAACTATGTATTTAATAACAAAGAAAAGAATGTAAAATGCAAAACAAAACTCAAATATTCCTCGGATTACGTAGTTTTAATACAGATAAGTGTTTCTACAAGTATTCATCGGAAACATTTTCAAAAACATGTAACAACACTGAAAAATTTCTTATTGTTGTTTTGATGAAGATACAATTTAAAATAAGATATTTTTGTCAGAACAAATATCAATTACAATATTAATATTAATTTTTCTAGAAGCACTTGTTTATAATAATTATAAAAAAATTTAAAAACTCATGAACATTTAACGTGTAAAATATTTACTATATAGAAATTAATTTGAACATTTAATAGAAAAGAATTGATTAAATATATTTCTATTATTATTATATAAATAATTAGTAATTTTATATTTATCTATTATTTATAGAAATACCATTCGTCAAAATTGAAATAGAATCAAAAAATTCTACTCATTGGAGTAATAGTTTTTAATATATTATAATGTAGGAAAAATTATTTGATCAAAATATGATAAGATAAAAAAGTAAGGATGAGTGAAAAATGAGAGAGAAAGAGAGAGATTACGAAAGTTTGCGAATTATTAGCGCGTGTACGAATACGAATTGGTGAGAGGACGGAATATGATGTCAATGGCCGGCATCCTGTTGCATCAGAGCTAACCTTGACTCTAAGAAGTATATACTCCGCTTCACTGAGTTCACGAGTTTACGAGTCAAGTACATTCACTCCCCATTTCTCGGTTGTCCCCTTTATATCGGCCGCGTATCCGAGCTTCTGAAATTGTATTATTCCATGATTTATGATCGTTCGACTAATCATCCAGTCCCTTTTTTCCCTTTATAATAATCGAATTAATTGCGGACCAATTATTAATTTTTGAAATATAAAAGACTAAATATAGATAACATTATAACAGACGTAATATTACATCGGTTAATAATAAAAGCTGTACGAACAACGAAATAATAAATTTTTTAATATTCTTATAATAAATTTAACCAAATCTTGAATTTATAGTAAATGATAATTTATAGTGAAAAATTACAAGCTGTTTTATTTACATGATTCTCAAGTTTTTTCAAAGGGATTCGGCTCGAAAATCTGAAATCCGGACACAGACCGCTTTATGTTCGCGAATAAAAATAGCGACAACGTGTTACGTTCTGCCGAGAATTCTCTATATTTTTGAATCGCCGTTCGAGATTCAAATGGCGGAAGTGTACCTGCGTTCGAACGGTCTTATCGACTAGATAACATACGTTTCGTGTTATTTGTGCTCACAAAAAGCGTGAGCGTGTCGTTCGCGATCAATGAACGATGGATAACCTAAATCGTCGTGAATTGTCGAAGATTATCTTATTTTAATACCAGTATCATAAATAATCATCAAAAATTTAGAAAAAAATTTCTATCGAGTCACTATCTTTTAATTAATTTTCTTACCGAAACACATACAGATATTATTTACTTAATCCATACATTCATTTGCTTTCTAAGACAATAACAAATTTTAATATGTATTCAAAATAAAAATTATAATTAGATTGGAAATTGTGCAAATTAAACAAATTAGCAAATATCCCATAAATTCGGTAACGATAATTACTAAATATAAGTCATAAACGTGACTCTGTCGATAACAATAAAATCTACCAAGAATAAATAATAAAACTCGTAAACTATCATGTTTCGCATGAGCCATACGTTTTTAAATGTAATAAATTTAAACGTAAAATCAAGTAGGTGAAAGGCAATATTTCAATATTTAAGAGAAAGTTGTAAAACATATGGATAGAGAGTGTTTCTCACGACTTGTGCACATGCAGCCACGTATAGTAGCCACGCATCTGTGCGTGTTTCCGTGTCACTGCTAGTTGCAACACGAACTAGTGACACGGCCTAATTTCCTGCTCGTACCCGTTTCGTTCATCTAGATACGTATGGTGTCACTAGTGCGCGTTATCGCGTTGCATTGAACACAGTGACCCAACGATCGATCAAGATAGATAATCGCCTTCCTAGAAGAATTATCACGAATAATTATTTCGAATGCTCAGAATGGTTAAATTTTTTAATCATAAATTGTTAATATATTTTTAAGTATCGGAATGTTTTAAAAAAAAATTTCTTCTTAGAAATGAAATTTCGAAGACATAGGATGAACTTCTTTTTTAGAAAGTATTTAGTAATATTTTTATAAACAACGATATCGTTAATAATGATAATTCGTAATATAAAAAATAATAATGATATAGTTTCATAAAACTCCATTGTGACCTTACATTATACGGTTCAAAACGCGGAATAAATAATAAATGAAGCAGAAATATAATATTCGATCCCATTTCAGCAATTTCAATCGATATCTCTCCACCCTTATGTAAAAAATCTTTTCTGTGTTTCTGATAATTCGAAGGAAAATATTACATTCGTATTCTTAGAACGCGCGTGTATGCAAATGGATGCAATTATTTAGGTCACATTCAAATGAATTTTGGTCGCGATTGCCGCATAAGAAGCCGCCTTTCGCATCTAAGGACGCCGCTCGAGCACAATCAAACGGTATATGAATGCTTCTAACGTTCCACGTGTCGCTTGCACACTTCGTTTAATTCGACGCCTCACACATTCAGAAGCGCGCATACGTGCAGCTCACAAGCACACTTTCCGATGATAACACTTGTAAATTCCGATTTGTACGTAATTCTCTCCCCCCTCCCCTCTCTCTCGATTTTAGCCCGAATATTTTCGTATCGCAGATACACGTGTTCCTACTTCGTGCTTGACACATTTCTTATAGCGAAAGATTTATGTACACGAATCTTATCTTTTCGCCTTGATACGTTATGCAACTCCCAACACTGAATCAGTACCAATAGTATAAACGACGCGTTTATGCGCTCCATTTTATTCTTCTCCTCGATCTCAGATACTTAATTTTCTAAAAGAGAGTTTTGTACAGAGAGTTTGAATAATTTAATCCATCGAGTCCGACTTTCTTATCGCATCAAACTATAACGATCCTTTCTCTTCCTAATACAAATTCACCTCTCGAAGGGACTAAGCCGCGATTAATCTCGCTTACTCGTCGAGAGGTAATAAATATTTTACAAATAATTATTTCCTTGAACAATTACCTACATTCCAACCTCGATCCAAAAGTTCCTCCACAAGTTTTCCTCGCAAGCTCGCAAGATACGTCGTCCCACGCATCCGCACACGCATACACAATCGTTCGTTGCGTGCCAATAGCCATCTACAAGCATACCACGTGCCGATATAACATTCGTGCCAGTGTGCATCGTCTATGTACGGTCGAAGAAGACCGTGAAGAAGACTGTTAGATCTAACTGTAACCCAGACCTACTTTCGGCTTCCTTTGGACCTTCCCAACGATTACGTATATCCGTGCACCACATACCGTCGTACGCACACACATCTATACACGCGTTGCCCAACCGCACGATCTCCTCCTCTTCGGAGCATACTGAGTGCGTTGTTTCCTCCCCCTTTCCTCCACCAAACTTCCTCGTCCTTGAACCCTTCCCACCCGACTCCCTTTTGCGTTCTCACCCTCTCCTAGCCTCAGAGAACAGAGGACCACACTCCGGGCGACAAGGCATCGAGTTACCCTCTCCCTGTTTCTCCATCCAACTGGAGAAAAGAGCGAGGCAAGAGTGGTGGGCTTTTCGTCGACTTTCGCCCACCTTCCCCAAAACAACGCAGGGGACAGGAGGAGGCTGGAAAGGAAACTTTTCTTTTCCTCTCGTCCAAAGAGAACTGTTGCGAGGGCACCGTTTTCGTGAAATCAGGACACGCGCGTGTGGAGAAAGCGTTAGGAAAGGAGAATGGGCAAGGGGAATAGGATACAAAAATTTGTATCTCGCGTAAGATAGCACAAAATGTACAATCGGAAGTGTAATACTTTATTTGGGAGGGGGGGCTTATCGCGAATCGCGTGGTGGAGCTTCGGCTGTCCGGCGAATCAGGATCGAGTCGAATTGCATGCGAAGTAAAGAAAAAAAGAAACAGTTTATTGATGAATGGAGATCTCTGCTTCAATAGTTTCGAATAAATGGATTATTTATATATGGCATTTGTTCCTGAAGTAAATGCAAAACTTGGTATACAAAAATATTGGTCGATGCTTATTTATTAAGAGGCGGTAATAACTAGGAATAAATATTATTATTATTTTTTCGATGGATTAGTAGAGGAAGCTACTAAAATATATACTAGCATATTATTGTTAATATAAACGTTACAAAAAAGAGAAAGCTTTTAATTAAAAAATAAAAAAAAAAAAAGAAACGTAGCTCGATACATATAAAAGATATCTCATCGATTAAAACGAATTATTGCCTTGCGAATTTTAATTTCATATATATGTATACACACACACAATCTTCGATTGTTCAATCGTGGTATCAACTTTCATCGATTACGTTATCCATTTCCAAGCGAGAGAAGACCGAGCACAGTTAGTCTCTGTTCGATCATGAAGAAGAAAAAAACAGCGCGTGGTGAGCCAACTAATTAAGCATGCGGTTCTACGGTCTTCGCGAGGGATAGTGATTAATCGATCGATACGAGTCGCTCGCAACTTTCTCTGCGTGTTGCATTTCAACGTCGAAACGTCGTTAGTCGAATCGAGCTGACACCAATATCCACGCATTCGTGGATATTTTTATATTGGCCGATAGAATTCATAACGATAACGGATCGAGTGCAGTGCCAGAAATATTTCGTTTCATCTTCGACTTGCTCTTGTATCTTGTCGATCTAACGACGCTCGGCGACATAAAGATAAGAAAAGAGGGGAAAAAAGCGAAGCAAGAAACTCGTGCCTCGAAAGTTGCACATTCTTGTTTATCCAATGTGCGATAAAGCGACTAATATCTATCTTGTACACAATATCCACCGTTATCGCTGTTGCTGATATGTCATACCAAATTTTACTGAAATCGTAAAAGCGTTTGTAAGCGTTCGCGTGTAAGTCATTGCACGCAATGAGTCAATCGTTTGTTTTTTACGAGAATTTTTACTTCATCGAGAATGTGAAAGTATTAGTATACACGCTTGAATATCGCGTAATACGAAGATCAAGAAAAATAAAAAAATTACACATCGAAAGTATATATAAGTTTTAACGTACACTCCTTGTTGTGTTGGTGTTTCCTTTAAATTGGACGAGAGATCGAAATTACTAAAAGAAGATGTTTTAAATCAAAAATTTCAAAGGGGAGCATTGTACGAAGGAGATTCCATTCGTTACATGGAATTATATAATTTTGAATTGCATTAATCGAATATTTAATTTTGTAACGTTTGTAAAATTTATCGTGTGAAAGATAACGAGCATAAAAAGTTGTATAAAAAGTTTTTTATAAAATTCTATCTTATCTTCTAATACGATTTTTTATACGGAATTTATACTCAAATAAATTACATATTCTATTTTATAAAAAAAAATAATTCGCACACGATAAATCTATTTTTGAACGAAACAACTTTTATTAAAATATTTTTTTGATAATTTCACGTGAGATATCCATCCATTTTTAAATCCATATTCATACCTTTTTTGCTCTGTATTAATGAAACAAGTCGCTCATTAAGGAATCATCGATCACAATGTAACAACATTCGCTGCGCTACGATGTATAAACAACGAATTCAAATCGAGGTGAAAACATTGGAACAATGTCGAAGCACTATTACATAATCACTGTTATTCGCGACTTATTTTCGTATCGCACAATTATGGCTGCAATAAACGCAATACGATAAAAAATTTTAACGCAATCATAACACTTTTTTATCTTTGGAGCAAACATAAAACACCTCCTCCTTCGCCTTCTTTTTTTTTTTTTTTACAAACAAGAGCGTTCCACGATCGATCGAATGCACGACGCACGAGGAACGACGCAATGCAATGAGCGCATTGTACCGCGGCTCGCTGCGAACTGCACGGTTTTGCACGGACGAATCCGTAAGAATGTTGCATTCGTCTCATGGGGGGAATTGCACACACTAGTAACACGCTGCACGTGTTCGTATTATGCGCGCACACACAGACACGCGCGTGTATAGAACGATGTGCAAGGACGACGGAGATTCGCATGCATGCCGACTGACTCTGCGCGAGTGGTACGACTCACGCCGCGCGATTGGACGAAACAGGGGTAGGGGCGGGGCAATCGACGCCCGGTGCACTTCGGCTGCAGTCGCACACGTGCACCGGCTCGCGAATCGTGCAGCCGGCTGCATATGTGTATGCATGAGGCCGACAGGTGAGAGCATGTTCGCGCGTTAAGGAGTGATGGCGCCGCTTTGATCAGACATGGAGGCGCACGAGGTTTCCAACACACGTGAGATGCGATTGTTTTTCGTAGCGATACGAAAATTTTGGTATCTTTTTATTAACTGATAAACGAAGAAAACGAGGTTACTGTTCGAAATATCGTGTTGTCACTGCAATCGTACGATATCGATATGAGTGAGTGGGTCGATCGAAATCGGATTAAGCGAATCGAACGTTCGTCACTTTCGAGGCGGGTAGCGAAAACTTTTTGATGAAAAGAATCTGATTATTATTAAGAAAGTTGTGCAGTTTTGTTTTTACGATCGCGTATCGATCGTTTTGCTTTTTTCCTTTTTTCCCTTTCCTTTTTTCGTGTTTATACCGCGATAATTAGAGTAAGAATTGAAACAACTTACCCTCGCAGAATAGGGTGACATCGGTAAGACTCTCGCTTTTGAACAAATTTGAGAATGCTGTCGCTAAATTGCTACCGAAACTATTCCACTTGAGACAAAACTGTTGCTGGTGAGAGTCCATGATGCCACCCCTAGGCTCCACCCCGTGACCTTCGCCACCCCTGTCTCTGCCACCTTCAAGTAGGTATTTTCCTTCTTGATCGCGCTCGTGCCCAACAGTTCTTTCAGCTGTAGTACAGAAAGCAATGTTTCTTTACAAACTATCCTTCGAAAATTCGTACGTGTAAAAACGACAAATATAAAAACACTAAAACAAAATGTACAACGATATCTAAATTTTAAAATGTAACCGTATATCGACTAAAAAAAACTCGAACACGTGTTCACATACAGGTATACATTACTCGTAAGTACAAATCATCGAAATATTAAGTGTCACAATACCAAAATATATATACATATATATATATAGATACAACATTCATCAAAAAAGAAAATCGTTAATGAATTTATTATTAAACCAGTCGATCAACGTTTGAGAATCGATATATCGAATAAATCTTGTCTCCGAATCACAATGGAACCGGATTTCCGTGATACGAGCGATAAAAACTCGAGCAAAACCTACCAATGTTTAAAACCGTATTACCATCCGCTCGAATCAACCTCAACACCGATACATCGGTGATAATCGCGCACCATCCGTGACAAACAATTGTACACGTTTCGGATCACACTTCAGGGTCACACAGGATGCACGTTTGTTTGATTCTTTCTTATCGTTCGAATTCACTAAACAGAGTAGTATAGTCTCCGCACCGGTCTCACCGCGTACACGTGTCCACGCGGCACATGATCCTCCGCGAGAGTGGTCCTCGATCGCACTGACGTCGCCTGTTGGTGTTCGAGCCACGAATAACCGTACGAGGAACGAATGAGAATAGAAGAGGAACGGATTGAAGACGCGTGCTACCTTCTATCGGTATCCGAACACTGGCCGCGTACACACTGAGGAATAGAGCCTACCACGATAGTCTTACCCGGCCGAAATCGAGTCACCGACTTGCATCGCGCGTAACTCTGTCCGCCCTCTCTTTCCCTCTTTGACGATGGTGTACGCTCTCGCTATCTTTCTCTCTGTTGCTCTTGCGCGCGTCCTCGTTCTTCGTTTTCCGTTCCGCTCACAGCGAACGACGGTGACAACGACGGCGAGGATGGTGTACGCGCGCGAAAGAATGATCGGTTGATCGTCTATACGAGGAGAGAAAGGAGTTCTGGTGACAGAAGAGAGAAGAGGAATCGATGGCGGTATCGCTGCGTGGAGGAAGAACGTGAATATGGGTCATCGGTGCCGATGCAAATGCGGTTAGACGAAATAGTGTGAGTTCGGTGTACTTTCGGGGGACCGGCGGTAGTACGGTGGAAGAAGAGGGAAGGTCGCGTAGGTGGGAGGAGGGGAACCGTTGGTGGCGAAGGAGGAACTGGGTGGGGGAGAGGGGAGTATAAGACTCGACTTTTACGAGGTGGGGCGAGATTGCTTAAGGCTAGAAGTTTAGTTCGCGTAGCGCTCTGTACCCCCTCTTCTATGTCACTACTGGTTTCTATCTCTTTCTATTCTCGGTGTGGCTCTTTCTCTTCCCGCTCTTTGTCTTTGTCCTTTTCATCTAGTTTCGTCTCTTCCTTGTCATTTTGTCTCTTTGTCATTCCTTCACGATATATTCCATCCCCTTCTCTAACGCTTCTAAGGTATCGCGCATCCCCGCCACTTTCTAATCTAACACGTGTCAGGGCCGAAACGCGAAAACGTGGCGCCACTTGGCAAAAACGTTTCGAGACGTGGAAGGGATCATGATTGCACGCCTCGGCTTCGTTACTACCATACGATTACGTCACTGCCAATCGGAAAGTTTAATCGGCCGTGGATTATGCAGAACTGACCGAGAATGCATCATTGAGTCTTTCAATTTTTACCGATTACTTCGGATAGAGATCGATTCAAACTTTTTGGATATCAATATGATATTGATTTAAACAGTTGTAAAATTTAATACTTAAATAATTATATATAAATAATATAGATAAAATTGTATAATTAATAACTTACTAATTTATTTCTATATGTATTATTGTTATGTAGTTAAATTTTTAAATTTCAAATGATTTTATTCTATTTCTCTCGTACATTTCTAAATGCCAAAATGTTTATATGAAATAGTTTGTCACGAATCAAAAAATTAGCCAAATAATTAGAATTGTTAAATTTCTAAATTGGATAAATAATAATTCTTGATCCCTCTTATTTGAAACTCTCCATTAATACCATTCTATTTCCGATAATCGCAGATTTTCAAATTTCCAACTTCAATAAAATATAAAAAAATTTAATAACATCTTTATTGAACATTTATTACAAAAATTATCTATCTCTAAAAATTTCTGTTGAATAATCCACTAAAAGCTATGAAACTATCACATTACGTTAGCAAATTTTGATTGTTTATGAAAATGAATCGTAACGAATTTAATTTTCACGCTTTTGTATCTTAATCGCACAGACTTTTCATTTCAAACTCCTTTGAACGATTATCACAAAGTCGGATTCGAGAAAATTATGAAAAATTGTTCATTAATATAAAGAATGCTCAAACTCAAAGTATTAAGGAATATTTGTCTTAGGTTATGCCGAAACTTGAAAGACAAACATAAGTGACTACATAAAGAGTTCGATGACAAGTAAACGACGTTCTTGAACGCACACGTGTGCCACGCCTTATGTAACGCGACTGATTTCGACCTTAAGAAAGAATCATGAAAGAGAAGCGTCAAAGGAACGCAGAAAATATTCACGGTTATAAAAATTGCAGTTACGCCCTGTAATAATAAGTTGTGTCTTTGTTGCTTGAAATATATAGGCGCGTGTTCGAGTGAGGTCATGGAGAGAATTTACGAGCGGTTGAGTGAATCGGAACGAAATGACTCGCGTCACTCTCCATATTGACAATAATCCTTTCTGGTTAGTTGTGCGAAGATTAGAAATCATGTTCGTTCCAGTTTCATTATTTGATGATATTTTTTTATTTTATTATTATTTTTATTTTTTTACGCGAAATTTCTTGATATGGCAACGTATATATAATTGGTTACGAAAATATCGTTATGTAAATAATTCATAGCATTCTATTTTATTTTTAAATTATTAGAATAAAATAATAAAAGTCAGATTGTATTTCTAAAAATTTCTTAATTTTAATATCAAAATACGTGATTAGTAGAATACATGTGCGTAAAGTATCTCAAATATTTATTAAAAGTAGATTTCAAGTTCTTTTTTATCAATATACGATTTTTTATAAAATATCAAATATCTATAAAATGAAAGAATATTTTTATAATCAAAATATGAACAAGACAATATAGATTAAATTTATTAAAACTCATATCTATATTATGAAGGAACGTTTAAGTAGAACGTACCCCGTATTGCTCAGACGAGCGTAGAACTGAACATTCATAAGCAATATGTTTATAAGAAATCTCACATCTCCTCGAGATTTTAAATATAAAATACAGCTAATATTTTGATTCTCACGTGAAAATAAATCATACATGATTAATTTTCAAACTATCATCTAAAGAAACAACGAAAAGTTACAAAGAATATACCAAAGATTCTAATCTAAAACTATTTATCACGCGATCCAAGGAAAATTTACGAATTCCACGTTCAGAGATGACACCATCGTAGAACATTGTTGAGTACGTTCCTGGTCCGCCAAAATTTAGTGTGCACTCCCTGCTACGGTATTGCGTGCGTGCGTGCGTGCAAGAGACGAGCTTCGTGAGGGGATAGAAGAGTAAAGGGGAAAGAGCGTAGGAGTTGTGGGGAAATGAGAGAGAAAGAGACCTGAGAGAGAGGGACATAACAGCAAAGAGTAATGAAAGGGAGGGGTATGAAAACGAACAGGGAAAGGACGAGAGAGAGAGAGAAGGTAGATGGAAATTTAGTCGTTCGAGTATCGTTGCATGGCGCTTAGCGATGGTTTTTCCTACGAATTTACAAATAATTTCATTATTCGAATATTCGAAATATGTAGAAAATTTTCTTAATTTAAATAACAATGAAATAAACATATTGGTTTCGATAATATAGATTTGAGTAAATCATATTCGTTATCTTATTGAAACTCTTATTGAAATCAATGTTTTGAATATCGACATAAATGAAAAGTAAAATTAGCTATCAAAATGTTATTATAATGCAAATTCTTTTTTATACATAAAAAGTAAATCAGTATATTTCAATCATACTTTTCTCAATTTAAGCTACATTCGATCGAAATCTAGCTACATTCAAATCTCACGAAGCCCTCTCTAAAAAGAATTCTGCTCCTATAACATACATACCTAACTCTCTCTCCGATGTAACCCAAAAATTCAACATTCACGGTCAATCAATTCCGAACGCGTCTCGAGTCCATCGCTGACTGCGTGGCGCTTGGAGCAAAGGAAAGCGAAAGGGAGGGGGAGGGAAAGAGCGCGGCAGAGAAAGACAGAGAGAGCAATTGCGGCAGCGGTGATAGGGGAGGGAGATATTGCGCATGGGACGAGAGGAGAGCAGAGAAGTGGGGAGGGGCTCGCGGGAGGATCGAGGAGGCTCAAGGTCGCTGAGGGGCCGCACGCGCGCCCCTGGCCACGCACACACGCAATACGCGCACGCACACGCTTGTCCGGCGCGCTGCAACACGGGCGTGTGCACACGGAGTGGCGGGGATGAATACGCGCTGCAGCGCACACGCAGTCTGCGCGGCGCACGCGCACTATCACGGCGCGAGTTCCGCGGCCGCTGATTTCACGCTACATTGTGTGTGTGTATATATACGTTCGTGTATATATACTTACATGCATACATACATATATATATATATGTATATATGTATATATGTACTAGGCGAATAATTCACTGGACTCTTATGGCGACACGTATTATGTCACCGGTTCTAAGGAGAAAACATCGATGCGCTATATACGAATTCTTTTTCTTTTTTAGCAATCGATCTATGAAAAATATTTTTATAAGATAATCGATCTATACACAATATTTTAAGAAGAATATGTTGAAACATGGAAAAAGAAAGAAATAATTGACGATTCTTTCGCATATAATAAAAATATCGGAAAAATTGTGCTCCGTTGTAATGGCATTAGGAATATTTCTCCAGAGCGGAATTGACGTTTCGTTGGAGAAGTTGTATGGCTGTTTTACGGCTTTCACTGCGACCTCGCGATGCGTTATAACGAACATTAACGAAATAAGACGCGGATGAATCGACGCGGGAAGGATTCTGACAGGTTATTGAATGGGGATACTCTCTTTATCGACATTAATAAAATACGTTCTTATATTATTAATAATAATGCAGTCATATAAAGTGATGCAGTCGATCAAATCTTACATGTGATGCATTATGCATGTATATTTATTAATAAGTGCATTTTATAGATGTCACATCGCTGTCACGTATTAATAATTCTTAAATTACTACCATAGTACCGTACTAAACTTTGAATTTTGAAAAATATTATAAGCAAGTTATTTAAGTTATTTAAAAATTTGAAACACAGATCCTTTGGAAAATCATTATTTTCAAGTGCAAAAACATTCGTGTGAACAACAATGGGATGATGGCGGTTCTTCAGGCGGGCATTCTACGAACCGAATTACCGTTTTTTTCTCTCAGACAGAAAACTGCATTAGTGCATTACGCTGTGTAGCTAGTAACTGAATTATTTCGCCGATTCAATTAAGGACCCTGCTGCTCCCGGTTGTGTTCAATAGGTATGAGAGCGTGGCACTGCTTTGATAACCCATTCTATTAAACCAACGGCACGACTCATTCAAAGGCGTGAGTTACTGCAGACAAGGATGTCCATTTTCTTTGAAAACGAATACACCTCGAAGAAGAAAGATACTATTGAACGGAAGTAATTTAAGAAAATATCCGTTGTGACGTAAACGACATTGTTCTTTGAATATATTTACATAAATTGAATGGACAACATTGGTGCATCAACAGATATCTGTTGTTTCGAAAAGGGTGTAACTTTCAATTAACGATTCTGAGAATTTAGTATGAACATTTATCGCGAATGATTGTCGAATGAATAGATATATTTAGTTGGTATACCGAATAATTACTTGAGATTAGAGTCTGAAAAAAGAATGCATAACCACCCAAGAGATAGAGGGATATTTAATGTGAGTATATCTTGTGAGAATAATTGCGTAATTTGTCTGAATTCGGTGAAAGAAAGTATAAAATAGGAAAAATATATAATTGTTAGGATATACGTGCAAGATAGTCGTTGAACGATATTTTTACAATATCGAAAGAAAAAATTAGTAAGATGAGATTTCGATTCAATGCACGTTTTTATTGACTTTCATTTACATTATAGAGAATTATCACAGTCAATATTATCGTATTACTTTTTTTATTCCATTTAATTCTTTTCCAATTCTATTAAAATCTATCATTACTATTTATTATTCTTTTAAAAATCTGGTTATAAAACCAATTATGTTATCTCAATAACCATTATATTTAAAATTAGCAAGTGTTCTATGATGGATGTTTATGAATAAAGAAAGCAATTACTAATAAATTATTATACAATTTTGTCCTATTTTAAATAATTCCAATGCATAAATCTACTTGACAGTTGTTACATTGATATATTATTTTTTCTTTATTCTATTCGATATTGTGAACATCATATTCAACGATACAATACTTATGGGCGTTTCGATGATAACAATCAGTAAGGTCGAATACACATGTGTATTCATTTTAAATGTAAATTATTTTACACATATATATGCACACATATAGATCGGTCACGCTCACAAAGATCCATATCTTCAAAAAAAAAAGATCTCAACTCTTCTATATCGAATCTATTTAATAAATTCAAAAAATTCGAAGCTTAAAAATACGATGCGTAACGTTATTCTTTGAAAAAAAAAAAATTTCAACCGTGTTCGTTCCAAACAACGTAACAAATCCAAAAACTCGACGGCCTGGCGAGAGATGCATCGAGGCTTTCGCAACATGGAATCAACATAGTCAAAAATGCAATTAGACGTTTGCCATTCCCCCACATTCGTCTCATCGAAATCCGAGAGGCCTGAAACGGTTGCGTCAGATGCGGAAACGGCGCGGGAGCAGCAGCATGAAGGGCGATAACGTTGTAGAAAATACATTCCACGAAAAGAGCTTGCCCTGAAGTGTGTAGTCAATACTGCAGCGAAACGATGCCTACCGCAGCACTGTTTCCCCCTTATCCAACCGATTCCCCCCCCGAAACTTCCGCCCCTGAATGAAAGAGAAACCGAGAAAGAGAGAAAGACGAGATTTGCGTGAATCCTGAATCCCGGTAATAATTGCCGAAGGGTAGGGGAAATGCAGAGAAAGGGTTCGTCTGATGAAAATTTTCGGGCTGAAAATGCAAACGTTCCCGTAATATACGAGAAGGAAGAAATGGAAAAAGATGTCTGCGGCGAGGTGGGAGGGCAAATAATATCTTTACATTGATTCAATCGATAATTGAAGTGGTAATATCTTGGAGATATTGTATTAATAAGATGGATGATCGTCGTTACGGTTTCAATGAGGAATTTTTTTGTTGTAATATTCGTGTATATCGGGGAATATTGGGTTGAGAGGTTGGACAAATAGGGATAAATGAAAGGGAGAATTTCATTAATGCACGGGAGCAGGTGTTTCTTTAATGAAAACGAACCCTCGGAGCGGTTTTTACAAATCGATGCATGATACGAATTTTACTGCCACTGTGATTAAGATAAGCGTCTCGATGGTTTGGGATTTCAAGCAAATATGTGTTGGCAGTGGATGCTATTCGATGATATTTGAAAGAAAAGAAACAATAGTTAAGATCTCGATTTCCAAAGTTTATAAAATTAATTTATATTAAAACATATTTTAACTTACTCGTAACGAAAAGTATTGACAAATAAAAAATATGTGTCAACTTTCATCGAATCCACATGATCTGTTAAAATTTTTTTAAAAAAAAAAAAAGAAGAAAAAATTAATAGATTGAAAAACTGGATTAGATTCGTTGATTTGTCAAATTAGAACATTGGAACATTAGAAACGTTTTAAGAACGTTATAAAAGTATCGTTCTCGTCGCAAGTACATTCGAGCAAATTGAACAAGGTTGAAGGGTTGCACGTGCACGAGTTGTTGACACGTGCCGATCTGCCTATCGATGCGCGTATTTTACGACTATTTGCTGGTTCACGAAGGCGTGAAGCGCGAGAATCGGTGCCACGAGGACGCGGGAAAACGGTGGCGAAATCGAGCGTAGAAGCGAGACGCGCCATGACGAAATTCGTGCGATCCACAAACCCGAGAATTTTCACGGGAATTCGAAGAGTGGGGGGAACAAGGAGCAAACAGCCCTCAGCTGTAGGATTTCGTTCTCTTAGACGACGAGTTGTACTACTGTTTGATGTCTTCCCCGTGTTGATCTTACGTTTTAAACACAATTTACTGTGTCTGCTCCTATATCTTCTCAATTTATCTTTGAATTTGTAAAATAATTTCTTATATATCGATTATGATAATGATTTTTAATGTAATAAATGTTTAATTTAGACCTAACCACTTTTGTATTTTCGTTAGTTCTCTTAATTTTTCTTGAATTTCTAAATAGAGACGTTTATGCACGTATCGCTCTTATCGAAATAATTTTTTTAAATCAAACTTTTTTAAATTAAAGAATAAACCGAAAATAAAAGTATCGTTTCCCAAATTATTTACTAAAACGCAAAAGTAAAGGGAAAAAAATATATGAAGAAAGTATTTTTATGAAATCTTTATTTGACGAATGAAACCAAGTATAATCATCGAAAACAATATGTGATACATAATACAACAATAAAGAATAAAAATCTATCTGAAAAATCACATACAAAAAACCTTTCTCCTTGGAACAAAACATAAAAAAATAACTTCATATAAAAGAAAAACACCCGTCGTTATTTATCGAGACTTGGAAGGAAGCAAGCAAAATGATTCCTGAAGTAACGGTTTCTCTTTTTTCCTGTAAAATAAATACGCATCTAGGATGAAAGTCACTAACAAGATAGCCTTTCAAGGAAGTGCACATAACAATAGTTGGTCGAGTTTCTGGGCGTCGAGAGAATCGTAATAATCGTAAACGGATGGAATAAGTAGAACGTGTGCGCCTTTTCATTTTGGAACAGCGAGTTGAACGTGATTTTTCATCAGGCACCGTACTCGTGGTGCACATGCATGCGGGAGAGGTGCACGTAACACGTGCATGCGCTGCATAAGATTACAGAGGAAACGAGTGGTGTACGTAAGTAGCGTAAATGTACATAACGGTGACACGGCGTGAAACGCGCATGAGACTATTCGTTTACCGAAATGAACAGTTAATGAGAATGCACGGAGTGGAACCTTTGCTCCTAGCGAAGCGGGAAAATAGAGAAATCGACGGTGGAATAATTTGGATACAAAGAGCGTGCAATTAAGGTACGAGAGTCAAATCTCGTTCTCTCGTGGAAAAGAAATCGTTACGAGCGTAAAAGAATCAAAGTTTAATTGGACTTTTGAAGAAGATTTGAATAAAATTTAATAATAGAACGATTGAAGTTGGGAATATAATTACCTCGATAATTTATTAAAATTTATGAAAACATCGAATACGAAAACGCGGATAATTATGGCGCCAAATGTTCGAGGTTACAAGAATAAAACTTTAAATAACTTTACTCGAAATTTTAACTGATTTTCAGTGGATTAGTAATTCTGACTCTTATAAAGTCTCTTAAACATTAATAGAAAAGTAAGAAGGAACATTTTTACTTTTGTAAAATTGAGTTTAAACTCAAGTAATTCTTTTCTAACGTTTCAACAGGTTTACTGATTAAATAAAACATTTTTGCAGCGATGATAGCTTAAAATGGATAAACGTTACACAAGCGCACAACTTGTATCATCCACGTATCACTCACAGAAACCATCGAGTATTATAATCGAGTCAATTTCCGATTCCTGATCCAATTTCCTTCATATTCTTGTAACCGATCACGATCGACATGGATCACCACTAACTACACCGAGTACGTACGATTCTAATTCACGAAAATCCAAATAAAGCATATGTAAGTACGCATATACATTCGAAAATATTCCAACGTTCATTACAGAATGCGATAATTGATTTAAATTGCAAAAACGATTCGAAAGTAATTTTAATCGTTACATCTTAAATACCATACCGTCGAATCAATCTCATTAATTACGATATAAAAGACGAATGAAACGATAGAATATTGTTAAAATGTCCATCCAGTATGGAGCACTCGCAGATGTTGTTATTGGAGCGAGCCAAACGTGAACATAATTCGTCATATAAAACTAACACGTTAATTTTAACACCGTATGTAATATTCTCATACCATCCTAACATTTCCGATCGAAAGAGTACATCTGTCCTGTAAGAATTCTCGCTCCTAAGATCCTCTCATCCACCCTCTTATCCAAGAGGCGAGGAGAGGAGCGATCTCGAGGAAAATTTTCGCAATTTTGAAAAAAGAAAAACGCGGGAAACAATGTGAAGAGATGAACACGGTTGGTACCTGGCGGATGAAGCCACCATGAATTGACCAGGGATGGTTGTTGGTTGCCGTGGCCCTCGCCGACAGGGGCGTACATCCTCCTCCGACTACGTCACGCCCGTCACTGCCGCCCCGTGCGGCTGCACCCTCGACTGCCTTCAACCCATAACCCACCGCTCCTCCCGGGATTCCTGTCACTTCCCCTTCCTCCGCGTACGCAAGAGGGTTGCAAGGTTACCGATTCCCCCTTTCCCCACCCCTCGAGTCCGCCCCCGCCTCGCCTGCCACCCCACCCCCGCGGCCACCTCGAGCGGCCCGCGTTCAAGGTGGAGGAACAACCGCCTCCAACCTCGAACGACGCACAACCACCCCCGGAGTCAGTTTTCCTACGCAAGCAACCGGCCAGCCACAGCCATCACTTTCGCTAGAAAATCCTCGGCCCGCTACGAGGGCGGCCAGGGCTGACGTTGCAAAGGGCGAGCGTGTTCAACTTTTTTTTCTTCTCGTTCCTTTCCTCGTTCTCCTTTTCTCCCTTTGCAGCTACGCGTAAGAGTACGTCGAGCTCGAACTGGTCAGGCGAACTCGTTACGAATGGCGAACCGACCGGTCAAAGGCGAGCTCTTTCCCTGAATCGATAAGATAATTTGGCCACCGCGTACGGAAAAGAGGATGGGACGAAATGGCGGCGAGTCGACGAAATACACACCGTTGCTATGCATTCGTGTGGACGTATAGATCGTTTGAGAATTTATCAGTTGCGTGCCCATACGTTTCGGTATGCGTATGTTCGATCGCATCGGTTTTAAGAATAACCTAACCTAACCTAATCGTCGATCTCGATTGAAACTTCGATCAACGGACGAGGGAAAGCGGTGTTGGGAGTCTGCTCAAGTTGCTTGGGGTAATGTATAACACCGATAAAGAGATAAGCTCATATTTTTCAATCGTTTCGAATATGAAAATATTGGTGCATACGAAGAAATGGAACCTTCGTTTCACGCGTCCACCGTTTTTCCCATACACGCATTAATTATGCTTATGCGTCTATCTCCATTGTTCAAGATTAAAAATTAATTTTCCGATATTCGTTTCTGTATAATATAACACAAAAGAATCAAAAACCTTAGATTATTTAAATTATAAAGTACAATTTAACTCCATTTCTTTGATGTTTCCAAAAATTCAATTTTCGAAATCATTCGTTCGACTCGATTCATCGTAATTTTATTTAAATACCTTTCGCAAAGGTATAAACATTCCAATGCATTAAACGAAATCAAGCTAAAAATCATATCGATACAACCCAATCCTCCCGATTCATTCTCTGAAAAATAAAAATTCGACGAGCAGCCGTATGAAACGCGGCGCATAGCGATCCCCTATTTCGCCCTCTCTCCTCCCACACACGCACAACTCGCATAGCTGGAATCGTTCGATAATTAAGGTAATGTTTCGCATACCACGACCCCCTCCCCTCTCCGTTATATATACATTTTTCATCCCTGGCCAAGAACAGACACGGATGCACCTGTCCGAACAGCGAGGCGAGCACGAAGAGAAAATTTTTCCAAATTCCTCGCGCCCTGTCTACCTACGTTCCTGAAGGTAGAGAGAGCAGCGGCGAGTGTGGAGGGGAGAACAACCTTGCAAGCTCTCACACCCTCCCTCGATATGCGTGGAGCTGCGTCGGTGGTAGGATCTGAAATTTTGGGAGGTTGGGAGTGTGCGGAGGGGGAGGGGGAGAGTTGAAGGGCGAAAAAGCGGGAGGGAGCCAGGGAGGGACAAGAGGGGTGATGTCCTCGGGGGCGGTGGGGGGCGGTCTGAAGGGAGCCAGGCAACCTGCACCCGGCAACAGCCCCCGACCTCGGAAGAACTAATCATTAACCTCCTTTCACCCTCCCAAACACCGCTCTAACTCGACCACCTTCGCTTCACTTTCACCTGTGCCCTCTACTCACCACTTCTCCTCTACTCCCTATTTCTCTCTCTCTCTCTCTCTCTCTCCTTCGCCTAACCCATTCACCCTCCCTTCCCCCGAGCTTTCTTCGTTTCTCAAATACGCTTGGCGCGCGTATTACGATTACACGCGCTCGCTTTCACCGCTTTTTCACGGCCCTCTCCTTCGATCTCCTCCGAACGACGCTCCATACACTTTTTCCCTTCTCTCGTTGCAACTTTTAAGGCCTTGGATTCCTTTTTGGAATTTCCACCAATTTTGCAAACAAGTTGAAAGATAGTTCCTTTTTCCAAGTCTGTTTGTTTTTTTTCTTTTTTTAAAGTAGAGAGTTTAAAGGAGCCGCGTTGGTTCCGTATTGAGAACGGTGAAAGAGGATTAGATGTAACGTGAAATGGGCGAAGCTAGTTCGTAAACTAGTTTCGTCTAGGAGATTCGCGCCAACCGTTGTGAGGTTGGCGTAGTAACCCTGTTGCTGGTTTTCCATGCATATATATATACACTCGCGTTAAAGGTTGCACCCTGTGCAACCCTCCGAACTTGAAGGCTGCGGTACACAGATAAACGCGAGGAGATAGATCAATAAATACGCGGGATACGTTGTTACACGTGCGTTATTATGCGTTCTGCGATGCATTCAATTGCAGGAAAACGCGAGTGAATAGAAGAATCTTGTCAATCAATTCCTTTTTTATATTATATTTCAAATTGTTAACACATATTCGTTTGATACATAATTCCAATATAATAGATAATTTTTAATTTCAATCATTGATAAATTTGTCTTTTCCTTTACGCTTTTATAATCCTTTTATTAATCCTTAAAAACTGTCATCGAAAATATTTGCTTGGAATTAAATTTCACTTATGATAACCTTTAAGGATTAATTGAAAAAAAATAATTAGATACATAAATTTAAACTAATCAAATATAATAATAATTGTATTAAATAAATAATATTAAATGATTCAATCGATTGTGTACAGAATATATTACGTTAAAAAATAAATTGTATTTTTTTATGAATATTATATAAATAGAAGAACGAATTAGAGAGGAAAATAAAGTGAGCATTAAACAATTTCTCGATTAAATAATTCACTACTCGTACGAAATGACTGTCCTGTGAACAGGTATTCATATATTTTTAATCGATGTAACCGACTAATATCGACGTTGAATCTACAATCCAAGCATAGGGTCGAAGTCACTCTATTTTGTCAAAGTACACGGCGATTGCCGTTTATCCACTTCTGTATCTTGATTTACGTGTATAGTTTCAAGTCGATAAGATCTACCGTATGACAGAAGTGTGATATATAAGACACGAGAAGGGCAAGTGATGTGTAAAATCGATCAATGATATTGATGAAATCGTGGAAATTGTCCAACGTGAATAGCTGATTCCACTTTAGAGATATGAATTTGATCAAAATTATAGAGATTTGTTTAGTTTTAAAATCGAAATATGATGTCGAGTACAAACATAATTTTGAAAAAAATATTACATAAATTTCTGTGTTATATTCGAAAAATTCAGATATTTTTTTATGTGAAAATAAATTTGAAAATTTATATAATTATTGAAAAAAGATTTATTGAAGTAAAAATCAATGATACGATATTATATTATTTTTAGATTAATACTAAGAAAATTCTTGTTAAAAAAAAAAAAAAAAAAAAAAAAAGAAACGCGGTGAATTGCATCCCTTAAGAGGAAATAACATAAAGGAGGTACAGGAAAACAGAAGCTGTACGTCCAGAAGCGGGCGCTTTCGTGCGAAGGTCGAGTCGTCAGTGGTTAGAGAGAAGGGTGTGCGCGGGGTAGCCGAAAAAGGGAGGAAGAGGGGCAAGATGCAACGCACATCTATTGATTCTCCTTCAGCGTGAAGGCCCGCGTGTCCCACTCACTTTCGGAAGCGCGCACGCACGCACGCACTCGCGCGTTTTCCCCGGCCGGCAGTACATGGACACGTGGCTTGTTGCGTGGCGTACTTACGTGTGCATACGCACACGTACAACCGAGTGCGTCCCGATAGTTGAATGCAGGGCACAAAACGGCCTCTCTCCTTCATTCTTTCCTTCCCCTCCCTTTCCCTTTTCTCCCGTACTTAGCTTAAAGAAGGAAGGAAAGGAAAAGAAAAAAAAAAAAAGAAAAAAAAAGAGGGGGGAACTGGATTTTGCAACCTCCCTTCCGTGCATTCCTACTATGAATTTCCTTGGCCGGCTGCATAAAGAATTAGAATGCCAGAACGCGCACACCGGCAGTTTATATAGGATAAAAAAAAAGGAGGCACAGGGGTGAGGGACGTCATGTCCTAAATGCTCAACGCGGCTTTGCACTTGCAACTATGCTTCACGATGTTGCGTATTCAAAATCTTGGAGGGTAAGCATCGGCTTTGCAAACAATAAACCAGATCGACACAGAGAGACACCGCTTTTCGAGGTTGAATAACAAAGTGCACGGAACTGGCGAGCAAGAACAACTTTATTGCCTTTGTTGGTTGAACCAGGTTGTCCTATGTCATCGAGATGGGTAATTAACCGAGGCAACGAAAAATACGGCTCTTTCGAAGACATTGAGTATGAACAAATAAGTACTTTAATGTGCGTAGGAAGAGAGACAAGTGAATCTTGTATAATAGTATGTAAAATATCGATAATTGTTGGTCTGATTCGAAATGAAATTATATGGTCGTATCACATATAGTCGAAAAGAGATCGAAAGTGGAAATATTTTTAAAAGAAATAATTTGAGATTGAAAAATTATATAAGTATAAAATTATATGAATTATTACGCAAAGAAAAAATTTAAAATAATTTCTCTGTAATAATATTAATAATATAATTGTAAATAATATCTAAATTCTTACTCAATGCTGAATCCCAAATAATATAGATTTCAATTTCAAGTTATTGATCAAGTTAAAATTAAATTATTACGTGTGTTATATGTACCAATTATTTATATTAATAAAAAACAGATACGCGTAAATACATGATAAGATAGCAAATCAATTTTAATATGCAGAAGCAGTCTTAGAATAATAACGTTTCGATCTCATATTTGTTTACATGAATCGAAAGACACAGAAATGATGTCGCAAAAACTATGAGATTCCTATTCGAACCGTTAGCAGGATGCAAAGTATGATTCGAATGTACAAGAGTCATCGTACTCAGTGGAACCAAACATGCAGAAACACAAACATATGTCACCGTTAAGGTTACGAAAACAATTGTTCTAGGTTGTCGTAAGGGTCAATTTGTGCGATGAGAAATTGTATATTGAAATCCATTCAAGCAACGATTGGTTCTCGAATACGTTGCAAAATATTCAAGGAAAATCTTATTATTTTATTATAATGTCACTTAAATTTTAAATATGTTTGTGTGATAATTAAAATATAATTTTTTATTCTAAAATATTGTTATACAAATTTTAATATTATGATATGTAATAATTATATTATATATTCATGTAACATTAAAAAAAATTATAAAAATATAGATATTTTATAAAAATAAATAACATAATAACATAAATATTTATTATTAAAATATTATAAATAAATGTACGATAATCAAAAAATTAGTTTTATTATAAAAATTTAAATTATATTTTACATGTTTTTCTTTATTCATATTCTTTTTTATAATCATTTTAAATCATTTAATCATTTTATGATATATCATGATGTAAAAAGTAACAATACAAGCATATATTAAAATAATAATGTAGAAAAAAAAATAAGATTTATAAGTGAAATTATGAGGTATTGAATATATGTATTAAATAAAAACTTACGAAAATCGGTTTTCCACGCATCCGTTTCCCGCCTTTCTGCTTTTTGTATTCTTCCTTTTCTTAACTTTCCAAATTTTTTTTAATTCGAAATGTTAAAAATTATTCTAACCCTTTCGCGACATATCATTAAATGCCGGTACCATGCGAGAAAAAAATTCATTTTTAACGAAACATTTCCATTCTTATTTTAAATAGTAGGTCACCGAAATCACTTGTTCTAGGATTAGGGATTTTTGGATCATCATATACAAGAGCGGCGAGAAGATGACAATGTATGTAAAAGAACCGATTTTCGCGAAAAACTCTTAACTCTTTCGTCCGTACGCTGCCAGCAGCGAAGGCAACTGAAAACAGAGAATCGGCAGCCAGATTGTCGGTCACATAGACGTCCTTATCACGCATTGAAAATGAAAATTTGGTCCGGAATCAGTGGCGCCGTCTCGCGGAAGCGGGAAAATTTATTTGATTTTTAAGATCTTTGTAATAAGAAATGCCTTTTTTATTATAGAATTTAAGTACGTTTTCTATTAGTAAATGATTGTCTTATAATTATAGCAGAACAAATTACTGAAAAATGTACGATTGTATCGAATATTTTATCTAATTAAAAAAGATAAAAATAGGTTTTTATGATATAAAAATAAAATAATTATGAAATAGTTTAAATTATAATAGTATTGATAAAATTAATGAACTTTAATTATAAATAAAAAAATAGAAAAACTATTAACTATAAATTAACTTAAATTTTTTTTATTTATATTTCACTGTAGTTTAACATTTCAACATGATGTGATAGTTCTAGGAAAAAATTTATAAATAAAAATTGAATTGGTGTAAAATAATTTGATATAAATTACATTTATCATTTCACTACATATATTGACATATTAACCAATAACTACTGTATTATCATCTATAAAGTCATAAGGTGGTACTTCCAGATTTAATGGAGCTGGTCCTTTCCTAATCCTGCCACTAGCATCATAATGAGATCCATGGCAAGGACAATAATAACCACCAAAATCACCTGCATTTGCAATTGGAACACATCCTAAATGTGTACATACACCCAAAACAATCAGCCATTGTGGCTGCTTTACACGATCTAAATCTACTTGTGGATCTCTAAGAATCTTAATATCAACTCCTGCCTCTTTTTCAATTTCTTTTTTCGACCTATTATCATGTAAAAAAAAAAATTATATTTAATATTTAAATATCATTTAAAAAATGATACAAAATGTATTCAATAATTTACCTGTGTCGTACAAATATAGGTTTTCCTCGCCATTTAAAGACAGCACTTTTTCCTTCAGGAATAGCATCAAGTTTTATTTCAATTTTTGCTAATGCAAGTACATCAGCTGAAGCACTAAATGTAGCTACTAAATCATGTATAGCTGATTTTGCTATATAAGCACCAGTAACTCCACTTGCTATATAATAATATCAAAATTTATATTTCTATGTAATTCTAAAATTGAAATAAAATAAAACGAATTAAAAGATTTATTTACCAGCTGTCATAACATATGCAAATGATTTGCGGCTACTTGAATTTTCTTTAGTTTTACTTTTTGGATCTTGTACAGCTTCATGACGATAATCACTAAAATCTGGCCATTGAATATCAGTATGTGCTAACCTCCTCTGCGTTGTTAATAAACTTGCTGCAATAATTAATTTAATCAAATCTTTGCTTTCAAATTAATATATATTATAGTATATGAAATAAGACAATAGAAATATTTAAGTTTATATATATATATATATATATAATTTAGTTCATATATATATATAAGTTTATAAATATTTTTTTTAGTTCCTAAAATACGCAAAAAGATTTGTGCAACATTTAGAAACTCAATTGGTATAACAGTAATCTAATCTAGCAGTATGTAAGTACTGAATACAGCATATGATTATATAATCGAAATATAAAATGAATTTTGTTGAAATAAATATATAAATTAATAAAATAACTTTGAATTAAAAATTTCGAACCTCCAATTCCTGAACTCACTCGTACAGCTCCTGTAATAAGAGATTCTTGCAAACTTTGAACGAGAATTCGGTTAACGTCAGATTTAGTAATAATTTTTGTTTTTTCTACAATACCCCTTCCAGTCACTGGTTGCATTCCATTTGAAATGACAGATGTCGATTTTAAAAGTGGTAAGAAATTTGTCGACTTCGCAACAACGTTCATTTTTCTTAATTATTCACGTCGAACCACCTTCATCGAATACTAACTAAAATTCTAAGACTTGTACTGTCAGATGTCTCTGCAATGTAACCTTCATATAAATTATGTACAGATGTCGCGCAATAACGAGTTGAATATAACTTTTTTAGATAATAAATAATAATAATAATATTTTTTGAAATATAAAAGTTTCATATATTACTTTTACAATCGAATATGAGAAACAATTATAATTATCATATTTTTATAAGAAAATTCTAGACATAAATATTATTCTTAATAATTATTTATAAATATTTTTAATATTTATGAATTTAATCTATATTCTTTATAAAAAATTGAAATCCTAAATTATTATTTAAATATAAAAATTACTTTAAACAATAAAATTTTATATAAATATTTCTACGTATAAATATATTTAGATAAATGTTTAAAATTAAATAAATTTTTAAAAAACAAATTATATTAATAAAGAAATTATTAAAATATTATATAATAATATTATGTATAATATATAATATATAATTACAAAATTATTATATATTGAGATATATTGTATAATATATCTCATAAAAAATTTAATAAATAACAATAAATAATTAATACAAACAAAAAGTAAAACTAAATCTGTCATATATTTTAGTATTGTGCTAAACTAATATAAATATAATATAATAAAATCTATACTAATATATAATGATTAGAATATTGATTCATAATAATGATCCATATTACAAATAAATAAATTTACTATAATAAATATTTAGATTGAAATAAGAATCTTAACTATTATCAAATTTATTTTTACTCGATTTGCTGATACTAAAATACTTTTAAAATACTTACTAATAAAATAGGTATTTAGACTAATAATTTTATTTTGAACAATTAAAAAATATTTTTAAAAATTCTTATAAATATAAATAAAATTTTATATGTTTATGATTTATTGTATTTAAATTTATTATTATATTTTGTTTTTTTATAATATTTTATGTTAAAATATATATATATAATAAGATATATTAAACATTATAAATATTCCAATATTTTTATAAATGATATTTCAGAACATAGAACAAAAAAAAATCATAGGATGTTAAATCTATTCTATTATCTTATCTATGGTAATAGTATACTATATGTTATATTGTTACTCGATATATTTTGTCTTCTTTGTACATAAAATATATTGTATTTTTTTAAAAACAAATATTTTTAGAAAATATTAATAATTATAAATAGAAATTAAAAATATAATATATATTGTATATAATTATATATATATGAAATATGTATTCAACTATATAATTTGACTAATCTTTGTTCTAATTTAAATCATTGCTGTCAATATTTATTATAATTTGTCTATAAAAATGGTAAGTAAATAATATTTTATAATAAAAAATAAATCATTTTTGTTATTAAAAACTAAAATATTAATTTTATATTAAAATATTATTTGTATGAAATATTCATACAATTTTGAAGGTTATGTTTTGAAATACATAGATATTTTTTTCTTTGAATTATTAATATTTTTTAAAATATTATATATATGTGTGTTTTAGGCCAATACATTACAAAATTGGAGTCCATTTGCCAAAGAATATGATCCTTTAAAAGCAGGTAGTATTGATGGTACAGATACAGAACCACATGATAAAGCTATTAGCCGTGCAATACAAGCGCATTATGAATCTCCTCATGGCTTAAAATCAAAACCAGAAAGAACATTATTTGTTGCTAGATTTGGTCCAAAAATTACAAAACATGATTTAAAAGAGGTACAATAATAATTTTTAATAATAATTTTTATTAATATATAAAATATATTATAATTTAAATATAATTTTAAACATTGATTTAGTTTTTCTCTAAATATGGAGAGGTCATATCGGCAAAAGTTATAGTTGATATTGTAACTGGATTATCTCAGGGTTATGGATTTGTAGAAATGAGAAGCGAAGATGAAGCTAGAAGAGTACTTAGACGTTGCGTCGATACTACGTTAAAAGGTTATCAAATTTTTATAGATTATGAGTGTGGACGCACTTTGAAAGGATGGAAACCAAGAAGACTTGGTAATTAATCACATTGTATTGTATTGTAATCTTATATTATAAATATATACATTATAAATAAATGTTATTTATATTTATTATGTATATATTTATACATATAAATAAATGTTATTTAAAATTTTTTAAAATTTAATCAAATATAATCATTTATATGATCTTACAGGCGGTGGTTTTGGTGGCAAAAAGGAATCAGGTCAACTTAGATTTGGTGGAAGAGATAGACCTTTCAAAAAACCAATTGTACCTAATATTATAAAGTCTCATCATCATCATCATCATCAAGAACATACACAACATCATACTCATCATCAACATCATCACCATCATCATCATCATCATCATCATTATCGTCATTAAAATTTTATATTTTAATCTTACTTTTGTAAGTTTCATTTTATATCTAAAAGTCATATTTTACTTGCGCTTATTGAAATATTTTTCTGTAAATTTTTCAGTTTTGACTTGTATCCAATATAAATATTTAAGATCTGTGTATTTTATAGACATTAGGAATAATACAATTTTAATGTATTATGAAACAACTTACTATTATTAAATATTTATTTTCAAAATATTTTATATAACAATTTTTGTAAAAATGTTTTTAATTTGTAAATATTATTGTATAAATAATATATTAATTTTATTTATAAATAAAAAAATAAGAAATAAAGAAATTTAACGAAACATCTTTAATACTTTCTCAATAAAATCTATTTTATGAAATAATATAAATTTCAAAAATATTTTCGAAATTCAATAAAATACTTTCTTTTTTATTACATGTTTATTACATTTACATTTTTATAAAATGATTTCTAAACTTTAAAATTATTTGAAATTTTACTGAAATTTTTTTTAACATTGCATAAATTCTAGTGGATGCCAAAATCCTCAGTGAATTATGTTATATTCACTTTCGAAAACAACATAATACATTTAAAACAGAAAAACATTTTAAGATAAATCAGAAATGTTAGAAAAAAACAATGATAATTTTATCCAAAATAAAAAATAATGTATTTCAATTTTAATAAAAATTATTAACATAATTCTCTATTCTTATGAGATCATTGTTTAATTTTATGCCACTGTTTATAATTATGTAAACATCAAATCAATTTAATGGATAAAATTACGGGAATTCAATAAAAAATAATTGACATATCTTACTTTAATAATGTTCAGTATGTTAGCACGTACAGAGATAAATCATAGCGAATTTAATTTGCGAATGAATGAAATTAAATCTATTTTATACTTTTATTATTGAGTCGAATAAAAAATTTCTTTTTGTTTGAAAAATAAATAATTAGAATAATAAAATAATATTATTCGAATTTTTCAATCATTTATATTTATATTTTCATTCTATATTCAGAATGTCGTATTAAAATTTCGGCAGAGCTTAAATTCTTCGAATTGAGGGGGCATACGAGAGATTAAGAGACATCGTACGGATAATTTATCAGCAACGATCATCAACAGAACGACGAAGCCAAGGGATTCGAGCTTTCTGGCGCGGTGTGAAGCGACGTCGTTAGCGTCGTGGAACTTTATACCCGAGCGTTGTAGCACCCTCTCCCTAGCATGGCCCCCTCCATATATGGAGTCGCATCGTGGTTCGACGTCGGCCACGCGGACGAAGTTAAGCCTCCAGGCTGACTCTGATAAGGTAGCCTCTTTCCTCGATTCTTCTCACTCTGTCTCCTCTACCATCGCCAAGGTCTCAGAGGGGCAACCCACATTCGTTTATCGCGACTCCTATTTCGTCTGCTCGGCCGCTGCTCTCGTTTGCACAACATAGCATTTGCTGCGTCCCTAGTGCTTTTTTTATTCACGGACACAGCTGCCGGAGTAGTAACTCGTACGCGATCATTGCTAGAATCGAATATACAAAATATTGTGTAGATTTTGCGAGCAATTTTTTCTTTTAATCGACTATTTATATCATTTGAATTTTATATTATTAATTTATTTTTATTTAGTTTTGAAATAAGTAAGAGATTTAATTAACGTTTCATGAGAAAATAATTTTAGATATTATAAGAATTTTTTATACATTCTATTTCGAAATATTTATATATATATATATATATTTTTTTAATTATTCTATATTTATCAATATCTCTTTTTTATTTCTTTAATATTACAAAATTCCATTTTATTTGTATTTCGTTTGATAATATATATAGATAATTTTATTAAGATTTTGTATTATATCAAAAAGCACGTATAATCATTGACAAAACAAATTAAAAAATCGTTATAAATAAAATAAATTGATCGATTAAAATATATTTTGTTTATATAGTATATTTATATATCATTGCCAGTGAATAAATTACGTTTCGTATATTACTTGCAATAATAATTATATTAATTTTTAGTATTCCAAAGGTATGCGTCGAATTTGAACTGCTACAAACTTCATATTGTCATTGCTCGAGGGTAAATATATGTATATTTAGTGACCATGTCCACGTAAACCGGTGGGCAGTAAACTTTCCACCAATGGCGAGGTTGAACATGAAACGACTACAAGACAGATATAATATAGCTATATCAGCGTCGGAAATAACTTACTCGCAAAAAAAAAATATATCTTAAAATTTTGTTTTTACTCTAGCATATACAGAAATAATTTTTACTTAAAAAGGAACGAGGATCGAATCGATGTTACATTTAATATCATATTTATCAAAAGTTCTTTGGATCTCAATTTTGGAGAACATGATTTTCATATTCAGTCACTATTGAGACAAATCTAAAAAACAAAATAAAATATTCATGAAAGAATAAATAAAAGTCAAATGATTTGATTCTGATAGAATTCATCGTATAATTTTTAAATAATTAAAAAATTTAATAACTAAAATAAAATATCTTGATCGAATTACATAAAAAATATCGAATGAATCAAACGAATGCAACGACAAAAGAATAGAAACTAGATTACCAGGTTAGATAGAAAAATGCGAATTTTCTACGATTTGAATTGCAAAAACGCGTAACATCAATTCGTAACACGATTCTGTCCCACAATTCGTTAGTTCTGCATTAATACATATTCCGTTATAGCTCTGCATTAACACGTTTCACACGATTGGAAAAAATAATCACATTTATTGCAACATCGTGACAGACATTTTATTAAAAAGAGAGCCACGTTTCTGAATAAAATTATATACATATCTCGAATATTATATTTTCGTATCTTAAATTTTACTCGAGAAATTAGAATTCATATTGTGGATAACGTCGATGGATATATCGAAGTACTTTTCCTCTTATATATATAAACATAGATGCATTTAAGAGGATATTTCGCAAAGAGTTTTTCTAATTCGCCGTAATTTTCATTTTTTATCTTTTTCTCTCTAAATTTCTCTTCCATTCTCTTTCTCCTCTCAAACGCACAATTACGAACTCGAGAACTTATTCGCTCTAACCACTAAAAGCACACCCCTGTATTTCCTTCGCGCTAACCGTGAATGGAAATAAAGTGGAAAGATGGAAGGATAAAAGGGAACATGGAAAGATTCGCGAATGGTTACGGTATAACGTTTGAATAAATAGCTATTTTTAAATGACCGTGGATACTCTTGGATACTCTACTCGCTCATACTCTTGGACTTTGGGAATTGAGATAGTTACCATCGAGCTAGGAAATTGTGTGCATTCGTGTTAAACCGTGAATGGCAAACTGCGAATCTCGAGTACATATGTTCTACTTAAAATATATAAATTAAATCGAAAATATTCAATATTAATGTTTAGAAATCCCTATTGAATTATAATTGTTTTAATCACATGTAATAATTTAATAATCACGTTGAAATTAATTAACTTAATTACTCCCTAGTCGTTTAATATCCATTGGTAATAATTCGATGATCATTAATCGTTCGATATTAATCGTAGGTAATAATTTAATTATTCCGAGAATTAATCGAAACGTGTGCCCAGCCTTCTCAATCAAGAATCTCCAGTTCTCAACAACAAACTTGGAAAAGATAAGTTAAAAGAAACAGGGAGTAAACAAGCTCCCTCTGGCGATCCGGCTCTCCTAATCGAGATATTCAAAATTCGCCTATTCCCTCCACTCCACGCAAACAACCTCGGCTCCACGGATGATTGCGGGGGCGGAAGGCAGGAAGGGGCCCAGGGGAACGAGATCCACGGCGCGGGCACTGTAGAAGGAGTACGAAAATAGTAGCGTGCCAGGATCGTATCACGCTCGCGGCCCACAGACGTGGATCTCCTTTCTATTAATAGCTAAATGAAAGGGAGCGATCCCGAGTCGGCCGTGTAGGCATCGTTCCGAGTCTTGGTGGTGTCCAGGCCCTGATCGCAGGACTTCAGAGCCGCTCAAGCCGTCGCGGACTCCACATTCCACCGGCAAAAGCTCTTCCGTGCGTGCCTGTTCAGAAGCATCTTACTTGCTCGGCTGGTGCTCCGAGGCGAACCCTCATACACGTCATACACACGCGTCTCCCACCCACCCACATACACAACATTGCCATACACATTCACACCGCTCGAGTGTAAGTCTCTTTGATTGCTAATTCTTTTTTTTTCTTTTTTCATATATTTGTCTTATCGGTTCAACCGCTTTAACCGATTCAGTGATAAGTATATTATTTACACGTCCTCGCATTTTGAATCTTGAGTCATCGTCCTTGTGTTTCCATTTCTGTACGATGGGAATTTTTCGAATCAGTGATTTCGCCGTGATGGATTCGTTATACAGTGATACGACACGATGTAGACGTCGGTGAAAAGATGAGAAAGAACATTTTCCTCGTCTTCGTTGCCGTTCCGTGGATCGATATGTATCACGGGGAAGGAGGGGGTAGGAGGATTTGATGGAAGATTCGAGTGTGAAAGTGAAACCCAGTGAAGATGGAATTCTTTGGATCTTAGGAGGAGTGGGAATCGTACATTTTTCTTTTTAGAGGGGGATTTCAATCGTGAAAAGTTGAGCTGGATAATACAAATAATTCTTAATATAAATAATTAAGAAGGATAATTACGTTGATCTGTGCACATCGACTTTGAAGTATCTCGTTTCCAAACAGGATATTACGAAGAAAACCTTTGTGCAAGTGGCGTCTGACCATGCTGTGACATTATCTACTGGGCTATAATTTGAAGATCTCGTTCGAAGGTCTCTCTCTCTCTCTCTCTCTCGAGTTTCTGGATTTTCCAACGGAAGGGTAATCGAACAAATTTCCGGAGGACAACAACGTGATGGCGAACGTGTCGAGTTTGGTCTCGTCTTTCTTTAGTGTGCTTGTATTCGATGGGGACAGCTATAATGTGACTGGTTTCGATTAAATTTAAAACGATTGGTCTCGATTGGTCCGTGAATATAACTCGTAGTTTAATAAAAATACCCAAGGACAAAAGGAATTGATTGTTGAATGCGGTTTGAACAACAGAGAAACCGTAAGATACGTCATTTTTACAAGTTCGTAGAAAAAGATATTTATAATTTTCCACACGAAACTTTTGATTTTTAAAAATTTTTTATATGATACGAATTTTTTAAAAGTCGAATATTTTACACAAATTTCAATGTTTTTCCACGATTTCTCGGAACTGGAAAATGTACGATTCAAAGAAGATGGAATCTGCATGGGAAAATATATCGAAAATGTAGAATCGTTCGTTCGATTAAAAATATAATTCACTACAATACATGATATACAATTGGCAAAATAACAAAAATATATCGATCCACGCCGTTTAATATTTTTCCATAGATTTATCTCTCTTCACGTCGCATTACCATTTTTGGAGATACATGAAACTAAATTCTTGAGATTTATAAACGAAGAGGGAAATCACTTCCCTTTCTCAACATTACATAGAAAAAGAATCGCGTCTGATAAATCATAGCCTATAAATGTACGAGCAATATCCCATTTCAAGATTCGATTATGACGTATGTGATTATATAATATTGTTTCCACTCCCACACCTCGTGTCAGCCATCGCACTGGACATCCGCAACGCCAACCACCGTTGTCGATTAATAATTTTTCGAAAACATTCCGCGAGTACGAACAATTTTCTTCCAATCAAAGAAAAAGACCGTTCTGTTTCGAAACTCGTGATGAAAGAATATCACGAGCGAAGGAGAGAAAAAAGGGAAGAGAAACTTTATCGCGCGACTCGAAGGAAAAGAAAAAAAAAGAAGAAGAAGAGGAAGAAGAAAAATTGTGTTATCGAGATCGAAGTTTAATCTGTTCGTGAAAACAGGAAACGATCGGCAAGCTCGATGACGACAACGGCAACGAAGACGACATGGAGGTGGAGGAAACCTCCATACACAGAGCGAGGGGAAAAAGAAAGAGAGAAAGAAGGGAGGAAAAAGGAGTAGAGAGAAAGAGAGAGAGAGAGAGAGAAGCCAATAAACGAATGACGAGAGAGAGAGAGAGAGAAAGAGAGAGGAGAGTAGAGTTGGTTTTCTAAAATTAGAGAGCGACGAGGAAGAGAAGGGGATGACTCCTTATAGAGCTTGCGACGTCGAGCTTGCGGCCAGGGTTAGCAAACTGGCACTCTCTTTCTCGTCTCAGAATATCAGATTACCTTTGCACCAGTGCATCGTCTCGCCCCTTCGACTTCTTCCTTTCTTTTCTAGCTTTCTCTTTCTCGTGGCGGAGCAAGGTTCGATTTATGCTCGACGACCACCCTCCTCTCTCACCCTCTCGCCTTCCCTCTTCCTCCTCCCTCTTTTTCACCCCTCGATTTGTTTATTTTAAAAATTTTTTTTCGCGAGAAGTGCGCCGTCTCCAGGAAAAGGAACGAACGATCGAATCGGATTTTTATCTTTTCTCTTTTTTTCTTTCTCTTTTTTTTTTCTTTTCCATTTATCTCCCTGATTCGAGTGTATCGGCCGCGAGAGAAGTAGAATCGGACAAAGGGCCGATATTTCTCCCTCGTCGAGTTCGAAGTGCGATCTAGCGAAGCTTTTTTCCTAAATTTTTCCGCCAGGAAAAATTCATATATCGAGAACAAAGGGACGATCCGATCGTTCGTTCCCCCCCTCTCGTGTGAAAGATATCGTAATTCGAGATTAAGAAACCGAATAATAGGAGATACAAAGAAGAACATTGTCCCGATAAGTTGTGTTAATCGGTGGTTTTGTTTGCGTGTTGCAGTACCGTGACCACCAGCAAACATGTCTGACGACGAGGAGCAATACTCGTAAGTATTTGAAAATTTCGTTTCAGAGGAACAATGTTTCCGAGATTCATTATATTTCGATATTCAACATTCTCGACATTCCCTCTTCCATTTTTTTAATCTCGTTTCTCGAGACTCGTCTCTCCTTCTCGTTCGAGCTTTCTCCTTTTTTCTTCTTACACAATTTTTTCGTAGTTGAAGTAAAACGATTCGAAATTTTGGCGAAATCACGGGAGAGAGAGGGAGAGAGGGAGAAAGAGAAACAAGTGCGTCGAGGAGGATTGATAAGTTGAAAGTTACGTAAGAGCACGTGTATCGAGCTGAAACGAAATATCCATGAAATCGGAAGGGAACGTCGAGGATATATTTTCAGCCGAGTTTGAGTGAATAAATTAAGTGAATATATATTATTTATATGGCCATCGAAGCGTCACATCGAAACATGTCGTCGATAGAATTCATGCCTAGTTCTTTCTTAGAGCCGATTTCCAGGATCGAGAATTCTAGTTACTATTCTCGATGCGACGATTACGGGTCAGGTTGCTACATAAGTCGAGGATTATCGAGATACCCTCCCCTTCAATGTCGATCGTTGTCGATCAAACAATGAACGATATTCAAGAGAAATGAATTCGAAGTCCACGTAAGATGAAGAGTCTCGTCGTGATGACGATATGTGTCCTCCCCTTATTTTTTTCATATTTGTTCTTGTCAATATCCCTTGTCACCCCCCTGCCCCGAGTTTTATTGTTAAAAGTGAACTACCCCGTCCCCACGTGTCTTTGTGTTGAAGAAATCGTGAATGTTGTTTTTCTTTTTTTTTAATCGTGCACACCCTCCCTCGATCGAATTGCTCGCTGAACAATTTCTTCTTTTCCCTATTTCGTTTTTCTCTTTCGTCGCTCGAATTATTTTCTTTTTCCCAGTAAACGTTTCGTTTCAACAAGAATCGTTATAAATCGTTTGAAAGAAAGGAAAAACGAGATCACGGTCGATCCGAAAGAGATTTTCGTTTATTTTTGAAACGAGGAAATTCAACAGATATCCTAGAGGGGATGAATCATTCGGTTGGATCTATATTCAGTCGGGTGGACGGACGTGTCCAAAAATGTCATAATAAATTATCTCCGCAAATTTGTCCGTTTTCTTTGCTCAGATTGCGCCCAAATCGTAAATTTCGCGAATAATAAATTATAGTATTTAACTCAATTATTTATTAACCGTTACGAGCAATTTTGTCGTAATGAATGAATATCTGCAAATATAACTCGCGTTTCTTTTTTCTTTTTCATCAAAAACATTGGCTAAGCCTATTATTTCTAAATAACAATATTTCTGTATTTGGTCCTGTATTTTGTATATTCGTTTCACCGGATCACACCAATTAATTGTATTATTCTCGTATATCAATTAATTAAACTGCGTAATACGCTTAATCGATTTAAATAGAAATAGAAAGAATATATTTTTCAGCGAGTAATTCGATGTTGAAGAAATTTCATCTGCCCTTAGCCCGCCCCTATTGTTGTTACGGTTTATTTTCTTTTTTAATTGTTCATTCGATAGCCCCTTTGCATAGCCCCTTAACTACCCGTTAACTAACAAATACCGTTTTCCATTTTCTGTTTTACAGCAGCGAGGAGGAGGTGGTCGAGGAAACGTAAGTGTTGCTGGCAATTCCTTAATTCCGCGAGATCGTTCCAAAAATACATCTAACGTCCATGTTCTCTTATTTTTCTCATTCCAGGAAGTAAGTTCCAGAGGCGTGTGCGCGTTTAAGTGTCTGCTATCACCGCGCAGTCACCACGGAATCGTAGTTGTCGTTTTATAATCTCGATTTTAGATTTTACACCCGATTTTAGAGTAACGGTTCGAGGCGAGAGTTCTTCCAATCCTGATTCGTTTCGTTCCCTGATTTTTTTTTTTTTTGCTGCTTGTTACGATAGAAATTTGGTTTTTGGATAACAGCAACTCGATTTTTTCTTTTTCTTTTTTTTTTTTAATTTCCAGAGAGAGATCGTTCTTTGGTCGGTTTGAATTTTTGAGATCAGGCCAATCGAATAAATGATCGTTGCGGGACAATATTATTGAAATCGAAACTGCACAAGCGTTATTATTGCAAACTTATGTAATTTCGTAGAGATACTAAATATTGCATGCAAGAAACATGAACTCGGTTCGAATTATTCGAGAGCTATGTTTTTTCTTTTTACAAAAATAGGATTAATTGTTTGGCGCGGCCATCTTGTCACCTTGAATGCCGGTTTATACGACAATAAAATAGAAAACAATATTTCTTAATATATAATTCGAATGTCGAGAACAAGCGATGATTCATCGCGATTATTTCGTCGTAATTCGAACCGGCAATTACGATTTTCACATTCGTGCCACTTTTTTTCTTTTTTAATTCCATAATTATTCAATCGTGTCGAACGATGCGTATCGTTCGATTTCTATCAACGGGCGGATTAATGAACGAATTATTAATCTCCAATTCCATTCTATTTCACGACGAAGTAGAATGTATCGAAAAATCGTGTTCGTGCCTGAGAGCGATCTCTCTCGAACTATTGTTAAAATTAGAACAGTCGCGCTTCTCCCGCAAAAATAGAGCAGACGAATGGCGCGGTATCTTCGAACTTCGAGTCCTATATTAAATTCAACGATGTCGTTTTTTATGATGAAACGGGGGCTTAAATCTACGCCACGCCATCCTATCGAGATCACTTTAGCCAATTTCGTTCACCTTGCGAACTCATGCGATTCAATGTTTTCTTCTCCGTTTTTTTATGCCTGTATACCGCAGTTTATTATCAAGTGAAACAATTTTCGAGCGTATCGAAGAAAAATATTGAATCGTTTCGAGCGAACCGACGAGAAATATCGTCCCTCGAGGAGGGACGTTGAAAAAGGAACGCGCATTTCTTCGCCACGGGGCTGATATATATATATATATTTCTCGTCGTTTCCTCCCGTCGTGTTTCTCTTATTTGGCAATGAAAAGAGAGCACTGTAGAGAAGGGGGGGAATATGAATAATTATGCTCGATTCGGATCGATTTTTTTTTTTTTTACATTGACTCGAGCCGATCATTACATTTGTTCAAAGATTCAAAATCGATGAAAATCCTATCTGACTTTGGTTTATGATCTTCGTTTTTTTTTTGTTTTTCTCTCTGTTTTTTGCTCACAACTCCGTCTATAACAATCCATCCCTTCGTCTGATATCTCCACAAACAATACACAAAAAATACGAATCGACCAATCGATCAAACCACCAATCACCATCGACCAAACGACCAACGCGGCGCGAATCGAAAAATCGAAAAAATCAAAGGCAGCCGGAAGGCAGGAAGATCGAGTAAGTCCCTTGAAAACAATTCTACGCTCGCCTTGTATCTTGTTCAGGCAGCTATTTGGCAATGTTCACTTCTCGTCTTTTTCTCAGTATTCTCATTCTTTTCCTGTCACTTTCTCTTTCTCTCTCTCTCTATCTCTATCTCTGTCTCTATCGCTGTCTCTCTTCCTCTATCTTTCTCATTTCTTCATTCTTCTTTCATTTTTTTTTTTTTTTCCCCCCTCTTTCTTTTAATCGTTTAACTGTTATTATTGTTGTTGTTGTGGCTGTCGTCTTGTATCTCATACAAGTTTTTTTTTAGTATATTATTTATTCGTATGCGCTATTTCGTCTCTTTGTATTATGCGATGTATTCCTTTGTTTTTTTTTTTTTTGTTTTTTTTCTGTACATAATATACAATCTCTTTTACCACGAGACAAAATCAGTCTATGTTTTATTCTGTACTTTTTATTCTCACGCTTTCTATGGTGATTCATTGGTGTATTCTTCTTTTTTTTTTTTTTTTTTTTTTTTTCCAACGAGATAAAACTTTTTTTCGTCGAATTTTCTTTTCTTTTTTTTTTCTGCCGCTTTGTCGTCGATGCAACAACTGACGATCCTTTCTGCAAGAAACAACGTATTCTTTTCAAGAATATTCCTCGTAATCGTTACCTCTTCTCTTTCTCCTTATACTCGTTTTTCTTAAACAGAGAATATTTTTTTACATGAATCAATTTTCGAAAATTCTCCGCGGAAAAGTTGTTTCTTTTTTTTCTCTAACCGATAGTTGTAACAACGAATCTTCCACGCGAGTGAGTCAATTCGGTTTTTATCGTTGAACTGTCTTTTTCGGTTCTCTTTTTTTCTCTTCTTCCTTTTATTTTCTTTTTTTCTCTCCTTTTCGATCGCATAAAATTTCCGACAATTTTCTCTCTTTTCTTTCTTTCTTTTCTTTTTTTTTTTTTAATTCCGCCACACGAAGAATCTTGGGATTTTCGAATTAAACGTTGAGAAACGTAGAATCGGTTATCGTTGCTCGAACAAAATCTCAGCATCAGCGTTGATATCGATCCTGCGTTTTTTTTTATTTTATCCGCTGTTGCATTGAAAATTATCGTTCGCGAATGATAGCCGAAGACGCGAGGATTTTATCCCGAGATAATCGAAAAAGATTTTTTTCGCGCGTTTCGTCTTGCATGTTATTTTATTTCTTCTTTTTTTTCCCCCTCCCCCTCATTTTTCTCGTTTTCTTATTAATTCAAATATATATAATTTTTTCTCAAGAAGTTATCATGGACGTCGTGTCGAATTCGTTATCAAAAAAGCTTGGGATAGAAGAAATTACTTGATTTTTTAAAATTTCTTTTTACATCTTTTCTTTTTTGTTTGACGTCACTTTTCTCTGTTGTCTTTGATCTTCATCCTATATTGTCTTTGATGCTGTGTCGCTGTTGTTGTGTCGATGGTTGAACGAGTATGTCTATCTCACCTTGTGTATAATACCATTGTTGCATTATATCTCTCAAATATATATATACACAGTAATTTTTTGGTCGTTTTGAATGAAGTAAACATTTTTCATACACGCATTTACACAACATACTTGAAATACTTGAAAAGTGAACGACTCGAATCATTTTCTTTTTTAAATCAATAACTTGAGTCCTTAAAAAAATCTATTCCGAGAAACTGAGAAAGTTAAACAGACACATCTTTATCACCGTTAACTAAGTTAAATTTCGATCGAACAGTTTCACTTTTCAAGCATCGAAATCGAAATAAACAAATAAAAAAATTATCCTGAAAATTGTCCTCCACGGTAACCGTTTCTTATTTCCCCCACTGCATATTATATATATATCTCTGTCGCATAATTATCGTTTCGTTCTCTCGCATTCTAGTCAATAGAGTTCTCTCTTTCCCTCGCGAAAAACCAATATTCACGTACGCTGACGATTACTCGCGAACGTACAAACGTACAGATGCTAGAGACAAGACCGCTCGGATGAGTAACGACGACAAAAGACGATAAAGGACTGCGCAAACATGTGCTTGAAAACAACAGACATACGCACGGGAGGATCGTTCGTATAAAAGAGAGACGGTGGGCTGCCTGTTCTCTTCTCTTTTACGTTCCATATGCGAAGAAAGAAAGAAAAAAAAGGATAAAAATGCTCGTAAAATATTCTCTCACGGATTCGTATATCGACCATCTTGTTTAAGCGCGGAACTTTCTTACGGTTCGGTCGTAAAGAGGAGGAAAGAACCAGAAGGGGGTATAAAAGCGGATGGAATGCGGCAGGCTGTCAATTTTAATGACGTCGTTCTTTTCCTGATCGGGTCTCGGTGTTTAATCGGATAAAAAATGAAAGATGAAAATCGAGAAAAGAGAAAAAGGCTGAAAAGGAAAAAAGATAAGAGAAAGAACCGATAAGCCAAGCGAAACGTAGTTTGCGCTACTCCCACCGTGAATGAAATCCCCGAACAATTGTGATTGTTATTAATCTACCTTTCCTTTCTTTTTTTGTAGGGGTAGGGCGTCCCAAAAGTAAGTTGAATATCTCTCGAAGGTTGTTTATTATTACACGTCAATAATACTTTCTTTGTTCTTCGGCCGCTCTCACAACACCCCCAAGCCCAATCAAGACCGCGCTTTTACTTTCGAATTTTTGGCGGGAACGAGACACTCTCGATCAGAGGATTTTGACCCCGATCGTTCCGGAAAAATTTAGAAATTTTTTTAGTAAAAATTTTATTGAATTCTAACGTGGTCAATAATATTCGGTTAATTAATAACGTCTGATCGATGAGGAAATACAGTTCGATTTAATTTAATTCGTTTCGAGATTCCTCGAATCGTTCGAATCATCGCGTTCGCGCGGATATTTATGAATTTTTAGGTTTGTTTAATCGGGAAATTGTAAGGGTTTTGACCGTGTTATACGATTACAGTTGCATAAGAAGAGCGCGAAAACTAATATAACTTGTGTCGGCTGGCCGATTGCCAAACGTTTCATAAATATGTGTACGATAACGTAATGCGGTTTATTCTTATACCAAAGCTGTGGTATTTCGTTCGAAATGTACCACGTTGCAAAGTGATGTAATTTAATTAACGGGCAAACAATTCGGTGGAAAGAGCCATTGTCGGTTGTTTATCCAACGCCAAATCTTCATTATTAATAATAATTCTTTCACGATTTTCACACAGATCTCTCGTTTTCAGAATATAAACGAAAATCTCTTTTCCTTTTATAAAACTCCTTTCGTTTTCAAATCCTCGCGTGTCGATGTAATTGTGCAACAATTTGTTTGGAACAATCAACAATCGTGGAGTTCGATAAATTTATCAATTGTATCTATGTATTTGACAAGTCTCGATCCCGTCAAGAACAGATATGGTCTAATAATTCGTGGTCTAATGCTCGAAGCAAAACACCCCCGCCCCCAAGCTCATGTTTCTCTCTGTCTATCTATCTCTCTGTCTCTCTGTCTCTCTCTCTCTCTCTCTCTCTCACCCTTTTCTCGTGTTTTTTCTTTTTGTCTCTCTCTCTCTCTCTATATATATACATATTCTTGATTAACGGCACTGTACATAATATCCGTGTGTCAATACATCCGTACAACCTAAGTATATGCATACGAATATGTGTCCACACGAATCTGCTAAAAACTTTTATTCCGTTTATCTCTCTTTCTCTCTCTCTTTCTCTCTCTCTCTATATATATACACATTATAAAAATGTCAATATTACTTTTGATGTCGTGTCTCGTTTTTTTTGTCTCCTGCCGTTTTCAAGGAATCATATTTTTTTGATTTCTCTCTCACTTTGGCGAATCCCCCGTCTATGTTAATTACGTTCGCAATAATTTTGCGCCATAATCGATCGACCCGCAGCAATTTTGTCGCAGAAAGATCGGCCAAAATTGTTCGGAGGTTCGCTGAATTTTCGTCGGATCGTGTTATTTCGCTCGATTCGATGGATGGAGTTTCATGACAATTCGTTTATGTTAACGAATGGTTTAACAGTTTAACAACGGCGTTAAAACGGTGTGTTTATAATAATTGTCAGGAACTCCAGATATATAAAACTGACCAGATGCAACGTTTTGGAAACGTTCCCACTTGGTCATTTTCGTTATTCAAATTTATCACATCGTGTTAGTGATTGATTACAATTTTGATCCGTTCGATTAATTGGATCGTGTTATATCATCCGACGAAGATTCAGCAACCTTTCAGGATGACACGATCGTCGAGACTTCACTTATATTCATGTCAATTGGCCAGCTCCTCGGCTTTCAACTTTTGGCTTTTCTTTTTTTCCAAGGCGTTGTGGTTAATAATATTATTGATAATAAGAATGACGACAGCGATGACGCTGATAACGGCGGCGACTGTGTGTGTTGCTTGCATTCGTGTTGGGAAAGAAGAAGAAAATGTCTGACGAGAAGAAGAGTGAGTGCTAGATTTTTGTGTGCTCCAGTTCTCTCCCTGATTATCCCAATCATCGTCTACATTTTACGAAAAATTTTTATACCGTTACTCAAATTGTTTTAGAAAATTATCTACGATTATTTTTATCGTATTTTTTTTCTTATTCTTCTCTTTTATTCAATTGTTTCGTCGAATAATTCAAATCATACGAGTTTATTATCAGTGAAGAGCAGAGAAATTAATTTTCTAAATAATTTTAAACGAAACAATTCCATCTGTACGCTGTTCAGATCTGTCGAAATTTTCTCTTCGAACCTAAGCTGAATCGCTTTCTGTAAAATTGCTTAATCGCTTGTTCTCGAGCGGCTTTAAATTACATTCTTTTTTTTTTTCCTTTTTTTTTTACCAACAGCTAAAAGAACTAAACGAACTATAATATATCCCTAATATCCTCTCCCATTGCCGAGATTCAAAAGTCTAGTCTAGTTTATTTTCCGTCACGGCGGAATCATCTTTAAAATTAGAGATCTCTTATTTTAAAGTTATCCTGGATTCGATCCACGTGATGTAATTTGACGGATAGTACCGTGTCTTAATATTCGAGAATACCTTTGAATTTTGAAATGTCTCCAAATATTTGATAAAATCGCTCCTTTGTACTTGTTATTTCTATTTTTTTTTGATATGTAAACAGTAAATTCTTATCTCTTCCCTATTAATTCCTATTAATTTAATCAAATATACACTTTATAATTTTATAATTTTATTCTAATTCGAGAGAACGATTTTTAGAGAATATTATCCGACCTTTTCGCGAACACATCGTTTCAAAGTCGGAGCAGAATTTCAATTCAAGTGACCGCATAGCTCTCGGTAATAACCTTCCATCAATTTTCCAATATCCTTGTCCACGAGAGTCTAATGGATTCTCTCCCCCTTCCCCCACAAAACCCTTCAGTTTTCCTCAACCTTTGTAAACTCATTAACGCCCTCTTTCTCTCTCCCAATTCCTCGAGATACGCTTCCTCCTCTTCTTTCCTCCCTCCACACGCGCTTAATACAAACTTTTCAAATTTCTCTTGTCTGTCCGTCCGTGCGTCCGTGCGTTCTGTCCGTTTGCGCGTGCGCAGGTGTGCAAGTGTGCGCGTGTATCTGTGTCCGTTTGTCTGGTTGTTACGTTAAGAGGAAAAAAAGCAGAAAAAGAAAAACGAAACGAAAGAAAAAAAAAAAGAAAGAAATGAGGAAAAAAAAAAAGAAAGACAAGAATTATTCGCCACGAGAGAGAATGATGAGGATGAAGTGTAATAAATAAATAAATGGAACGTGAGAGTGGCGTAAGGAGTTCTGGAAGATCTTACGAGATCTCTCAGAGGACGAGCGACTAAAGAGAGTTACTTTTGTTTTCGTTCCGGCCTGCATCAGGGAGTCTGGGGAGAATATCGAGTTTATGAAGGTGAGGAGACGAATGCGGAATCTCTTAGATATAGTGTACGGCACGTATTTACGTTTCTTCTCCCGTTCGCACAGAGGCAGGAACAGAAGAGGAGCGACCTAGACGAACAGCTCAAGGAATACATTGCAGAATGGCGGAAGCAGAGGGCAAAGGAGGAGGAGGAATTGAAGAGATTGAAGGTTCGTGTTCGTAAACCTTTCGTGAATCCCTTCTCTCGTTTCTTTTTTTAAAAATATTTTTTAATATTCTATTCGGATCTATCGATTTCGATACGTTCCAATATTCCTCCGTTCTCTCCTTCTCACGTATGTTCGCAGGAGAAGCAAGCGAAGCGCAAGATCACTCGCGCGGACGAGGAGAAAAGATTGGCCCAGAAAAAGAAGGAGGAGGAGGAGCGTCGCCAGCGTGAAATCGGTAAGTTCGTTTCATCTTTTACTTTTTTTTTATCGATTTTCGCGAGAGGCCGCCTCCTGATGTTTCTCTTTCCGCTTGCAGAGGAGAAGAAGCAACGTGATATGGAGGAAAAGAGAAAGTACGTTTGCCATAGCCAACCTTATGTATCTCGGATATATAAATAATATAAGCAACATTTGAAATATAAAAAAAAAAACCGATCTTTTTATCCAGGCGTCTCGAAGAATCAGAAAAGAAACGCCAGGCAATGATGCAGGCGATGAAAGAACAAGCGAGCAAGAAGGGTCCTAACTTTACCATCACTAGGAAAGATTTAGCGGTTCGTATCCACAACACGGGATGAAACGCGGATCCAAACACACAGATATACGCAGGCCAACCGTTATTAATGCTTTTATCCCGGCGGATATAGGGTAACCTTACGTCGGCGCAACTGGAGCGCAACAAGACGAAAGAGCAGCTCGAGGAGGAGAAGAAAATCTCGCTGAGTATTCGCATCAAACCGTTGGAAATCGATGGTTTCTCAATCGAGAAGCTCCGGTCCAAGGCTAACGAGCTCTGGGACACCATAGTCAAACTGGAGACCGAGAAGTACGATCTTGAAGAGCGGCAAAAGCGTCAGGATTATGACGTGAGTAAGAATAAAAAAAGAAAAAAGAAGAGAAGATTCGTAATTAGAGTAAGAATAATGTAAGAATTGGAATATTTCGAGTGATTGGACGTCTTTTCTTAAACGTAGCTTAAAGAATTAAAGGAACGTCAGAAGCAACAATTGAGGCACAAGGCTTTGAAGAAAGGTCTTGATCCCGAAGCTCTCACGGGCAAGTATCCTGTAAGTAGGATGGAGCAAATAAAAAAACGTTGGAGTAGGGAATCTATCTAAGGTTAAACGATACAATTATTCTCTTTATGCAGCCCAAGATCCAAGTCGCCTCCAAATACGAACGTCGAGTGGATACCAGGTCTTATGACGATAAGAAGAAGCTCTTCGAGGGTGTAAGTATATTTTCCTTAGATTCGATCGTCGCTGATTCTTCGAATATATAAATTGCCCCGGTTAAATGATTCTGATTGGAAATCTCAGGGTGTGGTTGAAAAAAGCGGGGAGTAGTATCATCGAAAAATGTAAAATTAAAACGACGAACAATTTTTGTTAATAAGATGATTAGAAAGAGGATATCAAAGAGGATAAAGAAAAAGCGACACGGTTCGTTTGAGAGAAATAGTCGTAGAAATATAATAAACGAAAAAAAAAAGTGATCAGTGAAAAATGTCGATTGAATCGCAGGGCTATGACACGCTCCTAGCGGAAATCAACGAGAAACTGTGGAAACAGAAAACAGAACAGTTCATGAAGCGTACCAAAAGTGAGTCCTATCGAGCTCTCTCTCTCTCTCTCTCTCTCTGTGTAAATCATCCCCTTTTGCTTGCGTTGTTGGTTGAACCCCTTTAGCCCCCCCTGTGCTCTAGGATCGTTTTTCTAATTCATGTTGGACTTTATTTAATAGTAGATAGATAGAGTACAGAGAAATGTTGTTATTGCTCGTTGTTGTTTCATTTCACAAAGTAAAATGTTCCCATATCCCCCCTACATCGATCGTAATTCATCGCATCCCCCCCATAATTTATTGTTGAATCAAGCATGAACACGGTGGTCACGAAGTTTATCACAAAACGTGAACGAATTTGTTACAAATTTTACGACAAGTCGACAATTGCAAACTTCATTTCGTATAATTTTACTTATACCCTTATTTTACTATGGAAGAATTTTTGTTTATAAACTTTTTTATTCGAGAACAATTAAGAGAATTTTTATTTTTTATTTTTTGCAACGAAATACATACATAGAAATCGAATATATACATCAACAATAATTAAAAACCTTTTTACACAGACATATTCTTTATCATAGAGAGAACATATTTTGACATTTCACAGCTAAATGTCTAATCTGATGTGATAAAACAATGTGTGCAATGTAAAGGAATGTTTAAGCCGATGGATTGAATGATCATTATCTGATTATTATCTTTTAGCATTAGGAACAAACTTGTTTAACCTAGGTAGCTAAGGATCAATTTGTCCTGCAAGTCTTTGTCAAGTCCCGAATTCAAGCTAAGGAGAAACTTATACGTCAATATTTTGAAAACCAAGGAGAACAAGTGCCCCCCGTGTGACTATGTATCCTAGCATGCCATTTTGTCCGTTAATGTTTCAGGGTCTGACCGAACAGCAGAAGGAGTTCATAGAGAAGCAATGGGCTCAACAGAAGGAGCAATTCCTTGGCCGCCAGAAGAGTATGTATGGTAGCTTCACTTTCGAGCAAACGTGACACGTTGCTTCTTATAAATATTACACATTAAAAAAAAATCTTAAGAATAAAATACAACGAAGGAAAAATTATTAATTCGTAATAATTGAAAGAGGAAAAGATATTGCATGTGGTTTTACATACACGTTTTGAAAATGTGTTCAGACCGTTCAAAATATATAAAAAGTATCATGATTTGTATTGAATATAAGGGATGAAACTCCAAAAATGCCAAAGTAAAAGCATTCTATTGTTTCTCATCCGTTTATTATTTTACGTCGTGTGCATTTGCTCGAACAATAGCTCTTAAAAGCTGATTAGCACTTTGTAAAAACTAGGACAACCTGCAATGGCCACAGAGTGAAGTATGTTTTGTTAAAGTCGAAGAATCTTGTTCGATGAAAAGCGAAAAAATCTTTTAGAAAATACTTGTATTTAATTTAATTTTCCGTTTATTTATTTTCGTAGAAATATCTTTATTTTATTGCTTTTCTTTGTCTTACGTGTCTTAGACGTGTCTCGATAATACAATTAATTTCCAACGAATCTTCGCTATCGTCGTTCGAGATATTTTCGTTGTACAAATTGAGCATTATCGATTATTTAAAATGTATTTCGCTTTTTCCTCTAAATAGCGAAATTGCCGAAGTGGTTCGGCGAGAGGCCAGGCAAGAAGCCAGGAGACCCCGAATCACCCGAAGGCGAAGAAGACGTGAAGGCTGCGGCTGAAGACGAAGAGCTGGAAGAGCCACAATTCGAAGAAGAAGAGGAGGAGGAAGAGGAGGAGGAGGAGGAAGAGGAGGAGGAAGGCGAGAAGAAGGAGGGAGAGGGTGAAGGTGAAGAGGAGGAGGAGGAGGAGGAGGAAGAGGAGGAGGAGGAAGAAGAGGAGGAGGAAGAGGAGGAAGAAGAGGAAGAATAAATGTCTCTTCTAAAAAAATCCTAAAAACCACAAATTGAATCGATCGATCATTAAGAAATATCGAAACATCCTATGAAGAACCATCGAATTCATATATAGTCGTGGCGGCAGTAGAGGCGAACAATGGCGGACCATTTTTCCAGAATCTTGTTATTATAGATGGCTTTTATGAGACAAAGGAAAACGGGACAAGAAGGTGAACGTCTGTACGTTATATTTTTCCACGAAGAAATCCATTCTATAATGGCGAGAATTCCGGCGAGATAAAACATGCCATTATTATTTCTCAACTGTTCTACCACTTCTACTTCTATTATTATTATTCTACTACTTCTATTGCGCTATTACAATTATTATTATATTGTACAAAAATACACGCACACACATTATTAAAATAAAAAAAAAAAAGATTTATCGTATAAGACTTCCGTAAGGAATCTTTCCCTTATCCCACGAAGAGATTTGTTACGCATACTTGTAATCAAGATTGTAAATTAAAAAAGGCTATGGAAAAAAATATTCCGAATCTAAAATTTCAATAATGTTTTTATTATTTAATTCGAAATTAACAAAGCTGATTTTTTTACTTTTATTGGCATAAATTTTATTAGCAATAAATTCGGAAATCACGAGAAAATAGGAGAGTATACACAATCTGATTAATGGAAGGAAAAGAATTTCCTCTCTAAAGTTCCTACATTATCGTAAGAGTTATAAAATAGTTATAAAACTTTCGGCAATGCCTTTGTATTATACTAACATCACCTTATCTATCTCGTAATAAAAAGATATGGATGAAACGTTATTCGTGACAATTATTATAGTAACACTTTTCTTACATTTCGATATTTTTTCAACTGTCTGTCCTTTTCTTCTTTAAATATTTATCTATTACGAGTACAATGCACTTGGTAAACACTGCCGATCACGTTATTTCTGTACGACAATGCTTCTAACGTATTGTTTTATTAATTAAAAACATATCGATATAGTCAAATTTATTAATAACGAAATAAAAATACTTTAATCGATTTATAATCGTTTCGTAAATACCCGGCGATCGCCATGACATTTCGGATTCGCGCCAAAATTTATGTATAAACAGGTACGAAACGTTGAAGTGCTGCCAACAAACACTCCTCCTTAAAATAAGCAATACGGAATCTGCGTGTAATGATAGTTGTCGTGAGAATTTTAGTACCTCAGAAAGTTTGATTTTCAAAACAAATTTTTTAATATGTGAGAACTTGATTCGATAAAAATACTATATAATTCTTTATGTAAAATTGTTTATATTTAACAGTGTCGATAATTGTACGTATATAATTTGTTATGGTATATCATTGATACAAGATTTAAAAACATTCTAAAAATGGATTGTTTCGGATACTTATTTTAAGGTAATTTCCTTAAATATTTTATATCGTTGTGTAAAAAATATTTTTATTTATAAATGAATTTTTCAAGACTATTAATTGTAATATCCTTTTGATATGATTAAATGAATATAAATTATAGAGTCTAAAAGTGACACTTTTATGAATATATATTTATTGAAATATGTTTTTGTTAATATTATTTATAATTAATAAATTTATTGATTTCGTTGCATGGATGTTATCATATATTTATGCATGTATTTATTTATTCAACAAATATTATATACATACAATAGGACAGTGCAATTATCAAGCTGTAAAATTAAAAAATTTCATTAATCGAAATGAAATCATGCAAATTTACATGTTAGAGCTATAATTAATTAAAATTCAAGGCAGACTTTAGTGACGGAACAATGACGCAAAAAATAAGAGCGAACGAGAACCTGTTTTCTGTTTCTGTTCTTCTCACATGCATACTTCCGTTTGTATTTGCTATCTTTCTTTTTCACTCTCATTCATCCTTTTCTGGTTAGCTAAACCGGTAGTGATGGGAATAACATAACTTTATACATTTTCAAACAAATCATTGTTATATTACAAGATCGATACTTTAAATTGTTTATTATATACTCACAATCTTATATATTTTTATATTTATTATAATTTTAAAATCATTATTGTATATTAACAAAATCACAATCTTAGTAATCTACAACTGTTCCACCTGGTGGACGGGAGAGCATTACTTCTGTCGCTATTGGTCGCAACTATTTATAATGGTAACCGTTGGCTCCAGTCTCATTTCTTCTTTCCTTTACGCTCATTCTTTCTCTGTGTCTGACCGTCGTTTCTCTTTCTCTCTGTCTCTTCTTCTCTGTCTCTTTCAGTCTGCAGAGTGGACGTTCTTAAGCGTCGTTAATAGTGTCTCCAAGCATTCGTCCGAGCCAGACTGCGCTGTCCCTCCTCTCCTACCTGAGAAGACCGAAATAGAGCAACGATACGATCGACACTACCGACGCCGCAACCGTGTTGTGATCGAACAATAAACAATAACACAACGACGCGTGTTACGGGATAGCGACTACCGCGACCTGTTGCCGGCTGCCAAAAAGATCCCGCTGGATGTCGCGCGTGTGTCGGTGAGATCGTGAAATGTTCGTTTCGAAGTCTTCCACGGCGGGAACGAGGAATTGTGTGTCATGGCGGTGATCGTTGTACAGAACGGTCACGTTCGCATACACATGGCTACGATGTTGGCTATCAAGGAGAAAAAGAGAGGAAGAATGAGAAGCTGACTACGAAGCAGCTCGACCACGAGGGAATCACTCTCGATGAGGTAAGAATAAAATAATACTTATTATCGCGCGAACTCGGTTTTTTTCGATGAACAAGTGACAGTTACTTGACGTTGAACACAATTTTTATCTTTGTTGTTGTCTGCACCACGTTCGACGAGTGTTTGAAGATTCGTTTCGTAAACTCGAAAACCGACGCCTCGTGCGAGACTCGGAACTCGACGGAAATTGACGATTCCTGTCGAGTAACTACCGAGGCCGGCTTCGTCGTGCTTCGTGTTAATTCGCGATTTCCCGATAACGAGAACACGCGATAAGAACGATTATGAAATCGAGCATACTGAAACGTGAGAATAATTGGTAGCGTGACGTAGGTAGTATAAAAGAATAATATACCTGAGAGTTTTTTATTTCTATTGTGATACGAACTTTAATTCGAATGTTCAGAGCGTGAAAATTATAATGCACGTTGTGCATTATAATCGATGACTTTTTATCATTTTTAAAAATGTAAAGATTTCTTTAATGCTTTTTGATGATAAATATCACAAACAGGTTTAAAACTTAATACATTATAAATATGAAGTAAAGTGAAGTTAGCATTATGACCCTGACTTTATCTTTACATTCACTTTTCGCTTTTATAATGTCAAGCCAACGCGTGTATAGAAATAGTTATCATATAAAAAATTAAGTTATTTTTTTTTATTCAGTATTTTTTAGCATTTGATACATATAAAAAGAAATAATATTATTTCTACAAATTTCCTATAGCAATATTGTTGATTTAATAATTGAATATTATGGAATTTATTTATGTTAATGAAGAATTAATTAAATTAATTAAAGTATAGAGATTTGTTTTATATATATATATATATAATTTATTTATTTTTAGTAAATAGAAATTGAATTAATGTTATAAAATAAGTTATAAATAGAATTTTAGTTTTAGATATTTAAATATTTATCATGTTTTAATTTATTATATAATTTTATAGAAAATTTTTATCGAAATTAATAATTATTATTGAGATTTTATTTTAGTTTATCTTAGTTTTAAAATAAATTAAAATTATCATGATACATATATAATACAAATGACATATTTGTCAAATATATTTTACTTCGTATATTTATTAAAGAAATAACAGATCACATTTTTATTTTAAGCAATTATTTTACTTCAAAATAATTTAAATAAATCAATTTCATTATCAATAATTGGAAGTGTTAACATCAAGTAAATTATTTTGATTAATAAAATATATGATAATGTTGATTTTAAAATAGAACGGTTAAATAGAAATTTTAATTTTATATCAAAGAAATTATTATTTATATTACATTAAATTAAAAAATTAAAATATTGAAAATTTTATTTATAAAATATAATTTTAATTAATTTTTACATATGCTATGATATTCCTAAATAAGGTTTTTTGATATTTCTTTTCTGAATTTCATTTTGTTTCTTCTCTGAATGTTTTTATTCTTATTATATTTTTTTCTTTGCTAAATATTTCTTCCGCGAACTACATGATTTTGTATCGAAGCTTGTGTTATTCAGCCTTTTCAATTGAGGTTGAGATGGAAGCTTTTATCATAGATTATTCTTTACAATGCTCTTATATTCTCAATTTTCGTATTCGGTCTCTTTGTACTCTTCGTTCCTTCATACTATTTCATTCTCAAAACTTTTTAATCTATGGAAAAGCATAATAAAAGTTGATAGAGCTTTTTAAAATAAAATTTTGCAAGCAATTTTTAATATAATGCATATTTCTGATTTTTCTTATTAATAATTTCTTATATTTCATAATAAAATTAATTATTCGATTGTACCTATAAATGTATATATTAATTCTATTAGAATATTAATATAATTCATATAACTATTTTTTAGATTAAAATATCATAGATAATAATCATATAGTAAATATTAAATATTAATATTTTATTAAATTTAGAGAATGAAGTTGAAACAAAAAATAAGAGATTATGCGTAATCACGGCATAAAGAAATTATTTATAAATAACTTGTGATTGATGAAACGATTGATTTATCATCATGGTGTGCGGAAATATGTGTGTAACTAGCACTTACGTCGACAAGCGGGGGATTAAACGCTCGTAGTGCGTTGTACCATTACACAATTGCAATAATTCGAGATTACCCACGATGGTCCATATAGGTTGCAGATTGTTGCGTAATAATGCATAAGAGCCGTGAATACGTATTTCCTGTTACTGCGCGTTTGTGCGTTAACAAAGGATGGCTGGTATCTAGAATGCAACTGATCTGTTCCAACAACGAGCCAGTTAATACATATATCGGGTGTTTCAGAAACGAACGATTCTATGTATAAAATAAATAAAATATTTTAATTTTAAAATGTGTTTATTAACAATTAAATAAGTAATTTTGAAAGCGTTAAATGTTTGTAAATAATGTTATTAAATAGTTGAGCTTTTGGAGAGAAAATTTTGTTAGAGATAAATATAAATCAATTAAGTTTTGGAACAGGATTACTTTAATGGAATATTTTAATAATTCACAGCTCGGTGCGGGTAGGATTCGGCAGATAATATTTTGCGTAATTTTCTTTTATATTTACTTTTAATGTATATAACCTTCTATATATATATGGAAGATAATATCTGATACTATGATTACACAATTTTATTTATTATCTTCGAAAATCAAAATTACGAACACATACATGTAAATAAATAGGTATATATTTATTCGTACACATCATTACAATTTACATGAAAATCTGTTCTTATCACAATCAATTAATCGCTAACCCATCTTCATTATCTACGATTAAAATACGATTTTATCTGTCTCTATGAATTTCCGGTGAAATACGTGATACTTTTCACGTTATTAATTATAGAAAATGAGACTGATGGGATTAGATGGCTGTTGTTTCCTACGCAGGAAATTAAACAAGAATGCGTCGGTTGAAACATCTGAAGCCGCTTAAACGACGCTTGGTTACGTCTTTACAATAGCCATGATTCAGACTGTGTCAAAGGAATGTATGAAAGCCAAAGTCAGCGAGGTGAATCTGTGTAAGCTACATATGCGTTAATAGTAAAACGAATAGCGTCCTTATATAGATTTTTATTCCTTTATACACATATGTATATGTTCAACACAAAATTAGCTTTTCTTCGAAGCAAGAAATAAGAAAAAGAAAGAAAAAAAAGTTTGATTTCTATTCTTCTTCATTTATGATATTCCATCGATTATCATACAATATTAGCGAAATAACTACAATTATGAGGATTTATAGATTTTTACATAAATCAATTTAAATCGATTTAGTGAATCATAAATTCTTCGAAAATCTTATCGGTTTGCTTAATCGGGTTAAAATTTAGATTATAATTAATATTTATAATCCGTATAAAAAGATCCGTATAATTTGTATAAATATTGTACTGATCGATTCAATAGTCTGTTTATCTGTGCCTTATTAATTAAATTAAAAAATTTGAATGAATATTCATTCTTAATTGAGAATGCTTAAAATTATTTTATAGAATCATAGAATTATGTTTTATTCATGAAAATCTACTATTTAAATATTTAAATATTAGATCGTATCATCAAAAAAATTATTTCTTTTTTTTTTATATCGATGTTGAATCGTATCATTAAAATTTATTAAAATTATTTTTTTAATCGACAATCATTTGACAAGAAATATTAATTTTTCTATTATATAACATTTTTTTAATTTCTTAAAGCTTTTTATTAAAATCATGGTTAGTCATATACATACATACATACATATATGTATATATCAAATCAATCAATATTGTTCGATCGATAAATGTTTCTCGTTGCAAATTAACTTTGATTTAGATCCGAAAGTTAGCATGAATTAGATCTAGGTGAATCGATGGAACTTTAAAGCAAGTCAGAATTAGTCTTGATTGATTTTACTCAACTTTTAACGAGTCTACGTTGTTTTAGTTGAAATTACTCGAGTCAGTGAAACTATCCATTCTATTTGATTTCGCTCCATTTGCTATTTTATTATTCGTTTTTTTATTAATTAAAAGTAGTTAGTTTCGAGTGTATTAGCGATCATTTTTGATAAATTGGCATCGTTTCAATTTTTTCAAATGACTAACATGCTATGTATCTTCGAGGAGAAATATCTTTTTAAAGAATTTGACAAATATTGAATTATTTATAATTTTACATAACTCATTTATAGGATTTAAAAATTTTATCGCTAATCTAATTTGATTATCAAAATTATTTTATCATTTTATTATTTTACCATTTAAAAATATAAATTGCAATACAATTCAAAGAAGATTTTAACATTATTATTGTTTCATATTTAAAATAATATATTTCACGATAATAATTATTATATTAAATCGATAATACAGGCTTTGATTGAATAATATATAAAAAAAGGCATTTTTTATGGGAAAAAAAGAAATAGAATAAAATTTTTTCGTCTTTTTGAAAATCGAGTTTGAATATATTTTTCGACTACGAATAAAATTGACTGATTCTTAATTGCACAAATGAATTATCGATAGAAAGTTATTTTAAACAAACAACAAATATAAAATTAATTTTATTTCATTTTATTATCATTTTATTATATATCAAATCAATTTTATTTTAAAAATTAATCTTCGATAATGCGAATTTTAAAAACCATCGATTACATTTAATTTTTCGATATTGAATCTCGATTTTAGAAACGACTTAAACGATAAAACTTAATTTTTCTACATTTTTTTTTTCAAATAAAAAAATCGATTTATCTTTTATCGATAATTCTTTCGTATCTAACTGAAAATTAGCCAATTTTATTTGTAGACTAAATATTTTTAAAATTGATTTCTTCGAAGGTCTTTTAAAAACGAACAAATTTTATTCTATTTCTTTTTATAAATAATAATCCTTTGTATATTATTATTTACTCGAACTTTAAATTTATTAAGTTCTATTCTACATATTTTCTGAATAAATTTGCATTATTTGGCCATTGATAATTGATTAATTATGCAAACAATCGGAAGATGCAAAAATTCCTTATCTATATATCACGTACATCGGCAAAAGCAATCCGATATTCTTATTTATTATCATAAAACATTCGTGTACAGATGTGTAAGATTATATCAATTTCGTCATATATGTAAGTTTATATCAATTTCAAACAATTATTTATTTTTAATAGCAGCAATTTTTAATGTGGTGCATCGTGCGATAAGATAAAAACTCGAGCCCTCTCTATTCGTGGTAGTGAAATGCAATTGCGATAACGATACCGGCTCTTTTACGTATAACGTGCCAGTTTTGCAGCTAGACGTAATCATTTAGAAATACACAAGCTTTAACGGTTTACGGACGGAAATGAAAGCGAGATTACGCAGTTGTTGCTGTGCTATTTCTGCAAAATTACCTTTCGTAACTGTGTCCCGTAGTCTTTTGTTATTACTAACTCTTCGTATGTTAAGTGTCGACATTTTCTTCATCAACATTGGTACGTTTGATATATGAAAGCTGTTAAGGTTCAAGGAGATACGGAAAAAAGATTTAACTTATATTATTACTCGAGTTCGAAATTATGTAATCTCGTTATACTGTATAAGTTTAAAAAAGGAAGTTGGAATTCCTTGTTTGTCACGCGAAAAAAAAATTATAGATTTTTTTAACTACAACACGAGCGAATTATTACTCGATTTTAATCCTCTTCCATGTAATAAATCCCTAATATACAGATATCCGTTTAACGTTCCCTATATGAGTAGGATTAAAATGTCAGTTCGTTTTAAAGGAAGCTCATCTTTCTTGACCGAATCCTCCTCATTTTTCTATTCAATTTCTTCTTTTTCTTACTCCTCCTCTTGAATCATATATTCTTCTCGAGGCGAAAATTAATTTGATAAATTCTTCGAGAGATATATATATATATTAGAAATAAAGTAACTTTGAAAATACCATACTTTAAATTATTAATCAGATTATCAATTAGTGATTGAAAAAAGGACGATCAATTTCTACGAACACGTGATCCAAACTTCTGTCTCTTTCAAGATTAAAAATGGCGGACGGTTATTCTTACTGCTTCGTTCGATTCCCGCGCTTTCGGCCGCGTTTCGCTTTTTCGTTGTTTCGTCGCTTGTTTCCGTTTTTAACACGTTACCAGGCAGAAAATATGGCGATCTAGAATACTCTTAATGGCATTATAGCATTATACAAAATAGAATTGGGTGCTTGAGGGATTTCAGAAGCCGTAACAGTTAACGATGCCTTGGGCTACTTCGAGTGAGCCAGTCGAGCAAAATTTGATGGTGAGTCCGGATTGGCAACAGCATACACGCCCGTTGGATATATTTTTCTCTGTTCTCGTTCCATCATCGTCGGTTCACAGTCGGTTCAAGTTATCGCATACGAACGGATTGGTCCGACTTGTCATCGTGATATGTTCCCTCTCTTGCACGAATAATTTCTTCGATCGCGTTCGTTACAGAACAAGAAGAAGAGAAGAAAAAATTAAATTAATTGAACGGCGGATATGGCGGACGAGGAGAATAAGGAAGAAACTGATCGAGAGGAGGATAAGGAAGGGTGAGAATAAACGATTTTCTGTTCAACGATCGCGCGATTTTGCTTTTTCTTCTTTTCTTTTTTTTCTCTTCTCAGAGAATTCTCAGAGATTAGCTACTATACGAGAGTATCTTTCCTGTCTCGAGAATATATATATATATGGAATATAATACTTCAAACTTTCAAAAGTAAAGTTACTAGAGAATAATTTTTTTCAGATTTATCATATTTGATATAAATGAAACGACTCGTATCGAATAGCGCAACAAGTCTTCTCCCTGTTTTCTCTCCTCTTTTCTTGATAAGTCACATCTCTTATTCCCTTTTTCTCTCTCTCTCTCTTTTTTTTCTTATTTTCCACTTTTCAAGGAAGTCGTTAAAAAGATCAAAGAACGATTGCAACGGTTGAGACGGTCATTATTGTTGGATGCTGAATATTTAGAGCCGGTAATTAAATTTCACCTGGCCAATGTTTCTGAATTTGAATCGAGGGGCGGGGTTTCAGCGACATTTTATCTTTCACGCCATTTTTAACTTTCTTTTTTTTTTCCTTTTACCAATTCTTTGTACAGGTTTTGTACAGATATCAAACGCAATTCCATCGCAAGTTTTCAGATTCTCTCGCTGTTGCTCCTTTTCATTTATCTCGCTTTTTTCTTGGAACCCCTTCATTTATCCTTTTCATTCTCTTTAACGAACTTCTTCCCCTCCATGGAATTAAAATATGACTCCTTCAAAAACGTTTAAACGAACTCGAATACGATGCTCCTCGGCCGGGGTGCACTGTTGGGGAGTATTACGTATTTATAATTTAATTCGTTGCCGGTGAAGTTCGCTTTCTCGCTCGTTACGTGTTCGCCAAAGGGATCGTTTAAAAACAAAAATAGTTTGTAATACGATTCCGAGAGAAGCTGAAAAGTTTCTTTTCCAAAAGGAGGAAACCTTTCTATGAAAGGTAAATTATTCGATAGGATCTATTGTTTTTAAGATAATTAGTTTATTACTGTTGATTAACTTTACGATAACTGGGAAAACAAGTTTTAACAAATCGGGTTACTCAATTCTTTCACAATAGACGAAAAGAATTAATATAAACGGTAATAATGCGAAAGAATATTTATTATTTATTTTTTTTTTATATTTGGAATCGTTTTTATATTTGGAATATATTCTGGAAATTTGGAATATAATGTATCGCTTAATATAATTATATATATATATTTTTATATTAATTTTATTTGTAATATTTGATGTGTTATAATTGTAAATAAAATTTTTGCCTATGGACTATGTAATATCAAAAGTTGGAAAAATTTGAAGAAATTCAGGAGAAGAAGAAAAGCAATATATTAGATGATCTTATGAAAAGATTTTTTTTTCAGATAAACAATTTATCAAAAAATCGTGAGAAAATTTTTATATCACGTTTTTATAGATAAATAGATAATTTTACACGAAATAAAATTATTATTTTTGCAAATATCATATCCGAATATATTATATCTTTTGAATAATACGATATATATTTTTTTTTTTTTTACATATTAATTGAATATCCGAATTCGTAGTTGCATAAAAATCTGCAGTCTATTTATTGAATTGAATTTTTGAGAAACTAAGAGAATGTTATTGGTTTGCATCATAAGAGAAAATAGACGTTCGTAATAATTGCCTGTTTATAACTAGATTATAAATCTACGAAACAATGCAATTAAATAAATCAGGATTTATTCGAGATAAATTTAAATTATTGATAGACGAAAACTTTGCATTCGTATTTATTTATAAAAATATGAAACATATTTTACGATATTTTATCTTAATTCATCTCTTTCAACATTCATTTTATCCACATTCATAAAATGCTTTTTCATATTTTATTTTTTGTTGTATAGAAATTTAAATTATGATATATATATTTCAAAATAAAAAAAATATATTTTTTGGAGGAGTGAGAATTATCGATGTAAGACACGTATTTTAGAAAATTTATAAATTGATATTTAACGAAAAAGATTAATATATTTTTTATATTCTCTAGTTTTAGTATTAACATTAATTAGTATATTGAAATACAATAGAATTTCCATTATCCTTGTATTAATAGAATACAAGATTGTTGTAAAATAAAATTACAATTTTCAGATAATGAAACACGTGACTTTTTGAATTGATAGATTGAATTATAAAATTGAATCAATGACATAAAGAACAGTTTTTATCATAAAATTTAGCTTTTACCAAAAATTTTTTAATATATTCATCACACAACTTTCATTTCTTTTTTTTTTTATTATTTATTTAATTTAATTTAATTTTTGATTTCGTTTCAACAATTATACGAGTATGTTATGCGCTTAATTTCAAATTAAATATTATTTTCATTAATATGGAAAGTATGTTTATAGATTTGTGTAGAGATAATATGCAATTCGGATAGTAGAATGTTCCGTTAGTAAAATATTCCAGATAATGGAACTTGCAATACAGAAATTGTATCATAGTTTATATATAGGATCAGTTAAAATAACATGAAATTATAATTCTATTATCTGGATTGGACCATTATTTGGACCTGTAATTCTCATATACAGAGTCTGACCGAATAATATACACAAATGGATAAAAGTTTCGTTAAAAAATTCGTTAAAAAAATAGAAAAAGAAGGGAAAGAAATTAGAATTGGAAAAGTTTTTCGTTCAAAATTTCGAGAAAATTAAATTTGAAAACTTTTCAAGCAACAAATGAAATCGACTAATTTTCTATTGGATACGAGAAAACTATCGAGATTATTCGCGTAAAAAATAAACAAAAAAAAAATAGAGCGAAATTTTATCATTCAAATTCTTGTTTTTGATACGTTGAATATGTATTGTCAAGAAATTCGTATTTTCGAGATTATTTTTTAAATGAAATAAAATCAATTTCACTTATAGTAGAAAAATTTTTAAACTCGATTTCTTCAAAAACTTTCAACGAAAATATTTTGGCCTATTTTTTCCTCTTATATTTTTTTAAAGACTCGCTTATACTTATCATTCAACCAGATGCTAATCTAATATTATCCAATATTTACACAGAAATACAAATGCCTTTCACTCTCATTAGATATTAATACTTTTTTTTTCTTTTATAAAGAAATAAAAACCAATATTTACCGCCACTTGATTATCTTTGATCTTTCCAATCAAATGATCTCTTCTTCGTTTTTTCCTCGAGATTAATTCAGAATTCGAATTCCTCGAAGGAGAATTCTTCGAAATCAAAAGAATCGTTCGATGGGAAGGCCACCGCGTTTTTATAAGCGGCAGTTTCGATTCTCCCAATCGGCGAATCTGTTCCCTCCATTCGCCTCGTGGTGATATCAGCAAGTCCTTGAACGTGTCAAATCGAGCTGACACTGTAAAATGCAAAAATTTCTGGTAGCTCGGGGTGGTGGTGAAAGGAATACGTGGAAATTTATCGCTCCTTTGTGGAGAGAAACGATCCGCGCTTCCACACGCTTTGATCGTCCAACATTTTTTATTCATACGTTGAAGCTTAATCGTTCTTCTTCTCCTTCGTTTCCTCGTCTCTTTATCTCCGATTTTTTGTTCGAAAAACGTAACATATGTGTGTGTGTACATTCGACGATTATGTTAATCCCGCAATCATTAGATCGCTTCTCTTATATATATATATATATATATATTTCATTTCTCTTATCTGTGAACGCGTGAAGCGCAAAAACAAGGATTAATATAATAGAATGTCTGGTATTGTTTCGTGGTAATAATACCCGTGCATTTACGAATGGTTACGAAGGTGTTTCAGATGGATTACGTTGATTAGTTATTCGTCTAACTACACGTCAAGGTTGTTATAATACGGGAAATTGTGATTAAAAATAGTTTAATAGGGTACGATACCGTGACATTTATTAATCCTCTTGAAATACGTTCGTATTGTTTTCTAATCACAATGTAGAATTGATTTTGCTAAAAATATTATAGTGCTTGTTACACAATTCAAAGTTTTATTAAATTGTAACGATTGTAACGATTGTGTGATTATTTCACGTGAGATTTTTTTTATCAAAGGAATTTATTAGGTTGTATTATTCTTGTAAGTTTTATTCTGTCAACGATTTATGTGTAACGAATATATGGATAGAATTTTAATCAAGAATTTTAATAAGAAGCAAAGTTGATCATAACTTTTCGTATTAATTCGATTCGGAATATTGGTCATGGTGATTTCATTAATTAGAAAGATATTTTAGCAAATAAATTTACTAATTTTCGATAAATCTAGCTAAGAGAATCAATCTATATACATATTCATATGCTCGACGATATTCAATATATTTTTTTAACGTCAAGTAAAAATTTTTAAGCTGATTTACCACGTGAATATAAATGATTGAGATAATAAAAATTCGATGTTTTAATAATTATTACATTATATTCATTAAAAATTCTGATTTCTAAATTTTAATTTTCAATCGTTTAATTTAAGTGTCAAAAAATTATGATAACGAAATGGTTTCTCGCTTCTATGAATAAAATTTTACGTCATACGTTGTATACACGTATACCATTTTATATATTTTTTAAATCAAGAATTATCTTTCAGAATTTTTCTTCTTATTTTTTTTAGTTTCTTTTCGTATCCTTCTAAAACTCCTTACATTCCGTAAAATAGTTTAAGATTATCTTGTTCTTGGAACAACCTTGAATAATACTGGTAAGGCAATTAATGTACACTTATCGGTAAATATTTTCCGAGTATTTCTTGGCAATAAGGACTACTATTTCTTCTCTGGTTACGTTATATAAAAAAAATTTCATAAAATTTATACGTATTTATTCGTTTTTTTTTACAAAATTAAACGTGTAAGAATCGAGCAAAATAAAATAAAATAACAAATTGAATAAAAATTTCATAATTTGATGTACGATGAAAAAAGAAAAATTATTACATTTTTATAGGTAAGTAAAAAAGTGGCCAAAATAAAATGACAAATCGAAAATAAGTATTTTTATGATAATTTAACTAAATATTTATTCTTTATTCACGAATATTTCGTATTCGTTTTTTCGTGAAGATAGAAAATAAAAATTCGTTATGTACTTTAAGTTTGTATATTTTTTTATAATGAAAAAGAAGATATTGAAATTTTCATGAAATATTTTTAAATAATTTTTCTATAATTACGTAGGATCAGGACATGTAGATAAATACGACATTTATATTTGAATAATGATTATGCCTGAAAAATACTTTATTGCTTTACTAAATTTATTTTGCACTTCTAAGTTAAGATTAGAATTGTAAAACAGTTGTACGAATAGAAAAATATTAATAAAATAAAATTCTTAACGTGTTTTATTGTTCGTATCTTTTCATTTATGTTTCTTTTTTGAAAATTATAAAATATTATATAAAATTTGAAATATAAATTAATGTTTACAGCATATAATTTTGAAAAAAAGAAGATACTTGCAATTTAAATTATTTGTTCGAAAGTCGAACCACGATTATGACGTCAGCAGGATTCGATCATCAGTTTCTTACGTTATTGTTAAAATTTATATTATGTCATTATACGTGCACACTTATTTTTATATATCAAAATAGAATACTTATGGTAAAAATTAATTAATAAAAGATTACAAAAAATTTACAACATATAATATAATTTCATTTTTATAATTTATTTCGTGTTATCTGTATTTCTGAAATGTAAACAAATATTGAAAACAGAATGAGTTAAAGACACCTGATATTTTTGATACCTCTAGAAGAATCTTTCTGACTTGTACAGAATGTACAAGTAAGTAAATTTTAAAAGTTAGCAAAATAATAACAGTAAATATTAGCATAACATACACACACACATATATACATATATATGCATATATAACTTTGCTTTTATTCATTTTATGTATTCAAACTTGTTTTGACGTTTCTTAATGCGTCTTAGATCAAAATAACTTTTCAAAGTGCATTAATAATTTGATTACATGATTGTTAGTGATGTGCATACTTGGTTTCTTTTCTTTTTTCTCTAATATTAACAGATGACAATTGACGATGAATGAAATATATTTTCTGTACATGTATAAATTTCTATACATCCAGTCAAATATTCTTTTTTCACGCTAAAGATTATCGATATGATATCGATAATTTTTGATATATAAATGATATGTCAGATTAAGATATCGTAACGAATGGAAAAAGTGACTTTTCGTATTGAAACATATTATTAAAATATTGTTTGTAATAAATTACAAAGAGACTTTATCGAAAAACTATGTTTTAGTTAACTTTAGCCATCTTCTATTCATATTATTGATATCTTAACGAAATTTTAAATATGTCAAAATATTCATAAACAATTACTGTTATTCTTATGTTAACTATCATTATTATCATCAATAATAAATTTAAATAAGAAAGAGTAAGAATTATATTTATTTATTATCCTGTAATCAATATCGATAATCAATTCTTACTTCACGCAGAACGATCAAAAAATGCCACAATATCCTAAACTCTCGAGAATCCTTTTCATATCGATGTATATTATATTTAATTATTATTAACTCTTCTTTAAAAAAAAAATTAATTAACACGAACAAGAATTATTAACGTTTAATCGAAATTGAAAAAAAAATTAATCGTGTCCATTCATAATAAAACTAAATTACTAAACGAATATTAAGACTGATTAATTTTCTCGTTTCCTTAGAGATTCGTAATTTAACAATTGGCGATACACATACGTCCATAACGAATCCCTCTATTCCATACCGGTTTCCACTGTTTATATAGTCTTGTCGAAGGAGAGGGAGAACCAACCGGTGAGAAACGACGACGACACAAGGAAAGAAAGACGAAGACACGTTCATTATAGTGTTCCTCCTGAAGGCTCGAGGCGCAGTATGGCTCGCGGTATCGATTCGTGGACCTCCTCGTTAATCGATTCTCTGTGACTATCGATCGAAATTCATCCAGCCAGGAGAAACAATAAATACATTTATTTCTGAAACGGTGTGCGCGCTATGTGTATATATATTGGCGGTCGGGAGTGAAAAGTATCGAACGAAAACGAACGAGCTATCAACGGGTCCTTTGACTTATTGGAATTTGGTATCCGAGGCGGGAATATTAACGTCGAATCGAGCGTTGAAATGTGTTTAGATTGGAATTCTCGAGATTCGTCGAATATCTAGGAAAATATTGATATTGCCATCCGAAACTCGAACTTCATCGATCCCCAGATCTCGTTTGGGAATTCGATTCTTATTCTTGTTACCTGTCAGGTATTCAAATCTCGAATTCTCAATTTGAGAATGTTTATGAGATATGTTTTTCAATTTGTTTATCGTAGAAAATTTGATCGTGAAAGCGTAATATATTTCAATATATTGAAACGAAAAGGAATGGATCATTTTCTAATAAAAGATCTTTTTCTAACGAGAGATGTAAAATAAATTTGTTTTGGTTCTTGTGATCGTAATGAAACAGTGAAACAATGGAAATTAATTGGATTTAAAAATTGGAATTGAAGGATCGATAGTTTTCGATATATCATTAAGATATCGACTGGAGTTTGCTCTTATTAAAAATTGTTATTAAAGTATGTAAAAAATTGCAGAAAATATAAATAAATTTTATTAAAAAATTATAATTTGTAATTTAACTTAAGTTGTTTCTATGTTATTGATATTTTAATGATATTTTGAATATGTTAAACTTTTATAATAATTTTGAATTAAAAAAAAAAAAAGAAATTTTAGTTATCGATATCTTAACGATATTATTTATTGGTATATCGAATTTCGATGTTATTTATCGATTCAGTCAATTTTAGTGTCCGAGTTATTGGATTATTATGAAAAAAAGTATTTGAAAGAGATCGGGGAATATTGTTTTAGTAATGTTATACGATTTCAAGATAGATTTATTTTTCTTTTTATTTTGTAATGTAGATTTGATGTATCCCCCGGTTTTGCATTCTATCCAGATGATATTTCCATAATTTTAGCGAAACACAGAGGATTGCGAGATATCTCTTTTTCCACGGATTTCTAAAATTTAGATGATATTCTGCCAGAAACTATTGTAACTAATATTTACGATTGTTAAAATTTAAAAAGAAATTTAGAAAACTTAAACTGGAGTAGAAACGAATTGTATCTTTTTCCATCATTTTAATAAGTGAGATACTTCGTTCTGGAACTATAAATCGAATTAAAATTAATAATCGATCGTATTTGAATTATAAATTTATATTCATATACAAACCACGTGTCAATAATTGTTTTCGAATCCAGATAGAGATTTGCAATCTAATGTCGAATAAATTAATTTCACGTTTAATAATATACGATAATAATACTCCAATAATCGAGAAAATCTCTTAGAATTTTCAGAATTTATGCTTAATCGTGTTTTCATTTTTTCAATATACATATACATATACATATACGGAATATATACATATATATATATATATATACACACAGTGTTAAGAAACGTGTGTGAGATCTTTGGAAGGTGGATTTTAGTCATCAAAACGATGAAAAAAGTTTACACATATATCCGATAAGGCTAAACGAGTTAGCCTTTAAGTTTGTATTAGAGCGATATGGTAAGAAGAAATGCCTCAAATGGTGCGCGGCATCCAGTAATGTCGCTTGCGTAGCGGAGCCCCTCGATGAAAATAAATATACTGATATTTTTTTATATACAATTGATTATTTCAAATGAATTTCAATATAAAATAATATATAATATAAATATCGTGTAATGCAACTAAGAAATATTTTTATATCATTTAAAAAAATTTTAATTATACAAATTAAAATCTATGTTATTTAGATACAATCTATTTCAGATACAAATTATAGCAAATTCCACAATATTTGGAGTTATATGATGATTATTATTATTAAAATCCATAGAACAAATCAAAACATACTTCTATAAGATTTCAATTTGAATTTCAGATTATTAGATTATCCAATCAAAAAAATATTTATCTTTATTTCACTTGCACTAAATATTTTTTATTCTTACACAGAAAGAATAATAATAACTTATTAATAATATCAATCAATCTAACATATTAATATCACTTGTCCATAAAAAATGCACACATATCGCAATTTTTTTTTATGTATGCTTGAACGAATATTACAAATTCATTAATTTTATTTTCACACTTTTTTTTTTAACGAATAAACTGAATTCAGAACAAAGCAACAATATCTTAACAATAGGTAAGATTGTTGATCTAGGTATTCTTACTTGTTTAAAACACACAAACGTAACATTTTGAATTATTTATTATCTCATTTTTTCTTTCTACCAAGTGTTTCAAGTCTCTTTTTCCAACGCTCAGCATTCAATTGTTAATAACGCTATTTCAGTAATACATTGTCACGCCACGGAGAATTAGTTCAGAATTTGATGAAATAATACATATTTTTTTAAAATAAAGTTTTAATCAAATAATTTTCATATGAAATTAAATTATATAATAATAAATAATAATAATTTTATTCAAAGAGATTAATGTGAATAGTGAAAAAAAAAAATCTAATATGTAATGTGAGAAAGAAAAATGTAATGCTTATATGATTTTTTTAGTGGATATAAGATAGTGACATTATATTAAAATTATTTATATTAAAATATAAATATCGAATTTCAACTTTTTTGTTTAGTAATCTCATATTGGAACAAAAAATATTATATTTAACTGGAATAGAAACAAAAGTTTTTCAATTGATGCTTCAATTGCTTTATGAAATTCAAATTGATTCAAGTATCATTAATGAATTTCTTGTATATGCGAGGATAAGCAAGTTTGTGTGTAAAAAAATACATTCAATCTTTCTAATCTTATGGGAGTCTGCTTTGATTTACATTTATGAATTTTGGTAAATAGACAGATTGAATGTCATACAACGATTCAAGTATGAATTTAAATAATATGTTTGTACTGTAAAATAATTTATCTATGAATTTATATAAAGTGATGTATATATTAATATTCTGGAAACTTATTCCAGGTAAGATTTTGTTAAATAAGAATATACATTATATTACATTATACTAAAATTTATTTGAAATAATCAGTTGTATATAAAAAAGTATCAGTATATTTATTTTTATCGAGGGGCTCCGTTACGCAAGCGACATTGCAATACGCTACTGCCGCGCACCTAGTTAAACGTTCTCGCTCTTTCGCCGTTTCGCTCTATCTAATACAAACTTAAAATGCTTATAACTATGCCTATAACTCGTTAACTAAACATTATCGGACATATGAACTTTTTTCATCGTTTTGATGTCTAGAATCCACCTTCCAAAGATGTCTCATGTTTATTAACACTCTGTATATATATTCGAAAGTAAAATATTTTTTTGTCACATTTTCTGAATATATTTGAAATGCAATCTTTATTGTAATGAACAATTATTATTATTTTATGTTCCCCTTTTACGATGCATACTATCAAAATTTATACATCATGTGTTAACCGTATTCGCGTCCCGGTAATCTTTTTAATTTTTAAAATAGATGTGTTCGTTATTGGAATAGGAATAATTTATAAAAGATATGTTCTTTTTTTTTCCTTCGATGCATAAAAAAATATCCTTTCTGCGATCTCGATTAGTCGTTTCATTCAAATTCATACGCGATTTCGAAAAAAATAGTCGGAACGACATTTCGCAAGATTTAACGAGAGATTTCCTAATAGGAAGGGCAAGTTGATGTTACAGTGTCGTATGAATGTTGTAACGCACTATTACATACCATTGCACTGCAACTGTCGCATATGTTTAGCGTGCATTCTGTTCAATTCAAGCGTAACGAGTTTATGAATATATTTGCCTATTTGATAGATATTTATTACGGCTGTCAATATTTTTTCACCTCTTTTCATTTTGATCAATTTGATTAATTTCCAATGTTAATAATACAATACAAATGAATGAATTTTTTTGTTTATTTATATACGATACTTATTTTCACACATTGATGAAACGTAATAATTTTTTTTAACGTAAATCAATCGACATGCTACGAATTAGTTTCTTATTATTATTTTTTTTTTTTGATTGAAAGTTATAGCGAATGTTAATTATATTCCAATTTGGACGGATGTTTCAAATTAGAACTGGAAGTTGTAACGATTGAAAATCTATATTTTCAAAAGACAATCAATAACCGATCTCAATTTCAATAAAGCAAATGTTCAACTTTCCGCAAGTAGGTAGGAGAGACGTGTATTTGTACGATGGAATTTTCGATAATGGAATGATCAATTTTCTGATATTGAATTTTATATTTAAATTTATGGAATAAAAAATATAAAATATTTACTTTCAATTGAACTGGAACGATAAAGTGCTACAAATCATTATTCTCACCTCAGAATTAATTTAACATCCGAGATGTTTCTTACATACTTGGATTTGATATAACAATTCAATTCGAAAATTGTACATAACAATCCTTTTTATAGCTCGATACTTGTACAACCCAATTTCAATACGAATTTTAAATTTTAAAGTGGCGAGTGGTCGTAATATCTGTTAATGTCCAAAATTATTATACAACAGAAATGACGAATGTAATTCACATTGTGTGAATTTATTCGAGATACGTACAGACTGTTAATAAACATAGGACACATAGGAAGGTGGATTCTAAATTAAAACGTATTACATCAAACGATGAAGAAAGTGCATATATCTGATAAGACCAACAAGTTACAAGCACTTTACGTTCGAATCGGACCGATATGATAAGAATGAACTGATGCGCGGCATCCAGTAATGTCGCTTACATAGCGAAGTTTCTCAATCAAAAAAAAATATACCGATATTTCTTTATATACAATTGATTATTTCAAACGAATTTCGATATAAAATAATATATAATATACATGAATATCGTGTAATGTAACTGTGAATTATTTTTATATCATTTAAAAAAAAATTTTAATTATGCAAATTAAAATCTATGTTATTTGTGTATATGCGGGGATAAGCAAGTTTATGTGTAAAAAAATACATTAAACCTTTCTAATCTGAAATCTTATGGGAGTGTGTTTTGATTTACTTCTATGAATTTTGGTAAATAGGTTTAGATTGAATGTCATGTAACAATTCGAGTATTTAAATAGTAGGTTTGTACCATAAAATAATTTATATATGGATTTATAGGGAATGGTGTATATATTGATATGTATATTATATTACATTACGCTAAAATTTATTTGAAATAATCAATTGTATATAAAAGAGTGTCTACATATTTATTTTCATCGAGGGGCTCCGTTACGGAAACGACATTGCAGTACGCTACTGTCCAGCTAAAACGTTCTCGTTCTTTTGCTCTTTTTAATACAAACTTAAAATATATTATAATTCATTAATTAAGCATTATCTGACATATGAATTTTTTTCATCGTTTTGATGTCTATCACCTTTCAAAGTTGTGCTATATTTCTAATGAAATTCATGAGAAATCTTTAATGAAATTAACGATTGTTTCGAGTCGTGAACGAAACATTTTCTTTTTACCGCCTTTTTAAAAGAATTATTAAAAACGAACTTAGATTTGTGAAGCGTCGAATAGATTTTTCAACAGCTCGAATTATTTTCAATAGTAAAATAAACAATAATTTATAGTTTCCTAAGGGTTTCAAGAGCCTTCCTAAGGCTTTCAAGAGCCTTCCTAAGGCTTTCAAGAGTCAAGTGATTCCGCGAAAATAATCAGTGCATTTTTACATAGAAGAATCGAAGATTTCGCAATTGAGATATGAGTTTTCGATTTGATTAGATAAGAAATGCAATATAAATTGGAATTCAATCAGAAAACTACGAACAGCGAAAGTAAGTACATTTCACTTTGTTCACTCGAAACTATAATCGTAAACTAAAATCGTTCAGTTTTAACATTTGGATCCAGCTGGAAATAGATCCAGTCAAAGAGTAAATATTCAGAAGCGAACTGAATTCGAACCAGTGATTAATCAAGAATCAACCAAGAATTCTTATTAATCTATCAAGAAAGGTTTCATCTCATCATCGATTCCGGTAAGCGAATCTCCATCAACACTGAGATCGAACCATTAATAAAAGTAGAATAATGAGTGACCAAGAGGACACGGAACAAACTGTCTCAGATAATGAATCATCGGACAATGAGTTTACAAATTTCACCGTAATGAATCTGGTAAGAAATTTTATAGAAGACGCACGCGCATATAACAACAGAAGAATGGATGTTCCTTCGTTAACATCGATCGTCGGTCTCCCTTCGCACGTACAGCAACAGCACCCGGTAATTTTCTCTCAAGAAAACTTGTCGATTTTTGCGCTTCTGGAATCATCGACGAAATTCTCGTCGGGCGTCGTGATATCTTATCTATTCACATTGAAAGATTCGAAGGAACTCTCGTCGGACGCCGTGAAAAAATTAACAAAAATGTTAAACGACATGACAACGTTGGACGAATGGCAAACGGAAGCATTGAAATTAGCTGAGGATCCATTGTTTTCCAGGAAAGATTTCTCCAAGTTGTTAAATAACCAGGCTGATTATTTGAAGAGTTTTTCTTCAAATAAAGAGAAAAAGAACGTGCCATTATTCGATTCACTGATCAATAAGGCGCTTCTATTCTCTTTAATGACATATTCGTGCGTGACTAAACGAATCATAGAGTCCTATATAAAATTTATCACCGATCCGATAGGATTGGTGCAACCGGTAATTATCCGGGCAAAGCTGTTTTATCGAGATGTGCGGGATGATCCGATTCCTCCCAAAAAGTATTCCAATTGGATACAGTTTAAATCAGATTTAACGAAGTTGACAATTTTCAAATTTCCTTACGTGAAAATGAGTGTTAAGAAAAATATGGAATTGCACGGCTTTTTCCAGGTCTCCTCGAAAACTTACGGAGTGTGTATTTATTTGCGCTCTAAAGAAGCAAATAAATGGAAGATACGGCTATTCCGCGCTGAATTCAAAATGATTTCGAACGAGTGCCAGTCTTCAGTTACGTTTTCGAATAAACTTATGGCCGCACAGTTTCTATCCAAATTGATGTTAAGATGCAAAATTGAGACAAATGTGGAGCCTTGCAATTGCTATTATTGGTCGAATCACACCGATGTGCTTGCGCAGATAAAAAGCTCGTCCAACCAAGAAGAAGTTAAGAAGATACAAAATATATCCTATCCTCAGGCATGGCATGAAGTAAATTCGGACGACAATCCGGCCAATCTTGTATTGGACGGCTCGAGTTCCAAATCTCTAGAGAATAATTCTCAGTGGTGGTCAGGACCTTCTTGGTTGAATGATGAGTTGCCTGTTTCAGATGAAGAGTCAGCAACAGACAGCAACGAAGAATAGTTGAATAGACTTTAAAAATCTGCTTCACAGTTGCCACATGCCTCTCAACCAAGACCTTTTTATTAATTGGTTGCGATTTTAGATTCAGAGGAATATTTTGCAGGGGAATATTTTCAGATAATGGAACAAATTTCGTAGGCGACATTCGAAGAGCTATGCACTCTGTTGAAATAGAATCTTTCCGACCTATCCACAACCTAAATCCTTTGACTCCGGCGATCCTTTGATTTCCTGATCGGCGATGCATTGACAACAAGAGATCAAATTCGCCTCGATCGATAATCAGCTAATTCAGCAAATGTTCCAGAATTTTTGGCCGGAGTGAAGAATATTCACAACAGAGAAACAAATGGAACAAGTTGAAGAATCATCATCGGATGACATGGAAATTTGAATCAACGATTTCAAAGTGTTGAGGACGAAGCTGTGAATTTAATCTGTAAAAAAATTAAATTCGAATTAAATGAATTTTCCTGTAAAATAAATACTTTCATGAAACGTAAATATTATTTCTTTATATTTACCTTCAAATTTGGACATTATTGAAATAAATTATTTGAAAAATTAAACATTTTTTAAATTATTAAAATAATATATTATCTTATATTATATAAAATAATTCGCGTATTAATTTCTTTGAATATATAAGTAGTTTTTTTTTAAATTTTCAAATAAAATTTTCAATAAAATATATTATGTTTCAAATGATTATTCATTAGTTACCTTAAACGAATAAACTATTTAAGATAACATGATTAATAGATAATAGATAATAAATGACCAATCCTATACAATTATTAAAACAATATTTTAAATCTAACTCTGAAATAAATGCAATCTCAAAAATTGAATTTCTTGATAAAGAATTCTCTTTTTATATTTTATATTTAAAGCATAAACTTTCATAAGTTAGCGTATCTTTGGCATAATAATACAACAATGGATTACAATAATAATGAAAATGCATTGGGATGAAATGTGCCTTCAATGATGAATCATAATAGTTGAGGAGTTTACATTCACTTTATCTTTTTCTTGATAAAGATGCATCAGTAACATACGTATTTGTTAAAATATGAAAACAGTAATAAGTCTAATCAAAATTAATACACGTTGAATAATATCACAATTTTAAAGAAATACAAAACAAAACCAACAACGCATAGAAATTCATAACTTTGAATCCTCTATATGATAATCCTGCTACCACAATTATTTTAACATAAAATTAAATTAAATTAATTGAACAACGTTAAATGTTGCTTACAATTGCTTTTTCTTCTTTCGTCCTGTAGAGTTTCCGCAGAATGCTTATTTTCATCACGATTCGTCGACGTTAATATTCCATCATAATAAACGTTTCTCGTATACGTTCCACGTTTAATCGGGAATATAATTATAATTAAGAAAATTTATGGGAAATTAGATTCTCGATTAAATTTCGAAAGTGATTGAACGAATAATATGTTGTTCGCACGAAATTAAAAAATTACAAAAGTATCACGGTAATCACGGTAACATAATACCTGGATAAGTACACGAATGACGTTGTTACAAGATTGTAAACAACGGTGAAACTCCGAAGTGGCTCTTTGTGCAGGAAAGAAAGAAAAGTGCACGAGTGTATCTCTGGTCATAATAATCTCACATTGTGTCATCTGACAGTGGTTTATTCTCCTGTATATATCTGGAAAATGTTCATCGATTGTATACCTTGGTTCAGTTGCTTCAAATGCGGTTCAACCTCCCCGGAAACCCCGAAGGTCTATGGGTTAAGCTTCAAGTGAGTGGTCTGATTTTTGAAAATTATTAAAAGAACAAAAACATATTTATTTTACGACAATTAAATCTTTAATTAATTCCTAATGCTTATATTATTAAGTTCAATATTTTTGTTTTCACGTTTGACGGTGATGATGTATATTATAATTAATAGATATAACTATCTAATAATCTTTGAAAAAAGTAATAAATATTCTATATCTTATATGTTTTTGTTTAGTTTAATTTTAATTTTTACATGTTTGTTTGAAATTATTAATGTTAAAAACTAGAATTTTTCGTTTTTATGTAATAATTATTTTTTTGTAAAAGAAAAAAAATAATAATGTTTCTCCATTCATTAGGAAATAATAAATATTAGATTCTATGGGATGTAATGTTTACATAATAATTTTTTGAAAAAGGAAAAGATAGATAGAGATGTTGCTTCATTAGAAAAAAGAAATTTTTTTCATCAATTTCAAAAATTTCAAAGCATTATAACTTGATATAATAGAATATAATAGAATAATGTTTATCACGTTTAATTGCATCGTTGATTTCATTTAAAAATTTTAAAAATTTACATCGACATTAACAGCTGTGCACACCGTGAGTAAACTGAAATAAATTTACATGAATCGTGTAGAGTCAATTTACAAAGTTCGCCGTTTATTTCATTTGAATATCATGAGTATCTTATATGGACTGTTGAAAATTTTACGTAGTTCTCTCTTTCATAAAAATAGAAGAAAATTGAAGTAATGAAAATTAATTTTATAGTCTCGTATAACAAAGAAAAAAAAAAGAATTACATTTTAATTCAAGCATTCAAATGCTTTTTTCTGCTTATTTTCTTTATAAAATTTATTCAGATATTTCTAAATTAAAATTTATTTAAATTCATTCAAAATTATTCTTCCTTTTCTTTTTTTTGTTTTTACTTCTTTAATACATTTCCCTTTATTTCAGTTTACTAAAATATCTTTGAAAGTAGAAAATTGAGAAACGTGCAAAAATACATTTCAATTTACCAAATTATATTGAAATGTATTACAATCAGCGTGACTAATAATTCATTTTATTTTCCCTTTATATAAATAATGATTAAAACGTAATATTTCAATTTATAATCGGTAACGTTTCAATCATAATATTTGCGAAAAATCTATACAACAGAAGATTTATCTTTTTCACCTTCTTTTTCTATTGTTGAATTTTGAATATTGTCGAATATTATTGAAACCTGTTCTACATTTCAATTAACCTTTTGAAGATGAAAATTTATTTATCATTCGATTAAAACACGTTGAGATCAAAGAAATATTGCTAATGGAATTTTGGATCGTTAACGATTTTTTTATCTATGCAAATCTTAATTTAGATTTATAGCTTCCTATTTATTTACAATTTCTAAATACGTATTTAGATATATTCTAATAGATAGATAACTTCTTCTTATTCATGAATACTCGAATACAAGATTTTCGTATAAAAGAGATTTTTACAAGCTTATTTCAAGTTTATGAGAAAAGAAAATTTTGATTGGTTTTTATTTATATATAAGGTTCATGTTTATTAACAAAAGGTGAATGGTGGATTGCATGTTTAGAGTTTTTTCATATTGCCCTTTTCGCCATCCGATTGAATGAATATATAATTTATAATCGATTATCGATTATCGTTCGATATAATGTTCGTTTTCTACGCCACTGTGTCGCTGATTAATAGAGTGACATTAAAAATACACAATAAAAACAAAAATTAAATAATAATAAACGAGATAATAACGAAATAACAATAAAAAACGAGCATTATATATCTCGATCGATAATTAACCGATTAATTTTTCAATCGGGATCAAAACAATACAAAAAAAACTGTTTATCGACATGTTCTTAAGAACTTATTATGTTGTAGATAAAATTTTATATAATAATAACGATTATTATTTTTATTTATTTTATTATTTTTATTTATTTTATTATTTTTTTTTTTTTCTTAAAATACTTTTTCTTTCAATTATCAGATTTCTATTCTGTGATATTTCAGTTGATAAAATAAAGATAATTATCTTACTTTTATCATATGTTTATATATACATATATTCTTATTTATTACATTTTAGAAACCCATTATAAAAAATAACAAATTCAAAATTTTATATTTTTCGTTTCACAATGATCGAAAGCATGAAAATAATTTTTGACAAAATTAATATTGAAATGGAAACGTAATTGCATATATCTACTTATTTTCATGACATCATTTTAATTAAGATCATTTATACGTAAAATGGATACTTACGATTGTTATCTATAAACAGCTCTATCGATCTTCGAAGATTTGGATGGTGCGTGTATTTATCATAACCGAGCCTGGCATGGGAGTTATTTTATTGCTTATTTTCAGAATGATATAACGTTGAAAAGCCTTATTCAAATTTATGACAAGATGTTCGTTGTGATAGTGGATATCTCGTGTGACCAGTATAATATGTCGATAGAACAGCGTTTGAAGTTTGCTTTATTCTCCTTGGCTCGAGAATTATGCACGCTAGAATTTATAACTGGAATTATGTAAAACGTATGATAATTTGGTGGGAAGCTTGCAGTGTTTGTTGAAACTTTCCCGCGATAAAATTAGGATAAAGTTACTTGTTTTCTCTGCTCGAAAATTTAGCAAGTTGCTCCGCGATCGAAATCTGATAGGACGAAACGAATGTCCGTAAACAATAAAAATCAATTTTGCAAATGTAATGTTGCAAATGAATAAAAAAATGATGTTACGTTATTATAAAATTTATTTATTAATAAAAATATATATTTGTTTATTAAATAAATTGTAGGTTCAATTAAATCCAAAATATGGTTAAAAAGAATATTGATTTATTAAATAAATAAATCAAATATGATTAAGAAGAATATTGATAAATACTTATCAAAGAGATATCTCGATTATTTTTTAATATTTCGTCTAATATTAAGCCAATGAAGTCATTACTGAATAGTGAAGATAAATTTAGTTGGCAGTTATTCTTAATAAAAACGTCATTAATTTAATCTAATTTAACTCAAATCATAAATTAAATAAATTTTTATTTAACATCAATTAATTTATATTAATTCTAATTTAAATTTCACCTCAAATCAAAATTAAATAAAAATTCATTTAACTGTTAGCCAATTTAATATTTTATGTATTGAATTTGAACTAGTTTTCAATTGTTCGTAATAAATCTGATAAAAATTAACTTACCTTAGCTTAATCTAAACTATTTCGAAGAAACGTTTGTTAATAAATTTTTAATATTCATCGCCAAGTAAAATTTTCACGATACAACTAAAGTGGTGACTTTGATCATTATATTGAAAAATAATTAAGATTGAAAGGTGATATTTTTTTATAAATAATTACATTAATTATCATTTGAAATAATGATAGGTATTTCATTTAAAAGATATTTTTCTTTCGAAAACGATTTGAATTCTTTGTGTTTAATTTTTAAATTTTTAAAGAGAATAATAAAATTTATTTTTTAAAGTTATATGAAAGTAGATTTTTATTGAAAAAGTTTCAAGCATTTCATATTAAATTACAGATTTCTATAAATGTTTTAGAATTTTTCAAATTTATTCAAGGATCAAATTATAACAAATATTTTAACAAATATTGTACGTCTCTTATTTTATCCTTTTGTATGATGTTCCTATTTTATGATTGATTCTATTTCTGCACGATGGAATATAGAACATAGATTTATTTTGACAACGATTTCCGCGTATTGCACACATTTATATATCGTCGTTAGGAGTTAAAAGTCTAATAACATCGATTTCCTATGTTCTTTTTCTATACAAGTTGTATTCTTATGATTCACGAAAGGATCACTGAATATTAAGTCACTGATTTAAACGATATTCGAAATTAGTTATAGTCACGATGTGATTGTAAATTATTGGATTTAGAATATTAATTGTTATTAATGCAATTTTTTTTTTATAAAAATAAGAATTGACCCACGAATATAATGGTGGCTTATTTATTTCTGAATTTGATCTTTTATTGTTCTATACTTTGAATAAATTTAAGAAAATTCTAAAAATTTACGCAATTTAATGTATTTACGCAATTTAATTTAGTATTTATGAAATGAAACTTGAAATTTTTTTCAACGAAAATAAAATTTTGTTTCAGAAAAATTTAATCAAAATCTTTTTCCCTTAAAATGAAAAATCTCAATCTTAAGATATTTTTTAAATAATATAGAAATAATAAAATATTATATTTTGTTTTGTTGAAATAATATATATGTATATCATGTAATATGATAAAATATAAAAGATTTAAACATTAGTCTAAATTATTCTCATAACAAAAAATTATGACATAATTATATCATATAGTTTTAAATTAGATTTTAAAAATGATTAAATATGAATAAATTTTGTTTAATTAAATATAAGTATAAAAAAAATATTAGTATAAAAAAAATATGAATAAATTGTGAAATTTTATTTGAAAATTGATATAAAAAGTTTTATAAATACCATTATTACCAGCTACTACTCGTTTCATTTTCATTTATAAATATTTATTTTGATATTAATTTTATGTACATTACATTATATGTACATTATGTATATAAAATTTAACGAAGATCGACGTAAAACGATATATCATTTTTTATTTTTTATTTGTTTTTTATAATTGTAAATAATGGTTTATATAATTATTATAATTTATTTGTTCAATTTCATTATAATGATCTCACTTATAATCACTCGATGTAATTATCCAGTGAATATCGTATACTGAAGCGTTATTATCAACTATAATCAACTTTTTGTCTACAATGCACGTAATTCATCCATTTCATAACGTATAGAAAAATGAATAATGCTGACTGAAATTGAACATTTATATTTATTTATATTCGATAATTTTATCGAAATTTTCTTTTAAAATATATTTCTTCCAGTTAGTTTTTAAAGAAGAAAATTGAAATAAATATAATTAATCATAATTAATCTAATGATAAATATTAATTTCAAAATTGTACATCTCATAAAGTTACGAAGTTTTATTCAATCATATGCTGTAATCTGGTTTTAGAAGGCTCATATCTTCTCATTCTCATATTGGAAATTAATATGTATATGTATTTAATCTTCGTTCGACATGAACATTCGTTCGTTTCGAAATGAACATTAAAACTATTCACGTAATCAACCTTGATTATAGTAATCTTGCAAAATATGAACGGAATAAACAAATTAACGACAGCTATGTGTAGATTGCGGTTAATAAGAATCTCCTACGCAGATATATAAGGTATCATTCGTTTCACAAGCCTCACCTATATATTACATATATAGGGTGTCTCACGAATCTGGACTAATTTAATAATTTCATTGGAAAAAAAATTTCAAATTTTTGTTTTCGAGTAAATCGAATTTAAAAATTTTTCGAGTAATTAATTTTCAAATTTGACTACGAATAATGAAAAAAATGAAGATAAATAAATTTTGTTTATTTAAAAAATCGATTATATATCGATTATTTGTTTTTTGTTTCGGTTTTTTTAAAAAAATAAGAATTTAAAGGATAAAATTTTTTCTATATTTTTTGCTTATTTTCACGAATAATTTTCTATCGATATTTCATTTTCATATCTAATCGGCAAATCAGCCAATTTCATTTGTATTTAAAAAATTTTCGAATTTATCTACTCAAAAAACAAAGCTTCAGACGAAAAAATTTTATCCTTTAATTTTGATTTATTATTATTGAATGTAGAATCAGCCCATTTAGTTATCCATAGTTCACCAGAGTACTGTATACATATCTATAAATTTTCTTTATCGAGCAACTTTGAGTATTACATCGATACGAGAATAATGGCACTGATTGAGGACCACCTATTTTTCAATTTCATGTTTATCTTATTGCCAGAATTACCTCCCTCGTAAAGTTTTATCGTTACAAATATTCATCAATGTGCAAAATGGAATGGTGTGACTGATACAAATAGAATTTTCGAAATTTCTATTTCTTATCGAATAAAAAAATGAATGAACTAAAAATTTGATTTTCAGGATAATTCAATTTCAAAAAATGAAATATTATTAATAAGTGATTTTGATATTCTACGAAATAAGCTAGATATGCAAATTATACAATTTATATATAAATGTATTTTGATTTTTGAAAAACGTGATAATTTATTTATTAAACATGATGTGTATATCAATGTAATATAACAGTAACAAATAATGAATCTGAATCTGTATTATTTTCATTTAAAATCACTGAATCGCTTAATGATTGATTTGAATCAATATTCTTTTATAAAATCATATATATTTATTAATAGTTGAATTGAACAATAATAATTTCAATATTATTTATTAATATAACTAATGAAATTTATTATAATAACTTATTAAAATAAAATTATTAAAAATCAAAAATTTGATTTCACACATGAAATTTTGTTTGAGTAATTAAATTTTGTTATCAACTTCTTTGGATTGAGTTAAATTAAAAAATTCCAAAGTTCCAAAAGAGTTTCAAAAATTAATATATAAATGCAATAATAAACGTAGGTGTATGAAATTAGAATGCTTGTTTTCATGCTTGAAAGTTTTTTATTTCCATGTAATTTAAAACTTTTTGAAACTGTAGAAAAATTTTTTACTTAAATTGGTCGAAAGATTATAATAATCAATTCAAAGAGTAATTATATTATCGAATGGATATTTTTCTCTGTATAATAAATGATGTGATAAATGATTTAACTAAATTGAATATTCTATATTAAACTTATTTGTTCTACGAATATATAAAATATTGAAAAAAGTGATTCGTTCTTCAACCATATACAATATACGTGGTTCGTGATCAAAGGATTAACTGTTTGCAACTTTATAAATATTATCAACTTTAGTTAACAACAAACTTTTATTTTGTTGTAAAATATATGAACGTATCGACACATTATATAGAATTTTTTCGATCGACATTTTTTATTTAACTCCGTTTTTTATGAAAAAATTAAAATATGAATATATTCAAATCAATCATTTTTCCATTTATAAATTTTATAATTACAATTATTTATAAATTTATATTTATCTAATTATATAACATAACATTTTCAAAAACTTTATCAAAATTATTATATATCACGTTAATAAATAAAATTATGCATATTTGGACACGATTTGATTCGATCAATGTGACTCGAGCATCAATTATTTCGCGATCCATTAAAAAATTGACCTTATATCGGGTCGTGACCTATAAGTTGAAACTCTATACACATCTTTCGTCCCAACATTCATTCATTGATTGATCCAAGCTTTTATTTACCAGGAGACAAAAAGAATTCTTTCTTTTTTTTTTTTCCCCCTTTCTGATGATGACTTCGCGCCAGCAGGGTTGACTTTGTTTCACAGAGAATCTGTTAACTGAAAGTCCGGCACAAAGACGACGAACCGTATACAAAAGCACTGCTGGGAATTTCTAAATGGGTCGCAGCTTTTCTGATTGAGCTTTCCTTCAATGGCCAGCACACGGTTTGCTCACCTTTCATACCTTCTTTCACGCTTTCTCATTGTGATCACTTCGAGTGAAAATGATTTCTTAGCCGGGACCTTTGCAATACGAGGCGTAAAACGAAGCCCCTTCCTTATCTCTCTTTCATTCGTGCTATCGTCGTAAAAGATATCGTCGAAGAAGAAATGTAACGACTCTACTCGATTTAACCTTTTTTCCCCCCAGTTGTTTCGCATCTTTTATTTCAATAACGATGTCGAGTTTTGGTTTTTATTTGCTAGGTTTAAACAAGATGTATCTTGTAGGTTAGGGATAATTACTTTTAAGTTGACTTTTTTTTTTTAATCTTTCTTTTCGTGCACTAAATATTCTTAATTGGAATATTATAATTTATATGATACAGTAAGAATATGTCCTTTGTGTTGTAGTACAATATATTGTAACGTGCCATAGTTTAATTATAACGAATAAACAGTGACATTCATCGTATTGTATATAAGAGATTATTAAATTTTAAATCTGCTTTTGAATTTCTCCGTGAACATCGGTAAAGGATACATTTGATTATAAATTAAATATATCATTTTTAAGTAACTTTCTGTTCTTAAATAAACTAAAATATAATCATCTGTTTAAAGGTAACATTTAATCAAATAAAATGTATCAACGTGTATCATTCAGATCATCCATCCAATGCTCAAATATTCTATTTAAATAATATGAAACTCTGTTCACGTACTTATCTTTAAATGAACATTTCTTATTATCTCATCAGCCAAACGTTCTTCATAGTATCTCAATAATCGAACTCAGAAACGAACAAGGAATACTGCAATCTTTCGTTGCATTAAAATTTAAAAATGGCAACGAACTGTATACATTTGTTTTCGAGGTAAATTAACTTCTGCGAAAGAAGGATCCATCAGAATCGTTTCTTTGTGAATAATAGAACATTAGGATATTTCTTTTCCCTAGAAATCGAGTTTAAGAAGGAACGAAGGAAGAGAGTTTTCTTATAATTTCCGGTTGGACACCCTTCCCCTTTTTTTTGTCTTTCCCCTCTCCTCGTTTGATTTTCTTTTTTTCCACAGAATCAAATTCCATTATTAATAAGTAACTTTCAACTTCTATCGCATTGTCTTCTTTTCCTTCTCCCTTTTTTTTTCTTTTCGTCGATTTTACCAACCAATCTTCCTTGACCTCCTCCATTCATAATGAAATTAATGCAGCTCTTTTCGCGATTCGTGGATACACCTTGCCTCGCGAAAGGTCAAGGGTCAAAATACCGAGAATTTTCGTTCTCGTGTTAACTCGTTCGTTCGATAATATCTTAATTGCGAATGCTTTGCGAATTAATTAGCAGTTAATTGGAGAAAATTATACCAAGACGCGAAGGTTTTTTTAAATTAGATCTTGGAAGATGTATCGTGGAGGATGTATCGCGCCAATTCTTCCGCTCAACATTAGGAAAGCAATTTTGATGTTGATGTCGAATAGTTTTCCAATTAATTTTTGTGGCTAATTAAACTTGTACTTTAGAAGCTAGTCTTTAGTTACAATTAGTTCGGAAGATGCTGTTTTTTAAAACGAATAGAATTGGAAAATTTAATTTTATTCATATGCAGAGTGTCATTTAAATTTGTTTGGTTAGTTTAAATTTCTGGACAGAAATGTTACATGTTGATCCTTTTCGATTGATTAGTAATTAATTATTATAAAAGTTAAAATCAATTACTAAGAATGGAAAACTTTTATTAATATTTTTCACAACAACAAGATGATTTTACGCGATGCGTAGTAATAAAATCAATAAAAATATTAAATTGTAATTGTCTCTCTAACGGAATAGAATTTTGATCATTTTTATCGATGATATAAATTAGCTGTATTGAGTGTATTACAAATGTTCCTTTCACATATGATTCGATTCATTATTTTCTCTTATTAATAAATCAAATTGTAAACATGAATAATGATATAGTCAAAATAATTATGAATATTTTTCAAGTCACAACAGAATTGCATTAATTTGATCAAATTTTGCTATCTATACATTTGATAACGTATTGTTTTATCAAACAGTGTTCTCGACAACATGCAGATAATATATATATGCAAATTACACGAATTTGTTGTCACTCGACATACGAGAAAGCATATTTCATTTACATTTCGTATAAAATTATTCCTTTTGAGAAATCAAGTAATATGAAAAATTATCTTAAATCTCATGCATATATTTTATACAGGATATTCTAAAAGTCAAATAATATAGTTTAACTTAGAATTGGTTATGCAATCTTCTTATATTACTGGTTCAACTGGTTTGGTTTTTTAATAATATGTTCCAGATGTCAATCAAATTTTTAAAGATATTTATCGTAAATATTTTATTGTATCTTATGAAAATATCTATGAAAATTCTTTTACAATTTTACTTTTTGAAATTAAAGCAAGGGATCGATAAATTTGGATAATTTTCATATATTACAAATGTTTCTATTACACTGTTTTTGTTAACATTTCCAATATTATATTCGCTTGATTTTTATTAGTTCTACATTTTTAAATATCTTAAATCATTCAACACGATTTCGATACAACACGAATCATGGAAGGATTGCATTCAACTCTTTCATAGAGTAAATGCAATATCATTATTGATTTACACAGGAGAGGAAAGAAACTGATTTTTATCTTGAAACAATGATATTTTCGCATGTGGTTCGTTTATTATTTTATCATTATCTTATCGTATTAGCTGTATCATTTTAGAGGATAAAATCAGTAAATTTTCATTACCAATAATAATTTAGTTCGTTTTATGATCATTCTTTTTTTTTTTTTTTTTATAAATTTCACGCTATTTATTCGAAATTATTCTATTCCTCATCTCTTAATTCCTTGTGGACAATCGTGGATTCGAGTCGAAAGTCCATTCGATCGAATAAAGCTTTCGAGAACCCGGAAACCTTTTATCCCAATGAGGGCGTGCATTTTTTTCTCTCTCTTTTTTTAGACGTTTATTGAATAACAAAGGAAAGAGAATGGTTGCCGGCCGTGTGAACGTTAATTCGAATGAATATTCACGAGGTGAAATGTAGAGTTAGGGAAGTCGAGGTATTCTGGGGTCGTTCGAATCCCACGTCGACCGTTATCGGTTAATGAAACTCCTTCTTCCTGCTGCTTTTTCGACATGGAGATTGCCAGAGGATTTTATTGCATGCACATGAATTCGAATCAATTTCTGGAATGGATTGGTGTATACAATTGATATTCTTGAATAATAACATTTACAACATTTTTTTTCTTTTTTTAAATAATGTTCGACTTAATTTTACTTAATCGTATCTCATCGTAATTATGCCGAATTCAAATACAGAGTTTTGACTCTTAAATACATAGTTTGACGAATCGTTTGTGTTTTATAATTTATTAGACTGCTAAAACTGCTTTTCAATATTTTTTCTGCTTTTTAATATTTGTTTTTAATGAAATTTAAGGAATTTGAATTGCAAATTTTAATAATTAATCTTATATGATAGATTTATTAATTTTAATATCTTTTACTGCAGAACGTGAGCTATGAATGAGCTATGAAATTATTATGCATGATAAACGATTCAAGATCGGATGATATCAGTTATATATGTAATAAAGCATAATAAAAATAAAACAAAATAAAATTATTAATATGCATGCACGTGTACTTTAATAGTCAGTAAAAAAGTAAATTAATAAAACATAATTAATAAAAATTATTAAATTAATTTAAATTTTACTCAAAATACGAAAGATATTGCTAGTGGTTCGAATTTTTTGAATAGCTATGATCATTTTTTGCCATGAATGAACATTAACAGGATTGAATTTTATGTTTGAAATTATTATATTACTAATTATACACAATTTAATTAATTTTAGATTGAAAAATCATGGGAATTTGCAGAAAACGTAATTTAAAAAAAAATATTATTGTTAAATAATAAAAACAGCTTTTATTGAATTTTTCAAAATTTTTCTTTTAAATTAACACTTGCACATTTACTTTTATTGCCATAATTATTTATTGGAATCGCATCAAATATTATACACGTGTGTATCTTTAACAGTTTCTGTGACTGTTTATGTAAAACATTTGATATGTTCTAGCCAATATTATATCTTTGTGAAAAATATATCTCTCAATAGCTTTTCTCTCAATGAACAATTTATTCTTATAATTTATTGTGATGATTAAAGACATTAAAAAAGGAAATAATTCGTAATTGATTTTTATCATGTTTTATAAATTTCTATATGATTCATAATTATTAGAGTATCATTACATAGTAATATTCATTTGTACTCAAATATTTTTAGTTGAAAACATATATAAATTGTCTTTTATATTTTTAATTTTATTTTAAATCGCGCTTGATCAATAAAATATTTTATTATATTTGGAAATATCATACATTTAAGCCACTAATCCTGGCAATATCTAAGAGATGTATTAAAAAAATTTATTTATCATTTCTATAATTATAAATTTTTCGTTGCTATAATTTTTTTTAACATTATAATCATATTATAATCATTAATAATATTTAATTGACGAGTTACGTAACTAGGTATTTTTAGATTTTGAAATTATTTTTGCATTCCAGATATAATTTGTAAAATTTTTCATGTAAAATTTCATTTGTATTATATTATTAAACTCGTTGCAATAATTATACGATAATTATGTAATCGTATGGAAATACGCTGATATTTTTAGTTGGAATTTCCATAATGATATTATCAATGTCATTAGTCAACACAGTCGTATATATATTTACATCGCTGCCTCATTATACTTTTTTTAGTTATCTTTTATTTTTCGCCTTTTGGTTAAAATTTATATTGATGTATTTTTTTTTAACGATGTATCCTTAAATAGCTTGATTTTTATTGCTTTCATAGTATTTCATTTATAGCTAAGAGCGCTTATTAATTCAACGATGTCGTTGAAACTACTGATCCTTCGTTTCTGAATCATGGCTGGAAATGAAAGAAGCTGAGATTTTTTTTTTTTCATTTTTTTCTTTTTTTTGAATATGGAAAATCAAAATATTTACATTTAGTAATTTGATCGAAATGTAAATTTGAAAGTTATTTTCGTATTTTTGTAATTTTTATTAACTTTTAAATTTTGATAATTTATTCCTTTTTTTTTTCGTTATATTTTGCAGAATAAACGAAAGTTTTAACGGGAGTACGATAAATTATGTTTTTCTTCATATGTAAAGCACAATTATTATAATTTTTTGCTGAATCAGAAACGAGGGGAACGTTTCAGCATATTTTTCAGACATTCAAGGAGAAACTTTTATATGTATTTTTGTATAATGTGATATAGTGAGTGATAAAAATGAAAAATAATTTGAATAGAAAATATCATGTTAAACATTTACAATAGATTGTGATTTATTAAAACAAATTGCATTTATATATATTTATTTATATTTATTAAATGTTTCAACAATATAACAATGTAAATAGTAAATTATTTAGATTTTTTTTTCTATAAAAAATAATAAAATGTGTCGGCTAATATTTATATTCTACTATTTAAAAATATAAATATGGTTTTTCACTTTCAGTATTTATGTATGTATATTATGTATGTATAATGTAAGTCACATTATATGAAATTTTTTGATTTTTCTGAAAGACAAATTTTTTTCTATCATTTCAAAATTAATATCTAATATTTATGTCAGATATTTTGTACATAGTAATATACATACAATTTATCTCAATAAATCACAATACAATTATTTTCTTTTTCATTACTCATATTTGGGAAATATATAAAAATGAATATATAAGTAAGTAGAAAAATAAATGAATAAATAAACAAATAATAATAGAATGAAAATAAACTAATAAATAAGTATATTTATATATATATATATGAATAAATAAATCTAAAATAAATGGAAAAATAGATAAATAAGTCAATAAACAAAACTTGAGCTGAATAAATATGTAAATAAGTAAACGTAATGATAAATAAATATTAATAAAAAAATAAAATGAATAAAATATTATACATGATAACAATATTAAATATTAACTATGAAATAAATTTTATAAATACATGTGATCAAAAATTGTTTATAAATTATTTATTACGTTTGATGAAAATATAATATCGATGTTTTAAAATTCGCAAAATCATCGAAAACATTCGTGGTTTATCAAAATCGATTTGAGAAATATAATGATCAATATTTTAACAATTTTTAGACTTTTATTGCTAATTTATCCAGATAACAGTGGTACTACTTGTGATGGTAAATATAATAATTAAAATAAATTTTTACCAATTAAAGTCAAATTTATTATTTCATAGTATTAATTTTTGATTTATAACTATGTGAAAATATTTTTATGCAATCTTATGCGAAAAATAAATAATATAAAGTAAATAAGATTTATCAATGATCAACAATGTAATAATTTTTAGATTTTTATCGTTAATTTATGCACGTAACAATTTGATACTAGATATATTAAGTAATATATATTTTTACAAAATTACACTTTATAATATTAATTTTCAATTTATAAAAATATTTTAAGTATCATTTTATGCGAAAAGTAACTATATACAAGTATACTTACAATGGTGATTTAACAATTTTTCGATTTTTATTTTTATCTTTAGTGCATATAATAATTTTTCTTTACGATAATAAAAATTTATCGCATAATTAAATTTAAAATAGACGTAATTTTCAGGAATGAAAAATGATTTTTATATTACATTCATTTTATTGAATATTAAATTATAATTAATATAATATTACACGATTCGATAATCCTTGCTTTTTACTCCTTAGAACCATGATTATATTTGATCTTTCTCTAAGACTATCTATATTTCAATCAATATCTTTATTAAAAATTATAATAAATAAATAAATTTTATAGTCTCAAGATTGGAAAAATAAATCTTTTTATATTAAAATTTTATATAATATTACAATTTTATATAATATTACAATTATAATAATAGCCAATACAGAAAAAAATTAATAAATGAAATTGAAAGATATAGAAAGATAAAAATAAAATTTAATTAAAAAATTAAAACAAATTAAAGATTTAAAGTAAATTAAAAGAATAAACAAATGAATGAATAAATGAATGATTATTAATAGATTTAAATTAGTAAATAAATTGATAAACAAATGTTTAAGTAAATGAAATGTTTAAGCAAAATATTATAAATATATAAATATATTAATTATAAATGTATTAATTAAAAAGTAAAATTAATAAATAATAAATATATGCTATATATATAATATATACTAAAATATATTAAATAAATAATAATATATAATAATAATATTTTGTACTTATTTTATTTTTCTTAATTAATACTTATTTTATTTTTTTTAATTAATATTAATATATAAATGTTAATTTCGAATTTTATGAACTTTTATTAACAATTAAAAATTTTTGCTATGTTATTAATATATTATATATTAAAAATTAGTTGTAAAGTATTATATAATTTTATTTTGTTTATCAGGTAAAAAATGTAAGATATTTTGTATTTTTCTTATTTTTCTTTTTATTTTTTTGTTTTAAAGAATCTTCGAGGAAGGGGGCACACAATCTACGATTGACTATCGATATATATTACGTCTATTTATATTTTTTCTCCTTCAAATTCCATCAAATATTTGCATTTGATTAAACAATATCTCTCGATGTAGGATATTCATTTGACTTCTACAAATATATATCTATTCTTTATTTCTTTATTTCGTTTCTATGTGACATTTACATTATTTGTGTTTTATTTCCTATCATTCTTCATTTCCAATATAATATAGTCAACTCTTTTATAAAATTTTGAAAATTTAATTTTAATAAAAACATTTTTGCAAAAATTGCGATAATTTTATTTGATATTTGCGATTTTGATTGCGATATTTTTATAATATAATTTTCATATATATAATCTTTGATATCTATAGATAGTAATCGATCACTCTTTCTATAAAATCTATAAATTTTTATATTTTTCGATATCTGTCTCGTTTCTGCATCAATTGAAATAAATATATAAAATATATTCTTTAACTTTTCATTGCAGATTCAGTTGTAAAAACTATTCTAATCTTCCAAAAAATGTAAGATATTCCAATTAAAAAGTTATTTTAAAGGACTTTTAATTGTATTATTTAACTCTTAGCTTATAATAATGTATTCGAGTTATAGATTTTCAATATACAGATGCTATACAAATTTTGAAAACTATTAATTATTAATTTTATTATATTTTATAAAAATTATATTCTTATAAAAATATCGATGATCTGAATATTTTTTTTATAATTTTATTTGAATATAATGCACATGGAGTTTTGAACAAAATCAAATAATATTTCTTGATATTTCGATTAAATCGTAAAGCAAAGAATTAATAAACATGGACAATCTTCACGTAACATGAATATTTCTATTACATTATTTTTAATATTTCCAATATATTCGTCTATATTTTATATTTTAAATCTTGTTTAATTTCTTAAACGAGATTTCTTCTGTTTATGAAAATGATTATTAAAATAGTTACATTTGGAGAATGGATAGTCTATAATTATAATGTGTCATTATTTATTTATATGTTATATGTTATATTATTTATTTTTTATATATATTCGTTTGAATATTATAAGAATATAAAATATAAATAAAATAAATTGGTGAAACTAGCAAAAATAGAAAAGAAAGCTGAAAAATATTTATTAAAGCAGATAAAATATAATTCTAGAAAGCTACGTAATTTTATATTTCTTTATTTTATATTTTAAAAATGTCATGGTCAATTATATTATCACATTCAATAAAGTAGTTTTTTTTTTCTATATGACGAAATATTTCGTTGTTTATTCACATAAGAAATTACTTAATACTTAATTTTGACAACGTAGAATAAATTAAGTATGTTATAGAGAATTGACTGTATTTCTTTCCATCTCTTTCATCAGTATTTTTGTATATATAAATATACAATTATATAAATATTTGATATAAAAATTTTGATGTTTGGAATTTGATCATTTTAATTGATAAAATTAATTGAAAACTTTTAGGATTAATTTAATGGTTTTACGTCGTTTTACGTGATATTTGTTACAATCACGATATAATCGAGTAATAGTATGATACTGATACTCTCACCATTAGTACTAATTTTAAAATAGTATGTTAGTCATATTGTAAATCAATCCTAATCATTTGACTTAACAATGAACATATCATTTCATGTTAAATATTGATTTGTTAACTGGAAAAAATAATCCAATTCAAATACATGAAATACTATGAACAAAATAAACAAAAAACTTGTTTATCTAAAAATTCTTATTCTTTTCATTTTTCAACTGCTTTATATTTAATTCTCTATAATCAGAATTTTTTCCAAATTTTAAGACAAACATTGGCATAAAAGTGATTAAAAAATAAATAGATATTAGTTACGATTCTTATTTATTATCATTAAATTTAATTTAATAACAATCGAATAGAATATCAATTGGTTGTGATTATGCCAAACATAATTAAAATAACATAGCAGAATTAATTTTTTAACAATTTTTTCTTTTGTTAATTTCTATTATATTGTTACAGTAGTACTTATTCAAAAATTTGTATACTAATTTTCTTTTCAATTCTTTCAAATTAAACCCCATAATTTTATTTACTTATAATAAGATAACTTAAAAAAGTTTCAACAACAAAATTGATATAAAACTGATTCAAAAAAAAAAAAAAATAACATCACAATTATAATTGGCACAAACGATTCAAAGAATGTAATAAAATTAATTGTTCATCAAAAATAATTCAAAAATAATCAATAAGATCAAGATTAACTCCTCGAAACGTTAACAATATTTCCTACATTTTTCTTGATTTTCACAGTATCGTCACAAAATCATTTTAAAAATACTCGATCGTTAAACAATCGTTAAACAATCCGGTCTTGCAGATTTCGTGATGGGTGTAAAAACAACCAATTGAAATAACGAATGACTAAGCGTATATATCCTTGCGTTATAATCGGATCGGATTTGCCACGAGCTACGGTTTTCGTGCGGTTTTCCATCGATATAGTGTCCGATTAAATTTTCACCGTATCTTCCTGTTGCTCCAGATCCTCGCATCTATATGGTCGAAATAGATTGCCAGTAACCGACCTCGTCGTTTTATTTTCTCCTCGCATTTTCACTTCGCGTTACCGCGAAAATTCCCGGTTTTTATCGTTTTTATCGAATTTTTTTATTTTTATCATTACTTTTGCTTTCTTTTTTCTTTTGTTTTCTTTCTTTTCCTTTTTTTCTTTTTAATTTCGAGAAATAAATCGTGATAATCGATTATCCGTTTCTTCGATGGATGAAATATGTTTCGAGGATAATTTGAGAACGAGCAGCGAAATTATTATGTATTGGAATATTCGAGTTTCGGTCGCTCTGTATCGAGTGTTGAGATAAAATGTTATGTTTCATACATATTTCGAATTTCGTAATTCGAAGATGTACACGCAATACGATAAAAGAATGTAATCTAATTGCGATTAATTGCGCTCTTGTGATAAAATTGCGTATATTTATTTAAAAGATAAAGATTATTTTAATATATTTTTAATTTTAGTTTTCATTATTGAAAAAATTTTTGATTTTTTATAAATTGTTCAAGGCAATGATTGGCAAGTAAAATGAAATATTTTTTTTTTTACTTAGAATAATTTTAATTTAAAGAAAATTAAATGTATAATATATATTAATATCCTTAAAGAGGAATTTCAAGTTTGGAGAAAATTATTATTAAAATTTTTTTTATTACAAAATAAACGAAATAGAAATCTGCAATTTTCGATATTTATTAATACATTTTTTTCAATATATAAAAATCGTATAATTTTTAAATATATTTAAATAATATATGTTATTTCGTAATTTTCTCTAAATGATGGGATATCTAGATTTTTTGGTTTTAAATTTAAATGAAAAAATGAATATATTTTTAAATTACATTTCCGTAGGAGTAAAAATTTTTTTAAAATTTTCATATTCTTCTTCTGATGCTTTAAATTTAAATTTAATCAACATTTTAATTAAATATTGCTTAATTGAATAATATTTTTCCTTTTTTTTTCAATTTCAGTTCTATATTTCAAATTAATAAATTTAGACAAATTTAAAATTCATCGTCCGCGGAAAAATATTTTCTTCAATTTGAAACAAAATTCGCTCAAATTTATAGATTTAATAGTTGTAGTTTTAGATTAATTAATTTTTCACATATTTATTCTATCAATTTGAAAAATTATATTTCGATTTTACTAGGTATCAAGTAATATAAATAGAGATTTAATATAATCTTGTGAATTTTTAAAATTTCGAAAATTTACAAAATTTTCTTTAATTACATATTTTTTAAAAGTAAAAAAAAAGGAAAATATAAAAAAGAAAAAATCAATCTTTTGAAAGTTTTAGAATGAAATTTTTTTTTTAAAAATATCGTTATCGCGAAAGATTTTCTCTTGCAAAATTTTAATCAAAAGATTTACGTTTTTACAAAATACGATAATAATAATTGTTTTAGTATTTTAAAAAATTATATAACTTTCTATCAGTATCAGTACTTCAGATAGATTAAATTAATAACGATTGAACAAATATACAAAAAAAAAATATATTGTTATAAATATACATCTGAAAATAATGTATTACTCTATTTATAATTCTATAAAGTTCTGAAATGTGAAATTATTAAAAATTACAATTTATTTATATATTATTATAATTTAATATTATTTTTCGATTAAAATGAAAATATATGTTACAATACAAATTTTATATTATTCATTTATTATAAAAAAAATGGTACATTTTGTTGGAATTATTTTTAAATAAAAATTTCTACTACAGATACTATTCCAGATTTTCGAGAAAAACTTTTATTTGAACGAGCTCTTAATGATATTAGATGACTTGTATGTGATTCGTGCTATATTAAAAATTATATATAGTGGAACGAAAAGTTTTTCAGAATTTGATCAAATTTGCGAGAAACGTTATTATTAATTATTAATCATCAATTATATAATTTATCATTAAATTGATCAATTAATAATTCTTATATCCTCCTGATTTTAATAATTCTTTTTTATCATAAGAATAATCTGTAGATTTAAAAATCTTCTAACAAGAGGATAATCTTAAATTAAATCAAATTATTATCTCGAATAAAAAGATACACGCGTATTAAGGATTAAACAGGATCGAAGTTATTATTCGAACTGTGCATTATTATATCGTCTCACTAGAGAAAATTCTTCACTGAATTCCATCTCGTCTAACAACAATTTCGAGCGATTAAACTCAAGGTGCACTAATTACAGTGAGCCTCGAAATTCACTGGAATCACCTATAAGAACGATCTTTATGCACGAAAGTGTTCAACTCCATTTACGACTCCAATCTCTTAGCCACGAAGCCCTTTAAGAACTTGATTCGCACAGAGACACTTCATCCATTTTCAGATTACCCTTATAGCATTAATTCGCCACCGAATTTCGCCTCACAGATACCCTTAATCGTCTCTTCATCCTCATCAGATGTGTCAGAAATGTCAATACGATTACATCGAATGATCGTCGAATAGATCGAGCAATCATCATATCGTTGTGAGAGTTTTGACAATAAAATCTGGAAACTCGTAGTAATAAAATTGTTGTGCACTTAATTGTTGAATTTCACTTTTTGCAATTATCTTTTTGATACGTTCTTTAAGAATACATCAATAATTTTGAAAATGGTTTTCTGTAAAATGGCAGCTTGTCGTCATATATAGTTAATCAAATTGTCTTTCTTTCAAGAAAGTTTTTGGTGAAAGAATGACTGTGATGCAATATATATATCCTTCTTATTCCTCTTTCATCTAGTTCTCCAGTAATCTTTCTCTGTTCCCTAAAAGAGTAAAAAGAAGTATTGAAATAATTAAAATAATTTAAAAGTTATGTAAAATACGTTTCGTACATTAAATATATAATATATGCAATTGATTATATATTGGTTACAGAATTTCCAAAAATTTTGATGATAAAAGAATTATTTTCTAAATGATCTGCCAAAGAATTAACGACAAGAAAGAATAAGAATGTCGTATACCTACTTTGAATTCAGCAATGAAATGCACAGCATAAAACCTCCATTATCCAAATTGCATCTTATCTCTACTCACAATAAAACAAACATATTACAGAGAAAATAAAATATTTATGAAACTTTCGTATAATATACTCGTATATTATATGAAACAGGATCGAAAATAATTAACAAATTAAAAAAAAAAATTTTTACATTCCATGATGAAAAACTGTCCAATTACCTCAACTCCATTGCAAATAAGAATATTATTCTCCACGAAATATAGAATAATTACATCTAAAAAAATTATCCTCTCCTATTTACCTATCTATTTACCGTTCCAAGTAACAGAGATCCCTATCTTACATTTAATAATAGCACACGATAAAGTTCGCCAACTTTATTATCTCTCGTATATATACGGATCTCCATACGTATCGATACAGATTAATCGTGTGGGAAGGGTGTGTGCTCCTTGCCTCGAGGGCAGCCAACGCTTTCAGCGATCGTACAATATCACAGCATCTGTGTGTGTTTCTCGTGTGCATAGGTTACTCGGATTGTCACCGGAACTGGGACAACGGGTGCACTTCGCGGAGGGCACGAACTTACGGTGCCGCGAAGATAAGAAATCGCCGACCGATGATGATGAGGAAAGGTTGGCAACAATGGATGGCTCTCTTCCGCCGATTCTCATCTCTGACGATGATACTCGTGCGGGGGGGTTGCGAATGGGGTGTGAAAATAACGAATATATTGTATAAAGTGGTGGAAGGAAAAGGGGTGAATATTGAAAGAAGGAGTGCGAAAGATGCTTGAAATTAGGAAAAAAATTCTGCGTGTGAATATTCGTGGTCGAAGTGAATGGTTAGAGATTGGTTAGAAAAAGGATGAAAGATGCTTATGTAGGATGCTTATCTAGATAATTAAATACAGCTTTCTTCCTGAATAATGTGAATGAAAGATAGTTGGATTTTATTTTTAATAATTGAATTAATGTATATGTTAATATATAAATTATATTATTTGCATACTGTTTGTATATTGTATTTAGAGTTTGTTTAAAGATGGGAATATATAATTAAAGAAATATTTTTCATTTTCGTATATTGTTTGTTTATTTAAATTATTGGTAAATTATTGGTCAGATTAAATTATATTTTATTCAAATGTGGTAATTTAATTCAAATTGAGAAAAAATATTATTTGTAGATTATAATTTGAAAATTTGAATTTTTATAAAAGTAAGTCTCTTGTAGATATGAGAATAATTTTTCTTCAATTTTGTATCGGATGTTAATTTATCGTATATAAATTTTGAAACGTCATTAGTTTTCTTCAATATACTAATTAAATATTTGAATTTATAGTACGTATATCAATGATCAATCTATAAGTTATAATCATGTAGGTATCAATAACTCATAGATAATAGGATTTCAAAATAAAAAAAATAATAGAAAATGAAATAATGTTAATAATGGAAAATATATTACAGCTATTGTTATAAGAAAATGCTTTCTCTTTCTTTTGATTTTTAATTCGATTTTTTTTGAACGCAGATACTTAATACTTTTAATATTCTTTCAAACGTCTTATTAATTTGCAATAAAAGTTTAAAAATATGATTGTTATCAATAAAGATAAATTAGATAGAGATGAATATTCGATATTAATAAATATAATAAGCAATATTATCGTTTGTTTTGCATTGTGTAATGCATTGTACGCCAGTTTAAAGCATATGAAAAATATATTAGAAAATGATTTAAACGTTTATCATAATTATGATATAAAATAATTCTTAATTTAGTGTAATTTTTTAGTATTTTTTTTTTTTTTACATATTACATATTAAAGATTATTTTTGTTTAATTTCATTTATCATTACAATTTTCAATAATCACTTTTTATAACTTTAACCAAAATATGTATGACTTTCAATTTGTAACTTTCTCAACTTTTTAACAATAATTACTCGTCATAAAGGATGTGACTCAATCGTAACTCAAATAACCGCATAAAATTATAAAAAATTTTTGTTGCACAATCTGTTTACGATCAATGAAAGGATTAATCGTAATTTTTTTCTCTTTTTACCCTTTAACATTCAAAAACAAGAGAATTTAATTATTATTTTTTTTTTCAAACATCCTGTATATACGCGCACGTTGACAATTTTATCCCACGTCACGTAGACCGCAAATAGCGAGCAGAATCGCTTAGATATTCGATTAAGTGCAATTACGAAAGAGGCAGAGGGAAATGATTCACGTGGGGTGGAAACGTTTCACGCTTCTGCAATTTCACCGGTTGCAACGTCATCATGATTGAAACGTTCAGATAAATATCGTGATCGTTGTTTTATCGGGGCAAAATAAGAGAGAGAGAAAAAAAGTCGCATTTGCGAACAAAGGGTTAGAATTATCGATTGGGAACGAGCAGCCGTTGAAAGATTTTCGGCCGCGATACAAGCGCGGTCAATGAGTGCAGGTTAATTGCATGGGATTACTAATAGAGATAAAAATGTTTTGAGTTGATCTGAATTGTTTGTACTCAAGTGAATCGTTTTCGTTTGTACATATATTGGTGGTACGAAAGAAATTGATTTTGAATGCAAAGATAAATCGAAAATGTAAATTTTTTTTTTTTTAGGAAAGATGAATATCTTTTTTTTTAGAAAAAAGAATTTTTTTTTAATACTAGAATTGTCGTTTATCGAATTAATTTCGTAATTGAAGTAATTTCGTGAAAAATATATAATATTAATTTTCAAAAGTATTTTCATAATCGTTTTCAATGATCGTAAAACAAAAAAATTTGAATGCATTATTTTAATTGTTCAAGGAAAAAATAACTTAATTTCAAAATAGATCAATTTCAGAAATTTCTAATAAATTTCTAATAAATTTATTAATACAGTGGATGGACTATATTAATATCTAAATATCGCAACATTTATTTAATAAAATATACAAGATTAAAGTAATGTTTAAATTATTAAATATCTATCCATAGAAATCTAGAATTAAAAAAAAATTATATAATGGATTAAAAAATTTTATATTTATATGAAATCAAAGCACCAAATTTAATTTTAGCATATAAAATCTGATATAAAATATTTTTCGTACTTAATGAAAATTTCTTTTCTTAAATATTATAACTTATAAGCATGAAAATATTGTGTATAATAACACCTTATGTGTAATAGTTTAATACTATAATGTTTCATGATGATTGAAAATAGAGTAAGATATCAGTGATTACAATGATTCAATCATGAAACTATTTGCAACTCTAATAATATTTATGATTAAATTATTCTGAGTATGTTAACAATACTAGTTTTAAAAGGAAGGCTTATGTAGCTTTGCCTTTCTCCTCTTTCAATACAATATATGGATATCGTTCTGCACTTATGTTTAAATAGATATGAATAAAATATACGTAGATGGTCTCAGCTGGTTATCAAGAATTTCTTTGATAGATCTAGCTTCTATTCTTAACGATGCTTATTCTTTCAAGATTCTCTTATATCTATCGTTCCTTTTAAAACTGCATGAAAAAATAATGAAAACGTTCTTATGAGACTATAGAGATTATTTATTATAACATTTCTTTTTTCTTTAAAAGAATCTATATCTTTTTCTTACATAATAATATGATAATGATTAATATTTTTTGAAGTGGTTCTACTTGTGTAGTTATATATATTATTTATATAAGAATATAGAATAAATTAAATATAATAGCTTTTTTAAAGTTTAAATGTCAAATTTTTAACTTTTATCAAAGATTTTGTTAATCAAATTTATTGAAAATTATCAATCAATTTTGAATTTCTTGAAAATGTTTAAATTATAAAAATATTTTCTTATCATTAATAATAAAAAGATTTCAAACATTCGAGTCTGTTAAAATTTCCTACTAATTGTACTAATTAAAAATATTCATAATCATTCTCATAATAAATCTTAATATAATTTTAATTTTAATGATAAAAAATTCTTTATCATTGATCATTGACTTTAAAGAAAAAAAAATTTTTTTTCCTGTGTTTTCTTTACCACTTTGACTTGAATTTTTGTCGGACTCAAACAAACTTAGTTAGTTACGTAGTACAATCGAGTTTGTAACATCCACGTTTACAGAACCATTTGAATGAATGATTCAGAATGATTGAAAACTATAGATATTTCTTTCTTTTTTTGCAAAAGAATGGAAGAAAATTCAATTTTTCAATTTGTTCTCATCTATACTACGAGTATTTATACTACGAGGATCAAATAAAAACAAAGAATTTCCAACTAAAATCACTAAATTCAATCACATTCGACAAAGAGACAAAAATTACCATATAAATTTCGATCGATAAATTTAATGTATAATTATACTCTTAATTTAATTAATCTCTTATTGATCAAGTTAAATTAATATTCGAAGTAGAAAAAATTTAAAATATTATTTATCGATTTTACATATATAAAAATCGTGTTCTGCTGTTTCGATATAATGCTATACATTGAAATGTATAAAATAAAATTTTTTTGAAATATTATAAATAGCTGTAACTATTTTCTATCAGTCTCAATAATAAAGGTAATAAAGTTTAAAGAAAAGATTGAAAATTTTGTCAACAAATATCTTTGAAAAAAATTAAAATCACTTTCTCAATTACAAATACTTATTTATATCGAATCTTTGACTAATTTTATTAATTCGAAATTATATTTTAATATTCTTAATATTCTTAATGATTTAATTCTTTCTTTATTATTCAAGATATTTCGGAATCGAAACTTTAATCGCTTTGAATTAAATACCTCTTATCGATTATAGAATTTGATTACTGCGATCGAAAATTAGTGATGATTAACATTTCATTTGACAGAGTAAGAATCGATTCGATTATTCAGGATGACAGAGGATTCGCATTATTGTAAATGCGAGTATTAATTTCTCATTAAATTATATCAAGACATTCGCTCGAGAATGGAGCTTGTTGAAATTTCAACATTCGACTACGTATTTATCACGATACTGTCGAATCGACAATGTCAGATCGGGATTAATTATTAGAAGAGACATAATAGAGGTCATCGAGTTGAAATAATTGTACTTATAGACAGTAGACACTTTCTAATAAATTTTAATTTTAATTATGATAATTGAATAAATTTTTTATGTTGTTTGTTATTCATATTTATGCAAAATTATTAACGATCAATGAATAATTAATAATTAAATATATGTTTTCTGTATCTATTATACTTGATATACAAAGAGTCCTTGAATTCATGATATAAGTGGTTGATGAAGAAAGAAAAAAAATACTTTCTTTTAAAGATTTTCTTTTCAAATAAATTTGAAATTGACAAGTAAAATTGGCTGATTTCTGATTGATCGAATACAAATGAATTATCGATGGATGATTATTCTATATATATAGAAATAAGTAAAAAATGTAAAATAAAATTTTATCGCTTATCTTTTTTTTTTTTTATGAAAATTGAGATTGAATATTTATTGTCAAAGAATTAAACGTAAACAGTGAATTTTCAAAAAGTAATTAAAAAGAATTTCGAATTCTTTTTTTCATGTAAAATTTTTATCGATAATTTATTTATATTTAATTTCACTTGTATTTGAAAAATTTTATAAACTGTAAAAGTATAAATTATATAAAACATTTGAATGTTTCAATTATTCTTGTATATGTCGACAATTCTAACTATATCGTTTACATCATAAATATATTTTTAAAATTATAGATCATGTTCAAAATCAATTGATTATGTTAAAAAATATAAATTTTATTTACTGGAAAGAAGAATGAAAGATAAATATGATAAATATTTTTACCTCTAAAATTGATTATAGCGATTGATAATAATCTATTAGAAATCTATAATAAATCTTAAACAAACGATTAAGTTAATACTTACTATTAATTCTTTTTTAATTATCTCTTATCTTAAAACGATATCTGTAAAGCATCATTGATTTTCAAGATAGACTAATGCTACTTATCACAAATTTTATTTTATATAACAAAATTATTAACAATTCTAAACTATTTCATTTTTTACTAAAATTAAATATTATTTCTTAATCTGCATTTAATCAAATCGTAAGACAAGTAATTAAGGATTAATATCACGGAATAAATCAAAATTTATATATTACTTATTGCCATAAAATTCCACGATTATTCCAATATTCGAATTTGAAGATATATTCAGTTATTACGCAGGATATAATTCAAATAAGAATGTTGACTCTTCAGTCGACACCCAAATGATGCAACATGTTTCGATTTCCGAAATTTTACATACATTAACATATTTTACGCGTAGAATTGATTGCTCGCGTTCCACGATAACAACAACAATTGAATTCCATGATTTAAACGGGATTTCGCGAGTTCACAAAGTTGGTTCGTTAATTTAAATTTATGCTCCGCCATTGGATAAATGAAAATCGAATTATTCTTGCGGTTACTGTTTTTATTCAAAACACTTTACACGCTTTATCACCGTAATATATACCGTATACGTGATTGTTATTCATTATTTTATCTCGTAAAAATTCGTTGTGTATAAGTTACGAAAATATTTTCGAAGTTTTTGCTTCGTTCTACCTGTTATCTTATTTTAATTGATTATGCATAATCGACATCGTTGACCGTTGGTATAGGGAAATAATTTGAATACGAGAAAAGAATTTTTTTGAAATTTTGCTAAATTTGCGCATTTACATGCAGATTTTATGTATATAAGAGATAAAAGAATTTTAAATATTTATTTCTTACTATTTCCTCGAAATATTTAAATATTTAAAAATCTGTTTATAAAAGAATAGTTTATAAAATAATAAGAAAAAAAATCTTAAGTAAAAATTATAATTATAATGTAAACGAGGAATGTAAATATAACCGTGTTGAATGACTCTGCATTTTGTATCGATGCTATTGATTTTATGTAAATATCAAATTATAATAGGTATAATAGAATTTCACGTGTATGCATACATTTTAATGAAAAAAAATTAAATTAATTTACATGTGCTAATTTAAATAAAAAATATGAATCTTCACTTCATTTATTATTTAATCAGATTCTATTATTAGAAGAAACGGAATCTTTATTACTGGAGCTATACATTTATATAAATTGATCTACATATTTTTTATCATATTTTAAATATGATTTAATATAAGCGTAATATAAGCAAATCATATGCCGCACAAAATTTTTATCTATTTTTATCAGTATTTTTATTATTCAAATTTCCAATATGAAATAATTTAGCATTGATTTAATCTATTTGTCAATTGAAAATTTTCTCGAACAGTTGAAATCACTTTCAGAAAATGCGTTACTTCGATCCCTTCCTTTCACGTTTTATTTACATTTTTCCATAAAAAATATCTCATCATATTATTCGATTCGAATTACTTATTCCCTACCTGGAAAATCTAGAAAAGAAATTTTTTCCAATAATAATAACCCGCGATATTAACTCACGTTTCGATAGAACGAAATTCGCCATCACACACTTTCCTCTAGACTTTCCTTCTCTGTAAGAGAAAGAGAGAGAGAGAGAGAGAGCAAAATTTCACCCATCCCCGAAAACGAACTTTTGCAGAAAAATCAAGCGTGATGGACTACCATACTATAGGCTTAATTGGAGGCCATCCCTTCAAAGCCATATTGTACAGCCTCTCTTCAAAGCTGTTGCACACGAAGGTCTAATTTTGATTAACATTCTCCACGGTAGCACAAGTGACGGTATCGATTTCATCTTCCTCCTCCCCCTCGCGTGCCTCTCGCGAAATTCGAACCAAATACCATTTCCCACCCCGCTCCTGTATAATGTATTATGTATAAATTGCAGGTATTTACATCGAAGAGGGTTTCACCCTCTCTCTCTCTCTCTCGTGCGTAATGTAAGAAAGTGCGTGAGACGATTAAAACTGGGGTAGCGTGTGAGGTGAAGAGGGGGGAGAGGTATATTCGCGGGAACAAAGAATGTAAGTTTCCACGTATTTACGTATGCGCATAACTTAACGGCCTAGGTAAGAGCCTCGACATTTTTGCAAATATTAAATCCTCGAGTGTGGTCGCGTGCCGCGTGATTTGTGGGTCCGTCATAGTCAAGTGTGACGCGGCAATTGTTGATTCATTCTGCAATGTTGGGGAACTCTGTAACGTTGGAAATGTTAAAAATACCGGGAAGAGAGAATGAGAAAGGGATTTGTCAATTAGATAGGGTCGATTGAAGGTAAACAAAGTGGTGATGGAGGAATTATTATTATGAAGTGGTAATAAAGAATAATAGAAATCGATGAAAGATTAGGGAAATATGATTTGTTAGAAATTTGAATAATAATAATCTTAGATAATATAATGAGAGGGAAATTACAAGATGTATAAAAATTTAGAAAAATTATGTACATAAAAATATCATAAAATATTCAAAGTATCGTATTACGATATTTGATGATATTTGAGCCAATAATAATTTAGATAGGTTTTTAAAGAATAACTTTATTAGGGTCTGTCGATGACATTTGAGATAAGCTTTCAGTCGTTTTTCACGGAAAATAGAAAAGAATTTTTTGATTGTTTCAACGATGGTGTAAAACGTTGACTGATATTATGTCATCCTGTAATTGTTGTTTCTCTTGTGTTCATCTTCGTATATAACATATAAATAAAACGACAATGATGAAGCTAGGATTAAAATTAAATTTACGTTGGGTCTAAATCTGTGATTTTTTTTTTTTTTTGACAACAATGATATTTTTGGAAAAGAAATTACGTTATATGTGATATTAGTGTCATAATATATTTTGAAAATGATTTAAATATTAAGTAGCAGTGTATAAATATACATGTAGAACATAACGATCTTGACTATTTAATCGCTATAATTACTTTAATTTTTTTGAAAGATCAAACAACTTAGTTTTGAAATGTAAAATTTTTCGTATTGCATGTATATGTTTAAAATAAATTAATTTGTTTATCCGTTTATATTTATGTAGTTTTAAATTAATTAATTTGTTTTGTAAATATTTCGAAAATTAAAATAATCCATATATATCTTTTTTATATAGTATATACGTAGAAAAATAATTCAGAAATAATAATCTTGACAATATGTGTCAAAATCATTGAAGTCGAAAATGGCTTTTGTTATTGTACTCATAATTATCAATTTCTCTAATACTTATACTTACATTTAATTTTTATATTTCTTTTAACAAAAAACTAATTTGTATCAAATATTAAATCTTAAACGTTGTAATTTATAATAATTCTAGTGTAACGAACGAAAATGATAAGAAGTCATCAGAAATATGATCAAAAATTAAGAAAAAAAAGAAACGAAATATGAATAGAATTCCAAACATTTTTCGCTCTGAGCAATCGCAACATATGCGATATCGAACGCAACAATTGCATATTAAAAAAATTTAAAAGGGAAAATATAAGAATATAGAATTTTCTGTTAATCGACATATTACAAATTACATAATATTCAAAATGAATAGGAAATTAGATTAATTTGTTAAATGTTATTATTTCGTTACAACATATATAGAATAGTCATGGAATGAAGTAATATAAATAAAGTTAGAAAATTTTATGGCTCGAAGTAAAACGAAAATGAAAAATAACGAAATTGCGCGAGGGATTTCATTTTCGTTTTAAATCAAATTTAAAAAATTTTTCAAATATTAACTAATTTCATACGTATATGTATATGAATGAACTGTTAATAGAAGATTATTTCAAATATAGAATATTTCTTTTTCTTCGTTTAAACATTAGTTTTGAAGAAAATCGAATTTGAAAATTCATTATACTTAATATGTTCAATCTTGATTTTTTCAAAACCAAAAATTTAACTCAATAATAAAAAAATTCTACAATTTTTGCTTATTTTCGTGTATAGATTAACCATTTATTTAACAATTAATTCTTGTCACTTGTATTCGAAACATCTTCGAACTCGATTTCATTTTATTTCGAACCATAATAAATTTTCTTCGCTTTTGTATCAATTATTATCTATATAAAATCAAAAAAATTCTCTTTAAGAACTACTTAAGTGTTATATCACATTCTCTATCATATTTTTTGCAAAAAAGTTATATCACATTCTCTATCATATTTTTTGCAAAAAATTTTATCTTTCAATCGAGCAATAAATTTCTGAAAAAAGAATTAAAACTCGTGGTTTCGATTGCGAAAACATCGTTGAGAAATGAACAAATAGGTCGTAAATTTTTTGACTATTCTGCGAATTCTACGCAAGACGACGAGAGAGAAATCCAGTCGAGAAAGGATAAATCGTGTTGTCCTCTTGGAACGTGTAAATTTTCTCCTCTCTCTCTCTCTCTCTTTTTCTCTCTCCCTCTCTCCTATTTTTGAATTTTCATCAAGAGAGAGAAAACACGCCACATCGTTTCGAGACAAGGCGCCACCTCGTTTTTTCCCCTCCCCTCCCGAGTCTACTAAAAATGTCTTTCGCAACGCTAATCTGTCATATCGATTATTCCGCATAGAAATGAGGCTACAATGTACAGCTTTGAATAATGCAAGTGAATGAAAAAAAAAAAAAAAAAAAAAAGCGAGACTAATCTCTCTTGTAAATGCCGTGGTAAATATAAATCGATCGACCGGTTATTATTTAACAACTCTCGTTCGTGAAATAAATTCTCGTTCGCCCATTTTGCATTCATAACAATTGATTTCGTGATCCCCGTGATGGGAAGGGATTAAATCATATTCGAAAATAATAAAAATTCCGCTTCGTCAATTTCATATTTTTTTTTTTTTTCCATAAAGAAACGTTTCCATTGAAATGTCTTTTTTTTTTCCATTCGAAAGAATTCGAATTTATCGGGAAATTACAATGACTGGTGGTGTCATAAATTTATGGAACAATGGCTAAGTAACATCGAAGAATGGAAGAGTTATATTATTACGAGTTTTAATTTTAAATTGAAGACCTGTAAGATGATTATTTTTATTTTAAAAGTTTTACAAGAACGCGTAAATTTACGTGACTTAACGATCAATCGTCTTGTCGCTTTGCAATACACACTAATTCGTTCAAAAAGTAAATTTATTCTAATTGAATAAAAGTGCATGAAATAAATAATTATCTTAAATACATTAGAAAAAATAGACTGATAATTTTGTATTGTAAAATACAAACAATTTTTATCTTTATGTTACGTAAATTTTTTAAAACTCGTGAACTTAAAATCTTAAATGAGTCTTTTTTTCAACTGTTTCCATATGAGTCAACGTCGTTAACTATTAACTTGTTATCGACGTCAAACGCAGAAATGTTCATTTAATAAATTAATCAACGTTTTCGTACTTGATTTTTATCCTTTTTTTTTCTTCTTTTATCCACGATAGTTTATTCCTAGTACTTGGAATAATTAACAATCCGCGACACGTAAATGCACCGCCTACGGTTGCAACCCTAACTTCTTCGTGTCGAAAGGTTACGCTTAAATAAATCGAGCACGTGCTCGAGGAAGATTCTATGTTTGAAAAGTTCACGTCATGGTGGAATTTACAGGAAGTGGAAGAAGTTGGATGTTTATACACGTTTGCCTTTTCTTTTCAATCGTTCCTGCGTTAGATTATATTGTAATGACACACAATCCGTCTTAGGATCGATGAAGTATGAATTCGATGGAAAAATAACAAATTTGAAGATACATTTCAACTTTTTCTAATCGTTTCGTCAATAATAACGATCATAATAATTTTATTATCCATGGAACGATAATCACATTCGATGGAAGAACAATAAAATTTCAGATTCATGAATATCGAGTTTTTTTTTTTCTAATCATTTCTGCGTTGAAATGATGCTTGAATGATATTATAATTCAATGAAATGCAATGAAGAACAACAAATTTGAAGATTCCATTTCGATTTTCTTTTTAATCATTCCTGCGCCAGCAGATGATGCCACGATGATCTTGTAATCCAATCAATCAAGAAGAAGAATCGTTGAGATTCATTTTGATATTTATATATCCGTTTGAATTTTTTCCAATAATTTTATAATCCATGTGAAATCGTAAAATGGGAGAATAATAAATTTGAAGATTCATGGATATCTATTTGTGTTTCTAATAATTTCTGTTATACGTTGCTATGTCATCCTGTAATTCAATGGATATTCGATGGAAAAATAACAGATTTGAAGATTTAAAGGATTTGGTTATTATGCATCGTGAATCGGAAACTCGAGAAGATTTTATTCAGTCTGGAAAGAAGGAAGGGGGAATAAAGCGAACGATCTTATTGGCACAAAGAATCGTAGAATCAAGCGTGAATTTTATTCAACCGTAGGAATCTTTGAGAAATCGACATGTCTTATTTGATTGCAAGATAATTTAAAAAATTGTGAAATTTCTAACAAATAATATCATAGGATAAATAAAATCAGTCAAATATTTACTGGTTCAGTAAGAAAATAAAACTACTAGTTGTAGAATGAAATCCATAAATTATAAAGTTTCGTATCGAAAAATATATATATATATAAATAACACGATAAAAAGATTAAAAAAATTAAAGACAATAAAAAATCTTTTTGTTTGAAGATTCTTTTTCGTTATGAATCCTTGTATCAATAAATTAGCCAAAAAAGTTCAGTTACTTTTGCAATATAATAATAATATTCGTAATATTCATAATGTTCACGCTAAATCTAAATATCAACTCGAACAATTAGAATACGATACTACAAATCCCACATATTATCAACAACCCGAAGAAAAAGCAACCCGTCATTCCTATTCGATCTATCCTTTTATCCTTAAATCCCATCTCACCCCATCCCAATCTCGCTCATCGTAGAAAAATTACAATTCTCGAAATTCGAGATCCACGACTCCTCCCTGTGGAAGCGTGCACGGCTCAAAAAAAAATTCATCTCTCGAGGAGGGGGAGGAGGAAGAGGAAGAGACGAATAAAAAGAAAGAAGAAAGCCTTAAAACGACGAAGACGACAGCGTCTGAATATCTCTGGAGGCTCTCTCCTCGCCAGAACGGAGCAGAGAGAGCCGAGCCTCCACACGTGTCTGCCCTTCCTTCCTTCACACACGCTTCCCCGAGTAGTCGCGGCCACGTAGCCACGATCCCCAATTCGCTCGTTCCATCGGTGCTCCTCACTCGTTCGCGTGTCCGTGTACACGGGCACAGGCCTGAATCCGTCGGAGGGCGCATGTCTGACCGACGACGAACGCTTGGAGAACGCGCGAGCAAGAGGGTTGCACGAGGGTTAGAGGGAGACGAGAACCCCCCGCCGTTAACCCCCACCCGTTGCCACCCGCCGTCGGCATCCGCCACTGCCGAGCCCTGGTCACTAGTCCGACCAGTCTACCCTGTCACGCCACGTTACGCGTACACTCGTCGCTCTTCGTCTCGTTCTTCGTTTTTTAAAAATATCCCCCCTCCTCCTCCCCCTCCCCCTCGCCGTTTCGACCGTTCTCTTCCCCCTTCTCTCGGCCAGAGAGAGAGAGAGAGAGAGAGAGAGAGAGAGAGAGAGAGAGAGAGAGAGAGAGAGAGAGAGAAGAGAGAGAAGAGAGAAGAGATAACTTCGAAAAAGAAAAAAAACGAACGAAAATATCGGCTCGACGATATCGGGCTCCTTTTCCTCGAGAGAGAGAGAGAGAGAGAGAGAGCGGAGAGCGAGACACGTTGGAGCCGCGGGCAGCGTGACCGCGTGCACGCTTTTCCTCTCGGCCCGCAACCGGATTCGACACGTCGTCCGTCGTTGGATGAGTTCGAGAACATCATTTTCTTGGATGTTCTTGGATGTTTACGCGATTGTACGCGGAGTGATCGAACAATTCGGGGAGAGAGACCTTTGAGACCGTTTATTTTTATGAACAAATTTATGCGGAAACGGGAGGATCGTTGAACCCCGACGGAGGAGTATTCACCTTTTTTCCCTCCCTCTCTTTCTCTTCTGAGAGAGACTCGTTCAGACACCGGAAGGGATACGTGTCTTTCTCGAATTCGTTGAACGACGAGGTGAAACGGAGTAACTTGACTCGTGATCCGCAACATCCAATCGGCAAGATCGCCGCAACGTCATCGAGAAATTAAGTTCTACCGGGGCTGGAAGGCCTACCGATCGATGCTGCCAGTCACTCGAGAGGAGAGTGTCTCGACGAGCGAGGGAGAGAGGCAGTGATAAAGCCCGTTTTCACCAAGCTGTTTGACGATCTCACGTGCGTCGGGGTTCGCCGGGGTCGTCGACGGTTCCTGACGCGGACGGTGACGCGTGACCTTCGACCACGGTTCACGCGTCGGTGGTGATCGTCGGTCCAACAACCCTGGAACGCTCCACCGATTCTCTCCGCGGAGAAGATCGAAAATCGGGCACGAAGTTTCTCACGACGAACTCGATCGAGATTTCTTCGTCGTGGTGTTGTTGCGTCTCTTCGATACGTGTTTAGTTAAAATGATTTGAGAAAAGGTGGTGAGAAGAGAGGTTTCACTTAAATAGAAATTTAACAGTGAAAGGTATTCTTTTATTACGGGAAAAATAATGAAACGATATTCTTGCTCTTATTCTTCCATCTTCCGTCTTTGAACGAAATACTGTCTGGTTTCGAAACGCGGAATGCTTGAAAACTTTGGTCGAGATTGAATAACGAGGCGAGAGTTTGAAACTGTTTAAGTGGGAAACGGTGAGAAAGAAAGTAAGAAGAGAAGAAACTTTCTTCGCGTTTCCACGTGTTTAAGCTTCTAAGGGAGGGATGGTTTAGCGATGACAAGGTGAGCTCGGCGATTAAGGGGGAACAACCTTGAATAAAGTTCATTTTATCCTCACGTGGGCGGTTTAATTTGAGATAATATGATCGGCGGAAGCGGTGATGAGGAAATTCCGTTGTCCAGGGAAAGGAGCTTAAATTGCAAATGCTGATGGATCGAGGACACCGTCTATCCACGTGGCGTCGGATCTGTTCCGGATCGGAATGTAATTTTATCAAGTAGATCCATGCCATCGTCGAACGAGGTTCAGGCAAAACATCTTTCGACTGCATCGAATTCTCCAATACCATTCACGCTAATTAATCGAACGTTCAGTGAACATCTAAACGATTTATCCAAACAATTTTCTTTTCCTTTCCCTTTTCCCTTTTCTTTTTCTTTTTTTTTTTGACGGAACATTTGACGACACTTGGAAGCGAAGCGGAATAATTCGAACGGAACTTTCTGCATCGACGTTTTTAAAAATAGAATCCTTATCGATTATCAAGTCGAGTTACGACGAAAAAGAAAAAGGAATCGACACCGTGGATTATTAAAACGAATCTTTAATTGCCAAAAAAGAAAAACGAGATAGACAATCGTTTCTCCTTATTAATTCACACGATTACACAGTTAGTGATTCTCAAGAAGCTCCTCGAAAGCAGTAGACAATCAAGAGAACTTCGTATAATCTTCCTTCGTCACATCGGCGGATTCATCATCGAAGTTGAACAATCTCTCGATCGTAGACGTACTAAACTAAACAAAAAAAAAACACGAGAAAAATTCCAAGCCAAGTCGAAGAAGGCGCGAACACAGCCGAGCACGAACACGTTGAGGTGACTTATGATGGGCTGCAGACCGGCAGCTAAGTCGAAGGTGGTGGAAGGGTGCGGTCGCGGGCAGCTCGAGGCGGCTTTCGCGTCGCCGAGGTGTAACGAGGTGACGATCATCGAGCTTCCCACCGAGACGACGATCGTTCAGAAGCGAGAGGATCGTTCGGGTCCGAGCGGCGCAGCCGAGGCAGAGGAGGAAGAGGAGGAAGAGGAGGTTGGCAAGGAGCGAGATTATAGCTCAGATTGGGCGAGGTCGAGGCTCGCCCTCGAGTCGAGTTTCAACAGATAGCTGCCTGAGGATGCAGAGGCTGCGCTCGACCTTCAAGAGGTCGCGCACCCCAACGGGAGCGGAAATGAAGTCGCAGTCGAGCCTCGAGGTGCCTAAGCAGGTTAGGTCTGCCTCCTTCGACGAGATCCAATTGGAGGCCAAGCGGCACGACGACGGGAGGGACGCCAGATCGACCAGGACCACGTCCTCCTCGTCCTCCTCCTGTTCACCTGCCAGATCCCAAGACTCGTCCAGGGGTAGGCGATCCGCGACCCTAAGAGTGCCCCAACTGCAGAGCGGCCAACGATCCAAAAGCTTCGACGTGAGCGAGAGAGGTTATGGGTCCTCGTCCAGTCAACAGTCGTCCCTGGGAAGGGACGTTCGACGCCCCGAGACGCCCACTATTCAAGTCTCGGGTTGCTACCACTGTGCCTGCGTGGAGGAGTACAAGAGTCTTAATCTGAGCAGGGACGAGGACGATCCTTCGTCGAGGGAGGAACTGGACGACGAGGTGGACGAGGGCGACGACACCTCGGGCGAGGACGATGAGGACTCCGAGTTGGTGGACAGGAGCGAGGGTAGCCCCGAGATCAGGGTCACTTTGACCATGTTCACCGATAGGGAGCAGCCCGATCCGGTGATCGAGACGACACCCCCGCCCTCACCGCCACCCTCTCTATCGCCCACCCTGGTCCCGGAGATCGTTCCCGAGATGGTGCAAGAGGACACGTCGGATATCAGGGGCGGTCTATTTCCGTCCAGAGAACGAAGAAGGTCGATCTCCTCGCCCAAACTCGCCCGACAAGAGGCTCTTACCTCGTACCCTATCGAGCTGCCTACCGTGGTCAGCTCGACGGAGGACGAGGAGAGGGCGGAAGAGGAGGAGGACGAGGAGGAGTTGGGCCACGTCGGATCGGGCAAATGCAAGTTCGTCGTCAGGGATATCTTTCTTACCGTTCCGGAATTGAAAAGGGATCGGGCCGCGTCCGTCGACTCCTGCTTCAACAATAAAAATGGGCACAGCGAGGACACCGACACGTTGACTGTCCCTCAACAAAGTATACGGTCGAAGAGCGTCGATATCGTTCTGCCTACCGAGGCGCAGACGAGATACACGGCATTGCTGCCCGGCACCGAGGCTCGACCTCCAAGAGGGTGGGTACGTCTGGTGAATGGAACAAGATCCCTTGTTCCCAATACTTTCAATTTTCTGAATGTTCCTCCACGACCATTTCAATTCCTGCTCGTATTCTGTATCATCGTCCATGTTCTCTTTCTTTCTCTCTCTTTTTCTCTCTTTTTTTATATATGTTGTTTATTGTTCGTGCTTTTTGACTTGTCAGCTCTCTTATATATATATATATGTATGTATGTATGTATGTACGTGTGTTTAATTGTTTTTCGTGGATGGTGCTGCAATCATTGAAACTTTGATACGAGAACGATCCAATACGTTTTGTCGAATGGCATTGAATGCATTTGTAACTGCGATTGTTGTTGTTTTCAAGCTTTGAGGAAAGGAATGACCCTCTCTAACGAGCCTGCATTAATTACTTAGATGAGATGAGATCATATGCACGCGTTTTTGCTTGAACGTGTTGTGATTAATTGTAATCCATCCCTGTGATAAAAGTACGAAGCTTTTTCGTATGATACGATACGTTTTCAATTTAAAAAAAAAAAAAATCACTTTCGCCCGCGCATTATTTTTTATTATGGCCAATTTGCCAACAACTTTCAATCCTTGAACACACTCCACAAGATTATTCGCCGGCAAAAGAAACTTGAAGAAGAAACGTGGGATTAGGGGAACAATTTCCAAGCCACTTTTAAGGGCCGTTTCACCGGGCTCATAGTTACATCATTTAAAGTTTTATTTTCTTTTCGAAAGTTTTATTGAATTTAGCGATAACAGGAGAAATAAATCTTGATAAAACGCCACGTTGTGGAAACAAGGCTAGGCTATTTTTATGCTACTTACGAAAATATAGAAATAAAAGGAAGTAATGGAAGGTGGAACGAAAGAATTGGTTCATAAAATTCTTTCGTTTCCGCAGGTTTCTCTTTCGTGCAGTTTACGCGCATGGTTCAATCGAAGGCAATTTAATTTTACCGCTGCCACGTTTACGAGTCCGATATCGGCGTCTTTTGTTGCTCTTCGAGCCAGCATTTTCTATTTCGGGAAGATTAAGACGTCAACGATTCGAGGGAGAGAGAAGTTGATTAGAACTCCAACGCGTTTAATTGAACTGTACAGATGTATAGCCCTCATTGTGGCCGCTGTAACTCGATAGATTGTTGAGCTTCTGAGGTCGAAGTTGAGGTCTTTTGGACCCCGTTCGAAAGTGGATAACGAGATTTTTAGTAGGTTATCTTACAAGCACGAGTGGCTCGTACGTGGAAAAATTACTATCGCGAATAATTAATGTTTTTAGCGAATTATTCGCGTTAAGTTTATATTTACGTAACGTTGTCATATTTTTTAATTCACTTTATTTTCCTTTTTTTAAAATTGCACAAGTATCGATGTTGTCGATACTAATCGATAATTTTGACCTAACTAAATTAAACGTTCTTTGAAATTTTTTTTGTCGTTCAAAATTTTCTTATATTTGAAGATATATATCGAGATTATTGTATATCTGTTTCTATCAGTTGTGAATAAATCGGGTTATATATGTGTTTCTCGTTAAAAACAAGAAAAAGGATAAAAATTGAAAAATTGGTTTCATTGGTGTAAATGCAATAATAATAATAAGTAAAGAATATAACAATGAACAATTTTTGAAGCTAATCATAGGAATAATATAATTTAGTGTGTTATACGCAACTAATATTACGAAAAGAAGAAAAATAAATTGAAAATTGATTTTCTAATATTCAATTAATATTTTATTGGCTTCTTTCATAGTTTTTTAACGTTTTTACATCGTATTATATAACTGTTCATTTGATTGTTTCTAGAACCATTAAACACCGACTTTCACGATAGACCAATTACTTTTTTTAATATTTCAACGACATCGTAATAATAAGCAAGAAAGATGAAATTTTTACCGACTATCTTACCATCTTTTTGTTTCGTTAGCACGTAATGTCCACTCTCTCTTTGCATATTGCGAAAACTACATTCAAATTTGTTTTTAGGCATGGCGAGAATCAAACGTACGTCTCAATGTAAATTCTTTCTTATATGATTTTTCATGAATATTATTAAAGAAAAGGAATTTAAGAACAGAGATTTATCTCGATTATTAGAATATCTATCGTTCTTTGTATAAATTATGACATTCATCGAATACTTTTATTTCCCAATCGAGCAATAAATTATTTATTGCACAATTGATATTGACCAAAAGATTAGAATCATTCATAATTTTCAATATTTTTGGTGTTTTTAGCAAAATTTATATATAATAAATTTATATATAATAATAATAATTTATTTTCCATCTACTTTGATTAGCACTGTACTGTTATTTTTTATTTTTGGATGATTTTGCCAAATATATAATTTTTCTTTAAAGTAATAATTTCCAAACATTTTCAACTGGAATTAATTGCTTGGTATAATATATCATAATATACAAATTATTAATAGCTGTGAAACACATTAACAGTTGATAAAATTTGCAATTTAAATGTTTTTAATCTCTAAATTTTATTAAAAATGTTGCAAATTAATTTTTTGTTCAAATTATTTAAAAACTGTGTTAATGTTAAAAACTAAAGTGTTACCGCATTGCGTCGAGGTTATAAATACATATAAAAAAGAATGTAACTTTTCGAATTTGCAATTTCGCAGTGTTGCTTATCTCTTAAATCGATCCAGGCATCTAAAGAATAATCGAAACTCAAACTTGATGAATCGTTGATTTTCTCGAAAAGAATCGAGGATTTGTATCTCATGAAATTAGCGTTATCGCGTCGAAAAACGCGATATGCAAATTACGTATAGTCGTAATTTGGGCAAAGTGGTGTTGTTCACGGATCGATCACGTTTTTTCCCAATATCCTCTTTTTTTTTCTCTCCCATTCATCTTTCGTACTCGTTACTCAATCCGTTTTCGCAACAAGAATATTAATTAAATTTTACGATTCAACAACGATGGATACCGTTTTAGGTTGCAGACCGTCCTTTTAGGTTGGCCAATTTTACGAACCATTGAATATATCTGACCTTTCGTATAAAATGTACGTATCTTTTTTTTTTTTTTTTTTTCTTAAAAATAAAACAATAATTTTATGCATATTGCGAAACTTTTTATTCGCAAACGTAAACGTAATAAAAATCATCGAGATAATATTTCACGTCTCGTAAACTCATTTGAGATGAATAATTATACAGTGTAATCTGATTTTTTGAGATTTGAGAATGAAAATAAAGTTGAATAATTATTATCGCTATTCTTATCAAGCATCCATGTTCCCTTGGTACATTTACTCACAACTATAAATCCGTTAACCCCTTCATTATGCACGATTTAAATACATAAATAGACGACCTCTTTGCATTGTTGCGAAAAATCATTGTTAGACCTTGTTATTTCAATGCTATGATAGAGATATTAGTGAAGGTATTATGTTTCTTTTTGAAATAGTTCTTTTTGAAACATTGTTAAAATTGCATATAGCGATTTTTTTTCTATGATAAACTGAAAGAAGCAGTAATAAAAATAGATATAATATATTTTCCAATCAATTAAATGCTGATAGAAATGTACATATATATAATCACAAAAATTTTCACATTATTTATCTTACGAGGAAATATTTTTTTACAAGAAAATTCTATTCTATTTCGAATAATTTGGTTTCAATGAAAAAAAATATATATATGTGTATATATATATATATATGGATCATAGATATAATAATGGATCATAGATGGAGTAATTTATTTTTTGATGTAAAAATTTCTTTCACTGTGAGAAATCAATTTGTTCGTGTTTCACATACAATTTAGTTTGGAAATATTTTTTATAATAAAATAATAGAATATTAAAAAACATGAATATTTTATAGTTTAAAATTTTATTCTATTTCATATATATTACAGAGTTATAAAAAATATTTAAAAAAATTGAAATTTTATACATTGATTTCAATTCCTCGAAGTGATGTTTCAATAATGAAAAAATTATTTTGTATAATATATTGTAATCAATCACGATTCGTATTTACGATATTTCATGTAAAACAGAATTATTGTTCGTTTTGACAATTTCTTAATTAAATTCAAGATATAAATGAACATATCTCTGATTGGTTATTTATTGATTATTTGTGACAAAAACATATTCTTTTATGATAATAAATAGTGAACAAGATCAAAAATTAAAAATTGCACCCTTTAATCTAATTGCATTGCAATTTCAAAAATAACAATCATTTCTCTCTCGTCACAAGATTTCCCTAATTAAATAATAAATTTTTTCCCACCATTCTTGAAAATTAAATACAAATTTATCTTATCATGTAGTTTTATATTGATTTTTCTTATCAAACAAGTTATCTCCACTCGTCAGATCTATTATTAACAAATTTTCAATAGCTCGATAACAAGTGGATAGTTCTTTCGTAGTTTAATCAATTTAATCAGAGTCAATCGTATCGAAAGTTATCCTCTCATCGTGTTTCTAGAGGCAGAGATTAAATTTCATTGAGCTTCCTTCCACGGAACTTTATCGTTTCACCGATTTTAATTCAAACGAGGCAGCCAACTTTTCAAAAGTTGAAGGAACTATCTCTCGGGATCGAAAGTCGTATCGTATTGAGAGAGAGAGAGAGAAAGAGAAAGAGAGAATGTTTCGTTATATCGAAATTCGAGCAGATTTTTCACTATCAACTATCGTTGATGGACGAAATCAGCCGCTTCGTTTCGATGAGCTTCGCCGAGTGAATGAATTACAGGACGAATAAATATTTGCACGAATGATTTATGTTGTTTAATTTCTAGCGTTCAAACATTTTTTCGCTCGTTTAACATCGAATTTAACTTACACGATACTTTTCTAATATCTCTCGATATTTAAAAGAGGAAAGAATAATTATTTAGAAAGGAAAAAAAAAGTTTAAAAAAAATATAACTAAAAATGGTAATAGAAAATTAGAAAATCGATTTTCTATGGAAACAAAAAATTATCGGGCGATACAAGGAATTTTTTCTCTCTTATAAAATAGTTAATAATTTGTAATAGAGTTTTAAAATCTCTAATAGAATATTATATATGAGAATTATAATGATATAAATCGCAATGGAAATTATTTTAAGAAATTCATATATATATTCAAATCTGTATTTGAGAAAAGAATAACTTTCTTCTTACATTTTTACATTCTCAATGTTTGATTTGCTTTAATTTGTAATTAGTATATAACATGTGTATAACTTAAAATATAAAATTAATTTAATATTTTATCGAAACGTTATGATTTTCAATTGCTCAATAAAAGAATTAAAAATTGGCTTATTTTTAATCTATTTCTCTTTTCTTATTAAACGAGAAATGTTGGAGTATAACAAAAAAATGGGGATATAAAATTTTACCTCTACTTATACTAAACTTCACATTAATTTCACATTTTCACGTTTTAACACATCTTTGATGGTTCTTTTCAAAAATTGTCACCTTTCCAGAAAGCCATACTCGTTGCAAGTTTTAATCAAGATCTAAAATCATATTCAATCAATATGGTTGACGTTACAACCATTATCACAAAGTACACATCATCATGGTTAAATACATATTTTACCACGTTGGCAAATAAACGTCTATATTTCCCAAATAATCGAACACTGCAGGTAACCAATAACACCGGGGGCATTAACATCTCCCAACTTTTGATTTACGATTTCCTCTTCGTTATTTATCGATCGCGAGAACCTCGTTTTCGGCTCCCTTCATTTCATCGATCGATCGGCGAGAAATGAAACGGGCTACGATTGAAACGAAACACTTTTCTTCGATGGCCTGGGCGAGGGAAATGCAACGGCAGTTTCACACAATCCACCTATTTCTGGCTCCTTCTCGGATAACGAACATTCCCAATCGAATTACGGATGGAGGGAATTAGCCGGATACGCGATACTCCTGCACGAAAAGTGCCGTTCCATCTTGAAAAGACGGTCGTATTTGCAATTAGAAAGAGTTTAAACCTCGTTCACACAGATAACGTTAATCTTAAGCCTTTGCATTCTTTAATTTTTTTTCTTTTTTACCTAGCAACAATTTCTTAATTCATTTACGAAAAGGAACTAAAAAGAGGGTTTCGATAAAATATTGTAAAACAGCGCAGAGTGTGTAAGAAATATTTTTTTCATTTATATTCAATTTATTTGCCCGAATTACTTATATAATTTTTCAAAGTACGAAATTTTTTAAAATATTCTCCTGGACTAAGGCTCCCTATCACAAGTATCACAATGGAATGCTGTTTCTTTCCTTTCCCCTTTGATCTTCCCATTACAATTCCGATTGGAATACAATCCTTTGTGTTTTTTAGAAGAAAAAATAAAATGAGTCTTCCCGTTATCTAAACGTTGGATAGTTAATCATCTGATAATCGGTCGGGTATAGGAGCACAAAAGTCTTTGACTTAGACTTATCAAATAATTTTTCTCTAAATCGTTTTCCAATAAATTCAAGTTCATTGTCTATTCGAGTCTTATATTCGTCGTCACTATCTTTTTATTCTTTTTATTCATCCTTATTTTTTATTATTACGATAATAATTTTAATTAATAACACTGACACGCTTTTTATATAAATAAAATCACAGAAAACATATTCGTTGAAGGCATTTCTACGAATGACTATTTTGATTTTGTTGTAATAATAATAACAACAATTTAAAACTGTTAATAACGAAATATGACAAATTAATTTTTATTTAAGTATCATAAAGTATTTGGAAGAAAAAGAAAACATTTTAAATTATTTTAGAAGCTGCGTTGTATAATGCTGAGTCTAGATCGACATTGGTGTAAGAAATGAGAAGTAAAAGTCCTATGAGTTAATCTTAAAAACTGAAAATACGTACGTTGTTATTATGGAATGTATGTTAATTTTAGTAACGTATCAAGATTGTATATTTCTATTTCTATCAAATAACTAAGAAGAGAGAAAGATAAAAATTGAAAAGTTGATGAGGCAGATAATATGTGAATTGTAATAAGGTAATTGTAATAAAGTTATATGTACAATAATAACGAATGAAGAATTTTGAAAACAAATTGTTAAACGAAGTTAAATTTTTTTGTTTCTTTAGTATTTATTGTTTGTGATTAAAAATTGAATAAGATCACAATTGTTTTTTGCGCGACAAAAATATTATTGTATACTTTAAAAATGTAAAAGAATTCAATTTACGCTTTGCTATTATTTATCAAGAAATTTTCTTTTAGATTTTTTTAATCCGAATTTCTGAATGGAAAGATTGAAAACAGGTTAAAAATAAGAAGAAATTGATGAAATTGATTTTGAAAGTTTCTCGAAATTTTTCTTGGGGGAAAAAGATTGCTTGGATTGTTTTAAAGTTCATGATTTATTCCCAAAGTGGCGATGAAATCACTAACAATCTTCGTAAAATATCATGGTTAAGTTTCTGAAAAATATTGAAATTTTCGCTGATCGATTTTTAAATTATTCATAAAAGTGTTCATTAATTACAGAGAAAGTGTTCATTAATTGAATGAAAGTGATATCTATATTTTATACGAAAAATACTTTAATGATCCTATTATTAATTGAATAATATTTCAACAGATTAATAAGCTTTTCGACAAATAAGATTTTAAAAGTTATCAAAATTGAAATTTTCTTTTTAATGCTTTATAATTATTATACCTGTCAGAATTAATACGTTTATTTAATTTATTATATAAAAAAATGAAAAATAATATTAAAAAATGTATAAACATTGATAAAAGTTAAGATATAAATTAATTAATTTATAAATTGCGTTATATTTCTTATCTTTGGTTGTTGTTAGTTTGCAAGTATTTGAGAAAAAAATTGTTCATTATATAATGTTGAACTTATCTTCCTATGTTATTTTTATTTCCAACCTATTCATCTCAGAAGATGAAAAATTTACATAATTAGTTTGTTTTTTAACTTGTCAATAAGAATACTTATAAATTTTATTTTGATACTTACAGTATATTATATTGTTACAATATTAGTTACAATGTTATTTTGATATTATTTTGCTACTTACATAGTTATTTATTTGTTAGAATTGTGCTACTGTATTTTATTCCTGTAAATTATATTCGTCTTATCATTATCATTATCATTATATAATTAATCATTTTTTAATTTTTTTTTTTTTATCTAGCAACAACTCCTTAATTCATTTATAAAAAGGATCTAAAAAGAGAATATCAATAAAATATTGTATAAAATACAAAGTATTTGAAAAAAAAAATATTTTAAATTATTTTAGAATCTGTATTGTATAATGTCGAGTCTAGCTCGACATTGATGTGAGAAATGTCGAGTCATACTTGACATAGGAGTCCTTAATATATATACGTATTATCATGTTGTTACATTTATTAATTACTATTTATTATTTATTAAATCAACGAAGGAGATTGCATATCATTTTTAAATCTTATAAATAAATAAAATTCTGAAATCGAAACATGAAGGAATCGAGTGATACTTTTATATTATTTTTTTATTTAATTCTCATAATTATTGAAAAAAAAAAAAGAAAAATTATCGAAAAATCCTCAGTGTAAAATTGTGTCGTATAAAATGTGTTACAGCAAAGCTTTTCTCAATTCTCTAATCGAATTAAAACGAGTATTAAATCGTGTTGCGGAACCATCGTGTTATATTGGCTATACTTTATCCAATAATTTATCTCATTGATCATTATTTATCATTTTTATTAACAATTTATTAACAATTGATCTCTTTCAATAGAAGGGATATTCTTTGAACTCGAAAGTCAATTACGAATGCAATTATTAGTTTACAGAAGCTTTTGTAGATTTATCTTTTCATTTTGCGCATGGTTTAATTAATTTACGATTCATATATGGACTAATTAGAGGTAATAATTTATTTTAATATTTTTTTATACGCTGTTTCGTACGAGTGTAATGAAAAAAATATTTGTCTTGTAAATATCGATTGAAATAGTGTATCGATGATCAATTATCTTCCACATTCGTTTCACGTCTTTCAAACGTGTCACGAATTTCTCATTATTTTACGTTATTTTTCTGATGTAAATTCAGATAAAAAAAAAAAGATATGAAGTCAAGAATTGCAAACGAACTGAAAATATTGAATTTATCTCGAAATTTTGAAAATTTATTCGTAAAATACGAATGATATTTATCACGTGTAAATATTAAATATTAAATTCGAATAAACGTATTTTTCATTGTCGAATAGTATAAAGAAAAATTAATTAAATGTTGAAGAAAAATTAATTAAATGAATACAAGATTAAAGATTATATAATTTCATAGGGATGAGAATTTAAAGTGAGAATTTCCATTTCGACGACACAAATTTTATTACACAATATTCATTAATTTTAATGTTCTACGTGTGCATATAATCCCACTTAAATCTTTCGTCTCGATTATCCCACGAATTATTCGTTGTTCCAGTATCTTTCAAGTAAAATTGATTTTGTTTCGAGAGAATGATTATTCGATAAATTAATTAATATCCGCTATAATTTTTTAATCCATCCTATGTATATACCAAAAAGTTATATATATTCGAAAAATGGCGGAACGATATTTCGATTCGAAAACAAACTGACAAATTGCAGCGAAGAAATACTATATTCGAAACATCTCGGGTAAAACCTGTTGATAAAGATTCGATGTGTGTTTTGCCTCGATCTGGACGACAGCTTTGATAAATGGGAACGGAATTCTTCTTCAAGCCTAAGGATCGACTTTTGAATATTGAGAGGTCTCTAAAGGACCATGTAGACACGAGCATATAGGGGTCTATTGGTAAATGAAATTTTCAGGCTCGGTATTACGGTCGCGTATCCTCGAGGGGATGCTTGTGAATCTTTAATGACCGCAAAGCGTTCATTATTAAAGGACTAATTCTACACAGCGCATCGTCTCGCAGCCGAGTCTCGTTATATTTAGAATTTATGCCGTACAACTACTATGCCTTCTTCTTTACCTTTCTTGTCTTTGTTTTCTGTTTTCGTTTTTTGTTTTTCTTTTTTTTTTTTTTTTTTTTGGTGGGTTCATCATTCTCGCGAAAATCCAATCTAAAATTTGTCATGGTCGAGAGTGTATTAATTATCGCTGCGTTTATAAATTTATCTAATTGTGTTTACGTTGTATTAAAAGAAAAAATTAACAGTAATTCCAGCTTTTTAACGAAGGGGGAAGAAAGATAAGAAAATAATTTATTGTAATAGAAATTCGTTATACCTCTGAAAGTATGACATGTAACAAATTAAATTGTTTTCATCTGATGAAGCTTATCCGAATTTAAACAAATTTTATTTGAAATTTCAGATAATTATCGATTCGATATTGTATTGTGCAAATATTAATATAGTAAAAATGAATTATCAAAAAGAAATTCCAGATCTGTAAATTTTTTTGATGTAACGTTTGTTTAAGTAAATTGGATGATAATGGAAAGAAGATGAATAAAAATATTTCATAAATGATGATACATTAAAAAACTTGGAAAAGAATAATTCTAATTGTAATAGATAATTTTTAGTTATCATACTTGGTACTTGTTATAGCTATATAAATTTGATATGATATATTTTGGTATATACTGTAGGTTATACACTGTAGATTCATAACAGATAGATAATAGTTCCTGAACTTAGCGTGTAGAATAGTGATTACTGAATTAATAATTCCTTCTTTGATTGCATAGATGCTTGTAGAATAGATATACGTATACTATATTCTACCTGGTTATAATCAATCTTTAATCAAGATTGAGATTATCCTAGAAATTGAGATATCGATTATTAGAAATTAATAATTCCAATTTATTTAATTTCTAAATGAACCAGAAAAACCGATTTTTCTGTGGAGATCAAATTAAGAATGGATTTATTTGTGATTATTTTATTTTTCTGATTTTTAAACGATTTTTTTGTGTAAAATTTAATTAATACGTTGGAGAAACAGAAATCGATAATGGAGCAATTATTGAGATAATATTTACTCATATTACAGTCATAATTTATTTTTAAATTAAATAATTCTTTATATATGCAGAGGATTTTCCACTGTACATATTATTATGATATATTATTCTATTGAAAAAAATTACTAGAATCAACGAAATTCGATGTTTCAACCTTTTTTTTTTTAACCAATAATATCTTCTTCTGAATATATACATTTATTCCAATAAAATTTCTATTGCAATTTCTATCGATGGATATCTTCTTGTGAAATTTTCTTCAGTCAGAGTCTGTCCGTTTCATTTGTTTTATGGTTTCAACGTCCAGATATATTTTTCACCCATTTGTAAATGGTTGCTTTGTAACAATTCCTTTTTTCTCATGAATTTCACAACAAATTTCGTATTAATGGATTATCTTTTAAAAACATCATAAAAAACATTTTTCAAGAAATGAAAAGTGATCGAAAGAAACTCATCGTAGATTTGCAAAATGTTTACACGTAAGACTATAAACTTCATTCCTCGCAGGATTGGATCGTCACAGTTAAGATGGCACAAAAAAAAATCATTCTACGACTTTTTTGAACAGAATAGTAATATTCCAAAACGAAATCTCTCTTCTGCATAAAAATTATTCGTAACAGCATTTCAAATATTTTGTTAAATATCTTTTTTTTTATTGCAATCCATTGAAAATAATTAAATCGATGAGCGTTTATTAAGCTGATTATGATAAATTATTTTATATGAATTGTCCTGATTTTATAATCATAATATAATAATAATTTTGAAAATTGTTCGTTTCATTCATAAACAGCTTAATTAAAACTGTTCCCATGTTTTCATTACTAATTGCTATCGCTCTGATAATAATTATGCCGCACTCCTCAATCATTTTCAAACTCGACCACTTATAAATTCATCGTGGATTCGATTAACGATCGTATTAATCGAGATTAAGATTTAATTGGTTTAAATTCTCGTTGATAAAATTTTTTCAATTTTCTTTAATCCTTTAAATTAGAATGGGCTAAAAATCAATCGTGAAATGGCATAAAATATACCGTGATTTTAATACTTCAAAATTCAAATTGCAAATTATTTTTATCTCGATTAATGATATGGGTTGATAATAGGATTACCAAATGATCTTCTATTGAAATAAATCAATGAATCTTAATAATTTTACTAGAAAATTTACATTTATTTTGAAAAATAAGAAATTTTTTTGTGTATAAAGTATATAAAATATATGTAGAATAATTTATTTTTATGAAAAATTTTGTTGAAAGTTAAATAAACTCTTAAATTTTTACCATTTTTTTTATACATATTTTATACAAAGTTTAATTAGAAATATTTTTTATAACAGATTAATATCAGACATTAAAATTTCACTATTTTATAATTTAATATTTTTTTATATTTCATGCGAATATTATATTTAAGAAACAAAAGTAATTTCTAAAAACTTTTAAGATTGATTTGATTATTCCTCTCGAAGTAATATTGCATTGATAAAAAGATTATACGATTCATTAAAATCTATATTCGATTTTTCATATTATAAAAAACAGAATTATATTATCGATCTTCATAATATATAATCTTCATATTTATGTAAAATCTGTGAAAATAATTATAATTATTTTTGATATTTATGACATTATTCTTTTTTATAAAAGATTTGATATAATTGAGGAAATGATTCCAAATTTTTGATCGATAATGTACGTTTAATAATAGCGAAACAAATATGAAATAATAATAAATAATAGGATAAGACAATAAATAAACGAATGTTTTTGGTATACTTTCATGAGAAAAACAAATATGAATTACTATTTATAAAATTTCCACACACGATGCTTAATGGCAGGAGAAAACAGAAAGAACGAAAGAACAATGGATGAACTGTTATTACTGAAACAATTCTCTCAATTTTTCATCGCAAAATCGCCAACATTGGTCACATCTCCAACAATATTTTTATTAAATACAAATTCGTAATATGTGTTAAGGAAATACAATTATGAATAAAAACTGTTGTTTTATGAAAATTGTGATTATAATTTATATACAATTTCAATCATTTGATCATAACAATTGAATTATTATACAAGCTGAATAATCTAGTAATAATAAAATGTGATATTTTTCCTTTATATTATAACAATATACAAAAAATTTAAAAAAAATTTGATATAAATGTTTATAACAGTTTTACATATATTATTAAAAGTGCAAAGAACAAATGATAATGAAAGAATAGAATAATTAATCATCTTGTAAAAATAACATATTTTTAATGTATAATTCCGTTATATTTTCCTCAATCTTTTAAATCCAAAACCCAACATGAAACTCTACAACAAGCAAAAAAATAAAGTTATCATTTGTTTATGCGATAATACACATCGCAATTGCATGAATTTGCATTTGCATCATGCAATTGATTATCACAAATGCATGAAATTATAAATAATGCGAATCGGACAATAATGGCTAAGATAAGAAAGAACTATGCTTGTGCTTTCGACAAATAATAAATTATTAATTATTTCTAATAGGGACGTGTGCAACGTTTCGTGATATATTCGTTCAAAAATACTTAAAAACAATGATTTAAAAAAATAAAAATAAAAACTAATGACTAAGATAATTTACTTTTTTTTTTAAATATTTGTACAAAACTATAAAAAACAAACGTGTTCATTTTGATAAAAATATAAAATTAGGAAAAGAGTTTATTAATATTTATAAAAAATGAATTGTGAATAATTAGAACTATGATAATTTAATGAGACAAATAATTTAAAATTTAAAATTTAAATCAGATGGAAAATTTTGGAGATAGAAAATTCTCTACTAGATTTTATTAATAGAAGTGGATTGTAAGTAAAACAAATTATGAAATTCGAAGACAGATCATTATATGTTGAAATTGTTGTACAATTTTGATCATACAAATATCTTGGTGTTTCAATAAAAATTGAATAAATTATATAAAAGGAATAACATTTAGATATTTTACAAAATAATTTTAAATTGTTAATTTCATTGCATATAATAAAATTATTAGTTATTAATTTTTTAGCAAGATGGAGACGCAAGACACAGTGAAAATAGTAAAAAAAATTAGCTTTACAATCAAAATTTTTCGATAATAAAATGGCCAATATAAAAATGTGATATTGGTTCATTAATTGAAAATTTATAAATAATAATTAAAAAAAGATTATGTAAAAATATATAGAAATAAAATATAGATAATATTTACCGAGAATTTCTCAAGAAATTGTAGTATTTTTGAAAATTTTAAATCTAGAAAAATTATTGTGATTATTTATTTATTTATTTATTTATTATTTATTTTGTATATCAAGCCATCTATTCAAAAACTTTTTCTATAACTAGAAGTTCTTAAAAAATAAAATTGATTAATCTGATTTTATATTTAAGAAATTTTATATTTTAAAATAAAAAAAATAATGATTTATTTATGAAAGTTTTGTATTACATAAATTTATTATTCAATATCTTTTTTTATATTCAATGTTCTTATTCATTTTAACAAAATTTAAATAAATTAGGTTATAAATGTTAAATTAAAGTTTTCTTGTATTTTTAATAAATACTATCAATATTATTTTAAATTAAAACTAAATAAAAAATACATTTTAAAAATTCTCGAAGAATATAATTTGATTTTTTAAAAAATTAGGAATATTAAATATAGAATTACAGATTATAATTTAATACCAAGTATATCTCCTAGATTATGAGCACTGAAAAAGAATAAAGAAAAATAAAATAATTATATAATTTATTTTCGAAGTACTTTGAAAATAAATGCAAATGAAAATAAAGCATTATATTTTATTTATTAAATTAAGTTGGTAATTATAATAATCCAATCTTTATAAAATAATAAAAATTATTACTTTAATCATATTTTTTTTGAAGACAAGCATTGAATAATTTCACTCTAAACAATATGTGATTAAACCGATATATTCTATTGTTCTTAAAGATGAAAGTACGAAAGAATTCTTCCGTTCCAAGATACACGTAGACACTTTTTCCTTACATCAGAAAATTTAATTAAGATAGTTATGAGACGTACAATTTCAAATATTGTTGCCGTTTCTAGAGAATTTTTATTTTTACATATCTTAAAAATGCAATTTATAAAAACATTATTAATAGTATCGAAAAACCTTATCTTTAATGGTGAAAACTGGATATTTAAATATCGATTAATCTATAAATCTATTAATATCTATATACGAAAAAAAGGATTTATTAATTTTATTATTATTAATTATTTATTTTTAAATCTATGTTTAGCTACCTTGATACCTGTGTATATACGTATCCGTATCTTTTCAGATATACATACATTTATTTTTCATGGAAGAGTCGTTCCATTTTTCATTAACTTCGTTTAATAGATATTAAATTATAAAGCCGGTTGTCATTCCTTCTCAAAAGAAGTATCGTTAATATTCATTCGTATTCTATTATAACAAGAAAGAAAGATAAAGGTACACTTTGATCCGGCTCTCGTACAACAGAAATTCACAACATCTGTTCAAGGGTTAATCCTTCCATGCGATAGCAAAGCCCTCGACGAAAACGAACAAGAAAAACGTCATTGTACCCCTCTCTCTCCCTCTCTCTCTCTCTTTGATCCCACAAAGAGATGCAAATACCGAGGGATACGATGGGGTACATCAGTCGGACACGATCGGATGAATAATTTCCTCTCGCGTGACGTATAAACGAGACCAGTACATTTCTCGAAAACATTTCGACTTTTCACATTCAAAAAGATTCGATACGCAACAGATATCTACGCCCGTCTACAGTTTACGAAAGAGGAGGAGAGGGAGGGGGAGAAGGGGGCGAAATACGTCATTTCGCGCTCCCATCTTTCCGTCCCGTTCTGTTTGACCCAGATATCCGGCAATTTCCGCGGACTAATTATGCAGAAAGCAACTGTGCACGAGAGGCGGCTCTGCGCGAACGCGGCCTAAAATTTTTACACATAATCGTTTCCAAAAAAAAAAAAAGAATCCGAGGGTGACTTTTAGTCATTAAAGTTGCACGCTGTGACGCGCATTATGCTAGGGGTCGTGCCTCTGAAACATTAAACTGTCCTTCAATTTTTCACGACTGTCGACACGGTATTAACCTCGGTTCTTTTTTCTTTTTCACGTATCGTTTTATCGTCGAATACGTCGTATGTCGAGCAAGGAAGAGTTAATATCGGTTGATTTCGAAATTCGCTTCTGTTGTTTATAGAACGTCCATTATTCGAACCAATAGAGAGAGAAAGAGAAAGAGAGAGAGAGAGAAGAGAAGTTAGGTTAGGTTAGGTTATGTCTTGTCATCGAGCAAGAAAAAATATATCGGTTAATTTCGAAATTCGTTCTTGTTGTTTATACAGTAGACCGTCCATTATCTGAACTAATAAAGAAAGAAAATCTTTCGGATAAGGTTAGGTTAAGTTATTTCGGATAATGGGATTCTTGATGTAAGGATTCGGATGTGAAAGATAGTTTGTATCATGAAATTTTAACAAATTTTTTTAACAAATATTTTAACAAATCATATATATATATATATATATATATATATATATATGCAATGATTTATGATGCAAATGAGAGCAGAGAAATTCCAAGGTTCGAAATCAATAATGGAGGAAAATCAAATTGATCGAGAAATTTCGTTTTCGAGTAAATTAAAAAAAAATTTGAAAATTATACAAATGAAATTAGCTAATTTTTTATAGGATATGAATTTTTTTTTCTTTAAAAATTGGAAAATTCATCTTTGACTTGATGTTTTTTCAAAAATCAGGATTTAAGCGTTCACATGTTCACATGTAGAATAATCACTTGTTAATTTACATTTATATTAAAAAATTAGTTAATTTCATTTGTATTTGAAAAATCTTTAAACTTACTTGAAATAATAATTTGAAATCGAAAATAAAGTCTATGAAAAAATTATATTCTATATTTTTATTTCATTTCTCTAATCTCACTTGTACCATTTATTATCACTTTGTGTAAAGGAATGTGCATCTTATGATTAATTTTTCGTTTCATTTTTCTTTTTTTTTAATGCCAATAATTTAATTGATTTTTCAATATTATTTTTATCAATCTTATTATCAATCTTATAATTATAATAAAAGATCTTATAATATATCTTATAATAAAAGATCCATCTAGATCGCTTTCTAATTTCTTCAGTATTTTCGACCCTGTTTCAATAATTTCAATATATTCTTTACAAGTGAATACTATGTGAATATATCCAACGTTAATTTCAAATTAAATTTTATTTACTGTTATATGTTTGTATTTATTATGAGTAAAGATAGTGTGCAATTTAAAGTATTCGAATAATAGAAGTTGTATTGTACAAACGGATTGTGTTAAATTTAAAAAAAGTGTGTGAACGATGAAAAGAATCAAAATGGTGAAACGAATTTGGAATTTTCATTTATTTTCTATCAGGTTCCTATTGTCATATTTCTAACATTTATGTATTATAATATAATTATGTTATGTTATACATCATATTTGGATGATTATTTGGTTATGTATTTCAAATCATTTTATCATGAAGAAAAAAAATGTTGTTTACTTTAGATATGATGTAAAGAATGGACAGTTATTTAAATATTCTATAAAGGTATAGAATAATTGAAAAAATTATGTAAAAATAAATCATGAAATATTTGCTCTTTGAATGGTAAATTAAATTAAATTATTTTAAATACAAGAAATAAGGTTTTCGCTTTTGGAGGATTGGAAATCAATCGATGAATGAGAAAAGAGATAAAGAGACTAATATTATTTTATTTTATAAAGGAAGATATGTGATGAATTCGAAAAAATTTTATTCAAATTTATCCTTCTTCATCAAACAAATTCCATGTTAAAATGCTTTTTCACTCGACACATATACAATTAATATTCGTATAATTTAATTTCTAACCAGAGTGGCGATCTCAAAAGAAGTTAAAAAATAGAAAGTTACCATTTTTATTAAATATTCGAAGGATATCAAAGTATATCGTACGATACGAATAAAATATTTTATATCTGTTACAAATTTTTAATATTTTATTTCTCTAAGGCTTCGATTCAGAGAATGTCATACTCATTTACTATATATTAATTAAAAAAGCATTTTTATACGCGATAAAGATCGTCCGATTTTATGTTTAATCAATTATAAAAAAGATCATGTCTCAAAAAAAAAAATTGAAAAAATAAAACCAAACCAAATCATACACACGCGTATATTTTAATTAGAAAAGCAATATATTAATCCCAATCATAAGCCTGAGACTAAGAATCGTCGCTCTGTATGATGCATGATGAAATCGATAAAAAGCCGCTTACTTCAGTGTCGTCTAACCGTTGTGACTCGTGAATCGATGTGTTATGACAGGTCAACTGTGCAGTTTGTTACGTTAATTCCTCCGTAGAACGATGAACAAATCTTATCCCGAAACACGATGCAATTCCGTTTATCCATATCATTCATCGATGTAAATTCGAGGTTCCTACGAGAATCGCTATTATCTTTTGCCCAAATCCCTTTTTAACGTACACTCATTGTCCGCGTCATAATGGAATTTCTGCAGAGGAATTAACGTCAACTGCAACAGCACACCGAGGATATCGAAGTGTCACTTCGTAATCGAGTGTCTTGCACGTTTCAGAGGGAGAGAGGAGGGTGGAACGAGTGGTGGTCACCGTGAACCCCGATCAACGCCCGATTGGGGTACTGGTGCACTTAATGGAGAACATCTTTGGGTACCGACGTCAGCTTCCGGTGACTTCTGTTACGTCAACGACTGCTCGGTGAGTGTCAACAAATATAAAAATAAAACTGTAGGTTCGAAGATTTGGGCAGAAAAGGTTGGGGTTATGTTTAGAATTACTCTGTGGATCGAGAATACGGTTGATATTTTGAGGGAAAAAATTACTTTTTATCGAAAAATCTTCTCTCCGTTTCTTTTAAGAAGTTTTTTTTGCCTTGTGAAGGTTCGTGCAATTTTTGATTTTTATCGTGTAAAATATGTGTTAATGTAATGATTAGAATTGCCAAGTTTTCTTTATCGTTGTTTGTTTATAATTCTTTGAATATTGAATCACGTTATTTCGTGCATACGATGGAACGTGCGCCTCTTTGATGTGAAATTGATACGTGGTGTTTCCGAGTATAGTTATCCGAGTTGTAACACGTCAAAAGATTTCAAAGAAGTATGAAATTTCATCTGGGTTCTAAGAATATTTAATTCATAACAGTATTTTAATGTAAGTTGTATTAAGAATAATAATTGGTCAGATCATGAAGAATTAAAGTAAATTGAAATATATATATGTAAAAATTTTAAAAAACAAGTACACTATATCCACTTAGTTCTTCATTAGATATATCTTTGGATCTTTTAATTTTTATTCATATCAAACGTTTGCTGAACGATTGTTGAAAATATTTTTAAAAAATCTAGTAAATCGAATCTTCTTGTTTAATATGCGGTGAAAAATATAACGACGAAAAAATCTGTAATAATTAAATGAAATATTTATAACTCAATTTAAGGATCAATTTAGTCGATAAATGAACAAATTGGATTTAAAGTTCTGATAATTTAATCGTATTACATATTTCTCTATATGGTTGTTTCATTTTTAAATCGTGATATGAATCCTTTTTACTTCGAAATTGAAATTGTGCGTATATATATAGAATTAAAAATTATTAATATATAAATGACATAACAAATTATTAATACAGAAATAAAATCAATCAAACTGTGACGAAACGTTCAATTGCAAACGTTTCTGTCCTGCGAATTATTTCATTAAACGAAAATTATGTGCTGTCGACGAAAATAGGATAGATGGATCATGACCCATTATTGATAAATAGATTCCCTCGTGATATTCATACAGGCGTGTAATAATAATAATAATAAATAGTATCATCCAACTAAACTGATCAATTTCAGAAGACTAATTATAATAATATTTAATTCGATTAATTCTTTAAAAAATAAAGTTTGGTTTTCAACTGATTAATCTTAAATTCAATACCAATATAATTCCATTTAAGAATCTTTTTTGTAATTATATTAACAAAAGAAATTCATACAAAGCAATTTAAAATCATAGAATTATATATAAATATAATCTACATTTTAAGAACAAGTATAAAAATATATTTTTCTTTTGCATTTTTACATATTGAAACATTTAAATATTTAGATAAGAATTAATTTATGAGATTGTAATAATAACGAACGAGAGAAAGAAGATGATAAAGAAAATGAGAGTGTGTTTTATCCGATTATAGACTCGTTAGTAAGGCTACCTAGAATGTTCATCGCCGAGGCAATCCTCGATATTATGCGCGAAAATTAGTTTTTAGTGCTTGTAAAGTCTTCTCTTAATCATTCTTAAGTCCCGGAATACCGTGTCTAATTCTGTTTTTAGAAAGTTCAGCAGAGAACTTTACTTCCACTATTTTAACAAAATGAAGTTATTTTTGATGGAAGAAAAACGAATAATTTCATCAGTCGATATTCAGCTCTTTCCAAAAAGAAAATATATTACTCTAGAAATTTTCTATAATTATTAAATTTTATCTTGTTAATATATAATGATTCGTGTCTTGTGAATATACGTATAATACTAATAGTATTTCGGCATTTAGTGATCCCTAAGATTCTTTAGGGTCCCTAGGATTTTTATCAAAAAATCGTTTTTTAAAATATTGTTATTATAAATTTTCATTAATAAATAATAATTCGTACCAAATATAAAAACAACGTAATATAATTCTGCTAGTAAAAACGAAGAAATAAATCCAATGATCTCTAGAATCACTTTGTCAAAATGTAATCTCATGTGATCTCATGTTGCTTTAGATTTCTTTTTTTTTAAATATTGGAACAATTGAATATTAAAGAATGTATTTTTATAAAAACATAAAATTATTGTCGCCGTACAAAAAAATAGAGAACACATTAGAGGTTACGTATCTCTACACGCATCCCTTTGGCAATGAGCGTAGGAAAGACACGCATAATTAACATTACATCACGATTATTCGTGACATGGATCTACATAGTTTTCATTTATGCGATGTCTTCCATTTGCGAGTTATTACGATGATATTAAGAGAGAGAGAAAAAAGAGGAGGTTTACGTAACGAGAACCAAGGTCACTTTGTCCACACACCTATTCCGTTCTAAAACGGAATGAATCGTTCGTATTTGAAGAGGAAATTAGCTATCAATGGATGATTAATATGTAATATCCTAATGTTGGCAATTCAAGTGACGAATCAACATGTTTTTTTTTTTAATATGTTGAATTAATATTTCGTTTCTTTAAAAAAAAAAATATTTATCGAATTAATGTAATATTAGATCAAATTTCGCGATTATAATCATGTAACAATCAAAGGATTTCTTCTCTCAAAGGCTCTGTGTTAAATATCTCTTCCTTCATAAAAAATGATAAGCACTAGCTAATTAAAAGAAAGAATCTTTAGTGACAAGATTGAATATATTGTTATTATTATTGTTATGTATTATTTATTTTTGTATATTAATTTATCGTTACATTTCAATCACATCAATATTTCAAAAAAGAACTTGTTAAGAATAAATTATATTGAAATGCAACACAATTAAAAAAAACTTATATAATTTAGTAGCTACCTTTGATTCTTCGTTATCGGTTTCCTTCTTGAATTATGCGATTGTGATTTTATAATAATAAAGAATCATAAATATTTGTGTACAATACAAGAATATTTATGTATAATATACAAGAAGAGACATTTTTTTAAATTTCATAATAAATTGTTTCTTTTATGAACAAACTTCGTTCACGAGATTCGAGAAAAAACTTTTAATGATAAATCTTTTTGAAAAAAATTTCTAAAATTTTTGTTAAAACTTTTATACCGTAATCAGAATTCTGTTACTTCATTCCAGGACTTTTCGAGAAAGTTTTTTACGAATCATTTCATTCTAGTTGTGTACATAATGTTCTTGACTCGTTTCTCAGTTTTTGTGCGAGATAATATGTACGCATTGTATAATTAGGAATAGTAAATTGCAAAAATAGTTGAATTAGTTTTTAATTAAATGCGTGATATTTCCTGAGAAATATCTCCAATGTAGCAATTAAAACTGAATGTAAAAAAGAAAAGTTTATATACTCGAAGACTGAAATTTTTAAAAATAAAGTATGGCGTTTAACAAAATGAAATTCAAGAAATTATTACTTGCTATAATGATTTTACATTTAATGTACATTTAATTCAATTACATTTAATTAAACAAAATTAAAATAAATAAATGATTCATTTTGCAAGACGTAATCAATATTATCCCAATAATAATAATTAAACATCGATCATCAGATTCTCGAATGTAATATGGAAATTTTTACAAATCCATTGTCAATAGTTGTTCTTGTGATTCGTTTCTCGTGGCAAGTTGTATAATAAAAGTTGATGGTGAAAAAATAATAATTCTGATATTCAATAATTATTTTTATCCAACGTTTACCTCACAATTATGCATCATTAATGCAAATGAATTCGATGAACCGCCTTCCTAAGGGTCAAATCGATGAAAGTCGAATCAAAGATCAAGTCAATAGGGTCGAATCAATAGAAATGGAATCAATAATAATGAGATCGACAGGAATCGAATCAATAGAAATGGAATCGACAAGAAATCGATCATCGTTAAGAAACTCGAGAACTAAGTCGAACGAAACAAATCATCGACAAACTCGAACTTTTTCTATTATTAGTGTCCGTTCAACCGAATCCCAACGAGCGCGTGTTCCGCAGTCCGTTGCTTAATTTAATTTTAATGATTTCGAATTTCAATCATAAATTCCATCCAGTGAAACGAATATCGATATAGAAATGGCGTTGAAACACATGTCCGCTAAAAGTCCATTTAGTTTCACGATCTATGCTCCTTTCACGCGAAACACTCTCGCGAAGAGTGCACGAGATTTTAATGGGAATCGAAATCGAATGGTGTTCCGTCGATACAGGAAATTAATATGTGAATAGACTTGCGTCGGGATATTCTGTCTGTTTATTTCTTTCTTTTTTTCATAGTTTCTCGATTATTCGGTTTACATTCGTGGATGAGAGTAAAAAAAGGAAACAAAGTGGTTATTTACGTTGACCTCTTGACTGGCTGTTTACTTCGCTTAAATGTTATTTGAATAATTTATTAATAGAAGACGTTTACAACTATATTTAGCTGTTTGTATTTTATCAAGAGCGTGTAAAATATAATTGATGTAGATAATCTACATTATACATTTAAATATCTGTTATTAGTGATAATAAAAAATATGTCAGATTAAATTTTGAAAAATAATTTACGTGTAGAGTTCGTATAAATTTTTTAGAACGTTATTTAGTAGAAACAATTGTTGAATACAATTCCATTTAAAAAACGAAGTTGGCTTTTCGTATTACTTTTATCCATGTCGAAAGAATTATTTATATCAAATTATACATCACTTACTATGCAAATTTGATGTGACACGTGGAAATTTCGAAATTACTCTTCAAAAATTGAATAATTCTTATAATTTCCTTTCATAATTTTTTCCATGTTAAATTGTCCTAATATTAATAAATATTTTGAATGCATTCAGAATGATGTCCTCGTTCGAACATAGAACTTTTGGAACTTGAAATTCTATAATCTATAAATAATGAAAAATTATGAAATGGCATTTATTGTTGAATTCGATAGAAAAATGAGACAATGAAATTGAAGTAAAGTACATCGGAAAGTAAAAGCAAAATATTCAAAAAATAACCATGAATCTATCTGTTATATAAAAACTATATAAAAAAAGATCGAAGAAAATATATTAAAAGAATTTGAGTTACGTCAAGTTACGTGCCCTTTGAAATCGCACGAAACATTCTTTTCTTTACGGCAAATAATTTATGTATTAATTATTCAAAATGGCCACGTTGAGAAATCCATCTTGTATTATACTCCATAACGTTAAATCATGTAACAATACGAATGATTAAAATTGAAACAAGCGATAGTCTGTTTAATTGAAAAACATACACGAACGTGTGGTAGAAAATGATTCATCATATCGGTCCATTTATACGAATACACTGCTGCGCAGGGATGGGTAGAATAATCTCGTGCAATTGTTATCGCAAATACGATTTCGCGCGTTAAATCATGATGCAAACCGATCAAATGTTGTACTGCAATCGTTTTTGTCGTTATTGCGTTGAATAATCATCGGTTCAATAATGGGTAAATAATTACCGCTTAGCAATTGCCCGATAACATATTCGCTTTTCGTATCATTTATGATTTCTCGTCGCCATGCTTTCTTCAATCGTAATATGAGGGTAGATCATCAAAATATTTGAATCGTCACGGTAAATAATACCGTGTGGCAATTGAAAGTTAGATTTAAAAAATATTCTAAAAATATTCTTGTGTCGTAGATGTAGAGGTATCGGAATTATATGAAGGAATTGAGAATTAATGGTGTAAGTATAATCAATAGAAAATGAAATTTATTTGAAGTCATTCGAAGCGTATACTTCAACAAGTATGTTTTATAATTTTTGATTATATATTTCATTGTTTAAATCATTTTCCAATATAAAATTCATGAATGTATGAGTTGCTCAAAATATTTTGTATTCGATTTATATCATGATTTTCAATTCTTCGTAAATGTGAATTTTTTTTTAAATAAATAATACGAGGTAAAGTAAATATGTAAAATATTCAAAATTTTAATGTTCCATCACTCACTTCAAAAAATATTCCCAGGAAAAATTATATTCAAAACATAAAAGAATACTGAAACTTTGAAGATGGATTTTCTTAAAAGAAATAAAATTTTTATTGAAAAAAAAATTACTTCATATATATAAACTCATGTATATAAACTCATTATGCTCTGACACAAACTTTTATCAAAATAAATATTTTCAAGTTAGATAAATTTTCTTATAAAATATTGTTCAAATATTTTTGTAAATTACTATGCATACATTTATTTAAAATGCGTTCAAATAAATACAACCACAAAAAGAAAAGGAAAAAGAAAAAACTGTAACGATATACCCTTTTTAGGTTTTTAATACATTCGTACATCCTATTTTACGGCAATTCGTTCGCAGCTCGGAAACTCGGCCGCGGGAAGAAAAAAGGAAGGCGTTAAAAACAGTTTTTAATTACTTTTCCAACGTTCTATTTTTAGCAGACCGAACATTCCCTTTATGTACGTGAACGACGCATTTTATCAGAATTTCCAGCCACCCGTTATCTTCCTACGATTCCTTCATATTTGTTCAACTTTTAATTACTGTTTAATTCAGAGGCAAGGGAAATGCAGCTTGAGACCCCGTTGCTAATTACGCTTCCTACTTTACCATCATCCTCCGTCTTTTATCTTCGGTCTTGTTGCACGTGCTATTACGCTTCTTCGTGGCCTTCTTTGACCGTGAAATAATCTAACATTATCGCGCTTCGCATCATTTTTCACAAAGTTGCGGTTTCTGGATGCAACGTATCTTTCTTTCCGTGTACATATTTCCATTATGCTTATTGTTATATTATGTTTCGTTGGATGTAACATTGGAAAGCGAATATCTTGGGAAATGATTGAGGTGATTGATGTTATTCTCTTGATTGTAATAGATTGACATGTTTCACGCGCAACTAGGGTGATCGCTAGTTAACTCAAAGATAGTACTATCAGTCGTTATTGTGTATAAACAATAATTCTGTATTCACAGGGTGTCTCAGGATAAATGAAACAAATAAAAAAAAGTATTTTTATACTGTTAATTGTTATTGATATATGAATGATAATTCCATATATATGGGGGATTTGAGAAATGCAACAAATAGAAAAGTTATGATTTTTATATTATCGTATAGTTATTATATTATTATGTTGTACGATAATCTGTGTGTATATTTATAGAATTTCAAGATGAATGAAAATAGAAAGAATATGATCTTTATCTAATTCTAATAATATGAAAATAATAATATTTTTTTATTTGAAATTTTCAAGAAAATCAAATTTGAAAAATTTGCCATGAATTTGGTTAATAAATGAAAAATGTAGAATAATGTTTATTCATTTAAAAATTATTTTTTGAGAAAATTAAAGTTGAAAATGTTTAATTTCTATCTTCTCAAAAATTAAGATTTAAAAACACATAATTTTTATTGTACACTTTTTATTTGTTTTCATGCATAAAAGAAACTTTTATCAATATCTATCCAATTTTAATCAAATTCATTTATAAATACTTAAAAAGTTTCCAAACTTGATTTACTCGAAAACAAAATTTCGAGAGAATGTAATTCAAATGATGGTAATAATGAAACGATTTTTTGTTCATTAAACAAAGGAAAAAAATTTGTATAAAAATGAAACAAATTCTCAAAATAATTGCTAGTTTTTATATTCCTTTGAATATTTCATTTCAATTTAAAATTAAATTTCAAGGATTTCATGAATGTTTTATATTATGCTAATTAAAAGATTTTTTAAGTTTCTTTTTTTTAAATTTACTCCATCTAATTTCGATTAATTCTTCGGAAATAAATTCTTTAGTGTGTTTTAAACAATCTCTTTTTACATATATATAAATTTTTATAAGAATAATTTTAAAAATAAAACTGAAGTAAAAATCTATTTCACTCTTTGAATATCATAAAATATATAATTGGATATTTTATTTGTTTTTTCTGTTGTTACTTATGTACATAAGTAATAAAAAGCTATTTACTTGATGTTCAAAATTAAAGAATCACGGAATTTTGATCGAAAAATTGCCGATTTTTTTAATTATTGCTGTAATTTTAGAGAAAAATATCATTAAGAAAATTCGATTCAGATAAAGAAAAATTAAAATAAGCTCAGATTAATTATTAGATATTAGATTTTTTCCAAAATTACAATAGTACAAAGATCAATTTTTGTCAAAAATTTTCTTTATTTGATATATTTCAACAGAATGGAAAATATTTTATATAATTTATCATATATATCGTATATATCATTGGATAATTTTCGAATATTAAGAAATGGATTTTTTTGTAGATTCTATAACAGTTGAGATTAAAATTTAGCTAGAAAAAATATTTTTTTGATCCATCGTAAATATATGAATAGGGATGTAATGTGTAGGTGTGTGAAAACAAAGTATCTGAAATAAATTCTCAAGCGAAGTTTAAGTAAAACAATGTATTAGAGATACATGTAAAATACATAATGTTCTTTAACGTGACTGATTGTAGAACCAAGGAAGTTAGTTTACTGGAAAAGCAGTGTTGGATGTGTACAGTGTTTCCTGAGAACATTGATCAATTAGAACATTAGGATTACTCTTGAAAATAAATGATGCCGAGTAGTTTATGGTTCTGACATGAAATTTATGGTTCAACGTGAAATTGAAATTAATATTTCTAGTTTCAACTTTGAAAATTCATTGTAACATTCTCTCGAAAACGAAACTTTTTATGTACAAATTTTTCATTTTATTCTTTCTAGAGATAAAATTTAGATTTTACGCTTGTGTGATATAAATAATTCACTTATTGTAATCGGTGTAAATGTTATTTTTTATTTATATTTCATTCAAAATGAAGGAAATAGCATCAGTTTCTAGTTTTGATCAATCGCATAGACGATTTATCCTTAATGAAGCGAGAATAATATAACTAATCGTGTTCAGGAGCAATTAAATACCTGCGTTTAGCAGATTTCACTCGTCGACATTTTAAAAACTAGTGAAACAAATTTACCATTGAACGAATATAAATATATTCTAGCGTTTATTTTTCACTTTAAAGATAGATTACCCGTTCAAAGCATAAAAATTTAAATTTGCTTTTAAACAACAATACATATAAATCCAAGCTTCAAAATTTTAGAAAGCAATGTTCATTAATTGACTCACTTATCAATTTCCTAAATTTCATAAATTATAAAAAAATACATATCATATATGGTAAAAAAGTATAATGATATTATTTTAAATATTTTTTAAAATGATTGTTACATAGTTTGTCACAAATCAACTTATTATTAAATTTTTCTTCCTTTTTTGAGAAATTGAACACTAATCGCGTATCCAATCATAATAACAAAATATTTAAAAAAATCAACTTCTGAAAGGCTTAACTGTTGACAAAATTTCTCAATCCAGTCACCTACCTTTGTATCTTATTCCTTCTCATTCTCTTCTCACACTCCTCTTCTGTCGTAAAACCCGCCAGTTCAAGGATATGGCCACGCATTGTACTCGAATAACCGTAAAAAACAAGGATGTAAAAAGTGTAGGTAGAAAATGCTCAGTATATATATATATATATATATATAGAATATCGTAAGCCATGTTTCCCAAAGATACGACTGTTCGAGGCGCAGTATAAAAAAGGGGCGATGTTTCCTCGACATGAAAAATGTGTACGATATCGATGTGTACAGTTAAAAACAATTGGACGGATGAATGTGAAAGAAAGGATACCGGTGCGGTGTGTGAAAATATTTTCGCGAAAAATCTGACCTAACTTAGCTTAACTTAACCATTCGATGGCGTGCATTTTTTATCCGGGACGAGATTATTTCTAGGCAGGTTTGTTGCACGGCAATTCGCCACTCGTGTTCCACAACCGTCCGTTTCCAATCGAACGGTTATTTCGGAAGTTTTGAACGATTCGATGGAGTGGGGAGGGGGAGAAGAGCAGCGAGTGAAACATTGATGGGTACAGGTTTTCATCGGGAGCTAGAAGGAGAGAGATTACAGCTACGAGAAAAAAAGAGAGAGAGATTTCGCAGGTTCACGTTTATTTCGTGAGCGCGTTTCCTTCGCTTTTACGAGCACCATTGCTCTTACTATTAGTGTCTGAAGCGCACGTCGTGTTGTACTTGTCCTCTTTTTTTTCTTTTTTATTTTTTATTTTTCTTTTTTTTTTTTTTTTTAGTTTAAATATAATATATATGGAGAGAGAAGTTTAATGAAAGAAATAAAATCTTTTTTTTTCTTCGTTATTTTTCTTTTTTAAGGTGCAAGTATATTCGAGAAACTTAGTTGTGAAGAATATTTTCAAATGAGAAGAGTTTTATTTCCAAAGTTATTCGTATTCTTAATTATGATTTATGACGATAAGCAAGATAAAAAAATCATAATTCTTATTCCTCTGATAAAAACTTAATTAAAATGTAAATTAATTTTGATATTTAAGTTTATTAATACACTATGACTAATAATAAAAGTTAAATAGTAAAGATCATCACCTTAGTCGATTATCATTCTCAATCAATATGTAATTAATTAATATATTCAAGAGATATACTTTCAAAACAAATATAAAGATTATTTATTAAATTATAAGCAATTTAAGTTTTTATCAATTTCTATATGGTACACATGTATCTGTTTCAATTCAAATGTATTTGTTTCTCAAAATTAATTCTCAAAATATTCTATAAATATAACAATCTTTTGTACACGTATAAATTTCAAATTTAAAAGCGTAAAAAGAAAGTAAAAAAGATTGTGATTCTTTAAAATCAATCGTCGAAATCTCAAATTGTGATTAAAAATCACATTTAAATATAAATAAAGTATTACGCAAATATGTCAAATATTCGTGATATGAATTAATGTCATTTGGTCGAAACCAGTAGATTAAGTTGAAAATGTCGCAATTAAAAATGTTTAATTAACAATAAATATCGCAATTTGGTTTCGATCGAATGGAAAATGAATAGATTTAACATAAAAACATAAATACACACGTTTTAATTGCGGTAATACGCAGTTTGTTTCCAGAATTAGTAGAACAGTTTGTTTTGAAGTGTTTAAGTATTGCTAACAGATAGTAGATATACAGAGTCTTAATGTGTTCGTGGATTTTTGGATTCCAAAAGTCAAAACAAACATTTCGCTTGAGATTATCGACATTTTCACATTTTTGTTCTTTAGAATCGAGTATATATTCAAATAAATATATTGACACCTTGTACATCGAAATATGATAACATATAATTAGATGCAAATTTAATTAAAATTACAGCTGATGTTTCTCGTGGACTTATTTAAATATTTTCTTTTCATTTTTCCTTCTTTTTTCTTTCTTTCCTTAATATAATGTAAATTGTTATGTATAGAAGAAAATCGTTTTAACATTGTAATAACTTTTTATAATATTTTATTTACCTAGCACAGAAAAGGAATGTTTTTATTTTAAAAAAAGAAAAGTTTCCAGTCCTATGTTTACACAAACGATTCTCAACCTTTTTTCCCTTGCATTCTATCCAATCAATATGTGATCAAGCCACGTACTAGATAGTGTCTATTTGTACACACGATAAAACAATTTTGACTATGGAAATGTATTCTACAATGGATGCTATAACGAATTTGGTTCTGAAATAAATTAGTTGTTATATTTCATTGTACATAATTCTCAAACTTGATATAATTTAGCTCAAATTTAAAAAGAAATAATATAGTTTACAAAATTTTTTGAAATTCATTTTATGGATATAATGCATAATAAAAAATTGAGTACAAATATACACCTTTTTATTGATTGAATATGTATTTTTATGATTTTATAGATCTACAGATAACGAATAATCGATAGGATTTAAAGTTAAATAAATCGTTACGATAAAATGGATAAAATCGGAAACATTTCGAGTACTTTGACTCTTCGTTTTCATTTCAAACGTGTTATCTCATTAACGTAATGTCACTCATTGATTTTACGCTTCTATTAAATCAATTATAACGTATTAATTGACTTCTGAGAATATACACGTAATATCTATTTTAGTATCCACGCGATGAACGAAAATAAACATTTGAGCTCTTAAACGGTATATATCGTTATAAAAATATTATTTTAAGATTTCTTATTTAAGATATAATAATAAATAAACGATACAACGCACAATTTATGTAATACTTGTTTTTTTTAAATTATACACATTAAATTATACACATCCATGCAACAAACAATCCTCAAAAAAAAAAATAAAATGGATAAGAGTTAATCTTAATGCTCCTTTTGTTTTTATCCCTTATCATATCATTTATTCAAAAAATTAAAAAAAATTAACCACCAGTAATTGAAATATCTTTTCTTGTTTTCCTTTTTATTTCACATCTATCAACGTATCTTGTATTTATTTGTAAAAGAATGTAAAAAATGATGATACCAACAATCATTCCTCACAACGTAATCCTTATTTTAAATATTCTAAAAATTCTATCAGGTAATTTGAGTTAATTTTAATTATTTTTCTTATATCCGAAAACGAAAACGTTATTAAGTTTTTTCATTTGAAAAATTTAAAACATATAACGTTGTAACAACTACAATAGATGAAATATTTATCGAGACAAATAAAATTTTCCCACGGTTTCGCAAATAACCCGATTATCTTTATTTTATCCCCCGTTTAATACGCTGTTTAACAAAAATTGCAGGTTTTACGCACGATAAACAAATTTATTTAACCAACATTGGAAAGTGAACGTTCGAATTATTATATCGCGTTGATATTGCAAGAAGAAACGAGATACCGATTCTGTGTGTATATGTGTGTTAATAACGGAAATTGGCAATTTACGAAAACGTTTTGTCCGGGTATAAAAAGAAAATTATCGGGCGAGCCTCGGTTACAAGGGAGGAAAGAGCGAAGAGGGATGATAAGGGTAGTAATTTTCCGCGCGGCGTCTACCACGGTAGATATTTTTACAGCTAGTTTGCATGATATGAAATTAGAAATTACACTACAACTGGAAATTTCGCGTGTCACCTGTCTTCAATAATTTCCACGTGTACATCGCGCGGAAATGAAATTTTTACGAGGGTTGCGCCTCATTGTAACTCGAAGGACGAAGAAATTTATTAGAATCGCTTGAAAGAAGAGATTAATTTTAATCCCCGATAAATTCTTTCTGTGCGGATTTTTTTTTTCCTCGTAAATGACGAAAGTAAATGAATGTACAATGTTATCGATACGGAGGAATAAATTTTGGATATTGCAAAATTGCAAGATTTTAAAATTGAAATGAAATACTTTGTATTATTCGTGATTTTTTGAACAGGTGAAATTTGAATTTGATCTTTGAGAAATTATTATTTTTCAAAATTTTATGAATTTTTTTATTCAAAGTAATTTTTGTTTTCAAAATAATATCTCTCATTATGTATCAATAATTATAATGAAATGGATTTAAAAGTGATAAAAATCTATCATTTCACAAGGATTCTTATGTCTTTATCTCGTTCAAATCGTTTAAAAAAGAATCATATTATAAATAATATAAAAAGTCTTACTTTTAAAATTAAAAAATACTTACAACTTCTTCTTTTTTTTTTCAATAAAAATTCTTTAAAGAATTACTAATCATAATTTCTTTTCTTTTCTTTTTTATTTTACTGAAAATTTTTTAAAAAAATATACGATACAGCAAACGAGATAAACAAAAAGATATGAAAAATATAGTGTTTCTATAATCACATGTGTTAAAATAAATATCGGTGCACGTAATTTTCACTAATCGTATTTAGTGAGTTTACTCTGACAAGATAAGTTTCGTAATGGAAAGAAGATCCTGTTCTCTGTCTTCTTCGAGAAAGGAATCGGACGTAAGAACCGTCGTTACGTAACGGAATTTTATAGAGAAAGAACGACGAAATAACGTTTCTTTCTTCGTTTCTTTCGCATCGTGAAATATAAGTAACAAAATTGTGCTTCGAACCTCTATTGAAAAAAAAAAAGAGGGGTTGAAAAACAAGCGAGACGCTCAGGTGCACTCTTGACCTGAGAGCGCCGTTTGAATTCAAGTTTGCATAAAATATGAATATCCCGTGTGGCGTAATTTTCGATGCTGCCCGCCGGAAATAAACGCGTATCGATTTATACGCGACAGGAAAGAACCTAGTTCTCGGCACAACAACACCATACGGTGTAAAAATTATTCAGGATCGGTGAGAAACGTAGCATCGTAGCAATGTTTCATTGTCGGATCCTATAATTTAGAATTCGTCTTCGATGAAATTGAATCGTAGAAAATCGTAGAAACGAGGCTTTTTGAAATTTGAAACAGGCGTGACGTTCACTTGTGTACAAAGTGTTTCAGAAAAATTGATATCGATGGAGAATTTTTCACTGGAAAATATTCACTGGAATATTTCAGATTTGAATTTTAAAATTCGAACGTTTGCTTCTAATATAGACAATCTTAGAAAAATTGATAATTCGTTCGGATCGTTATAAAATTTTCAGCTGGCAAAGATATGTAAGATTATCATAATATTAATACGAGTAATAAAATTTTTCGAAAAGATAAGAATTAATTATAAAATTCTTCTCCTCGATTCTTCTTCCTCCACAAATATTTCCGTTATATTCAACATTTTTATCAAAAAATTCTTCTTTTCTTACTTCTGAAGTTCCATGTTTACTTATATAATTAGGAAAACTTTGGAGAAAAGTTTTATGGAAAAATTTTCAAGGAGTATTTATTAATTTTCGTTATAAGGAACACGGTAAAATAATTCTACTTTTATAATATACTTTTATAATAAGATCGGAAATATCATAAATCAGAATTTCAAAACGTTTTTATAAATATTAAAATAGAGGGTCAAAATTGGAAGAAAGCGTTCATGTCTCGAAGATTTTTCTGATTTGTTGTCGATCTTTCGTGCCAGCATTATTCTTAAACGCGTCCATAAAATATGTAATTTTCCGATTTATCCCTTGTTATTCTTATTTCCATACTCTGTGTCCTTTCTCGATTTCATCAAGCTTTTAGGAGACAAATTTTATTGCCTCTTGTCGTTTTTTTTCATTTTTCACTTCTTAAATCGAATACAACGGCGAAATATAATATCTATCGAGAGTGCATGTCTGGCTTTATCATTATTTTTATAAGAACCATCGTGATAAAATTAAAGGTTCAGATTTTCAAATACAACATCAATTTATATATATTTTCTTACCAAATCGTTCTCAATGATTTTCTATCGAATTTTTAATATCTTGTAATAAAAATTGGGATTTGAAACATTCAATTTTATTTTAATTGATTTTAATTTCAATATTATATTTTGATTAATAAATTTAATATTCTGCAGATTTTTTAAAAACGTTCATCTTTGATTGAATTTTCATCATTCGAATTTTATCATTTGTTCTATTAATTAACAGATAATTTTTATATTTTATATTTTTGTAGAATTTTATTATAAAAATTTTTTTATAATGAATTTTTAAATATTGCATAGATTGTGATGTCGATGTGCATAAAATATGATCCGACTGCTGTAACTTGGGAAAAAGTATATTGGAAATTTAATTTCAATTTATAAAGATCCTTTTGAAATAAATGTTTCTTCCAAGTTATGGTTCGAAGATCGATAATTTCAAATTTATTAAAATTTATTGATTAAAATTTAATGATATTTATAATTTTAGCATTGAATATATTTCAGCAAAATGAAAAATATTTTGTATAATTTTCTTTGATATTGATATATTGGATATTATATAATGTTTGCATTTACAAGAAAAATTGATTTCTTTTTTTTTTTGATTTGCAATAATAGAATTAAGATTTAGCAAAATCACAAGCGTGTAAATATATTATTCTTAAATTTTTTGAATTATTTTTTGTTACTTTTATAAATATATGTTTGATTCACTTTTTTCACACTTTCTTTTTTAATATCGCTTTATATATACACTTTATACATACTCTACAAAAGATTGTAAATATTTTTATTTTATTTTTGAAATGTATATTTTTGAATAATGAGGAAAAATTAAAAAACTCATTAAGTAAAATTCCATCACTACTATGATGTTACGAAAGTATATATTATTTACATTTTTTTAATTTTTAAATGCAGTAAAATTAGAATACTAAATAGATTGTACATGATTCAATAGAATAATCTCTGATTTGGAAAGTCAAATATAAAAAATAAAAATAAGTTTTTAAAGGCAAATAAAATTGTCATAATCAGAAAGAGTAATATTTACCATTTTTAACTAAACACATTCTTATCATTGTGCAGATATGTTAAAATAATAACGAAGAGAAAATAAAGTAGAATATTTGAATAAATATTTAATGCAATTTTTAAAATATGGTAACATAATAGTAATAGTATTTTGTTAAAAAAACATAATAGTTATCTTTCTTTCTTATACAAAGAATTTGAATATCTACAATATTTTTATTTAAAATTATTTCTAAAAGTCAAAAGTTTTTACGTTTTTCTATTTTTCCACAAGAGAAGTAAGAAAAAAAAATTTTAAATAAAGAAAATATTGGTATATTTAATTTAATTTCCATCGTTACATATTTAGATTATCTTTTTTTTCATATAAATTAGAAAAAATTAATAAATAATAAATTACATTTTAAAATAAAGATTTTTCAAAAAAGAAATCGAGCAAACTTCTTTTCACGTGTAGCTTGGATTTAAACATTATTTCTTACATAATAAGAAGAATTTAAAATAATTATTTTATATTCTATTTTGGAGCAGAAAAAGTTCCTTTCCTTATTTTCTTGTAAATTGTCAAAAATATTCATTTGTCAGATGTACTTTTTTGCCAGAAAAGCTATAATATATTTCTTGCTGAGCTATAGAATTTTATTAATCGACTTGTACTTATCGTGAAAGTAAAATAAACGAATAGAAAATCGCTAGTCTATGTTATCATATTATTTCGGCGATTCTAAACAACTTGCACGACGCCGTGTGCTCATCATGTTGGACAGAATTCAAAATCAATTTACATGGTGAGGACATGCGTAACATGGAGAATAGAAATTCCCTCCTTAACTACGTAAACAAGCACTATTTGTATTAAATTAGGTATAAATCGCTCGAAAATACATTTAAACTTGTCGCGAAGCATATTTGTCGTTGTCATAGATTCCTATGATCGATATGTATTATGCGCCAGCAAACTTCCGGCGAGCAAACAGTGATTTTCTTCTTTCTTTTATCGAAATCAATTTTTTAAATGTTCTTTTGTTTTTATTCATAAAGATAAGTGTTATTCATTTCTTTTTATCTATTTTTTTTGGATTGTAAAATTTAAAATAATTATTTTGAAATAAAAATTGTAATATTTAAAAAATTTTGGGAACCACTTCTTTTTTGCTATCCAAATTTATTTTAAGAAATTTAAAAAAGACTTATTTTAAAATTGATTCTTGAAGATTCGGTTATTTTGTAACGTTTTGTCGTGAAAAAGAAATATGTTTAAGTCGAACAGAGAAAGAAAAAGGAAAGAGGAAAACATTTTAGAGAAAAAGAAATTATTTTTTTAATAAAAATTATTTTTTTTAATCAAATTTGTTAATTAAATTAAATAATTGAATAAATTAAAAAGAAATTATAAATGAAAAGGATAATAATTTTGTCAAATAATTCGTTGTTTCAAATCTTAATTGATAATTAATTTTAATAAAAACTTCTTAAAATAAATGAGTACAATAAAAAAATTTTAATTACAATTATATGAAGCAAAATTCCATAATATAACATAAGAAATACGTTCTGTATTAATACAGATTTTAGAATGAAGTAAGAAGTTGTTTATTGTAACAGAAAATAATATGCATTTTATTCTATTTTGAAATAATAAAAATATTAATTAATAATATAAATCCTCTGTTCAACTTATTTTTAATAGTAGAAATCTTTAAAGTCATAGTTGAAAAATATATGCTTAATATTTCTGATATTAATATTAAAAATAATAAAAAAGATTGTATTACTTAAATAATTTTTTTAATTAATTAAAAGATTAATGTATATATTCTAAAATAGTATAATTAATTTCATATAAAAATAATTTAGAAATAAATGATACTACAATAAGCATTTTAAACTTTTGTATTGCACAATTAATGCAAAACTATAATCAATTCAATTCATTCATTTTCATATTACAAATAAATTTTTTCAACAATTTTTTGATTATACAGGGACAAAAATATTTACAATTATTAATTCGTATTATAATGTGTAATGTGGACATTATTATCTGTACATTCTACTAATCGAACATTCTGTTATTCAAGCTGCACATTATTTCTATTCGTAACGATGTAAACAGATTCCTCAACACAGTAGTAGAAATAGAGTTTAATTTGAAATTGACATTGGACACATTCACACAGTATATACGAGGAGAGTAAAATTATACCAATATTAACATTTAATCTATTTTTCAAATTAATTTTGGAACTGATCTTGTGGAATGCTCTCCAGAACTGCAATCGTAGAAAGGATCAAAACTAGTTGCTTATATAGGGTAAATTAACTTATTAGTTAATATTGCATGTTATACTTTGAAAATATATAGAGTAAAAAGAAATGATTATTAAATATCATATCAATTATTTCTCATGCCATGATTGTGTATAATTGGTGTTTATTGGAAAATTATAAGTAAATATGTTTTTTTTATGATTTTATATTCGTATAGCGAAAAATGGAAACTGTTCTGTCTTTATTTATCTGTTCTTGATTCATTCCATTTTTGTATATTAATTTTTGTATTTCGTATTTGTTTTAGCTACGAAAAATTCTGACCCAATTTCAATCCTCTTTTCACAAATATATTACGTTTTATATGTATATCCCATTTTATTTTAAAAGTCAATTTTTCGAATTTTTCTATAAGCTGAATAGAAAAATATGTATATCAAATTTGAAATATTATTCATCGTTTCCTCGCCTGTTTTCAAGAGCTCTTTTTACTTTAGCTCGATAAAAATCCTTCTCTTCCGCGAAATATTTTTTAATTTCTTCAGTTTAATTGCTAATTGCGAGCACTTGGAATTTCCTCTAAAAAAGAATTTGAAATCGAACGTATTCCAAATTTTTGCTAACGAATCGATAAACGTTTACGAAATCTATACTCTGTTTACTTATGCCGCCATTGGAAAACGAACTGTTTAATTCAGTAACGAAGCCGATTCGAATATTATGTGATTAATGGAAATGTATCGTTTCATTATTTACGCGAGATACTGCCGATATCTGATTTATTAAGTTTATTAATGTATTGATGATTGTTTGATATAAATAATGGATGAAATGTTCGTAGATTTCTAGAATTTCCCTTTTCTCGATGAAAATTCAGTTTTCTGGATAGAATTCGAGGTGGGGGGGATCTGGTGTCACGATATGGAAATTTAAATTCTGAAAGTATACATACGAGAGATTTAATAAATGGAAATTCGGGGAAAAAATAGATCGACTATCGCGTCGATAGAATAAAATATTTTACGAATCTCGTAATTTCAAAGAGAAAAGTTTGCTTTTCGTATGCATTAAAACGATCGGAATAGTATGGAAAAAGAAATTGAGTAGAATACTTTTTTTGTTTTTATACGCACGGTATTCATACTTCGGTTTCAAAATCGTCACGATAGTTGCAAACGGGCTTTAATTTTCGTTTTAATAGACCTCGAGGGAAATATGTTGCATCGGAATCGGAACATTTTCGAAATTGTATGAATTTTCAAAATATACCCGTATAAAGCGATATTCTCTATATGAGTTTTCAAAATCGAAGCTTCTCCATTTCGTGTTGATTGGAAATTATATATTTATCATATTGAATATAGGAATATATAAAATGTAAGAAAATGTTTATCTTATCCATTTTATAGATTCATTGCTTTTAATGCAATTAATATTAAAATTACTACTAATAAAGATGTAATATTAAATAATAAATAACAAAACTAAGAAAAACAATTAATAAAAAAGAATTGTAAAATTTTTGGTTGGACTCTTCTTAATCGAACCAGTGAATGAACCAAAAAATATTAATAAGAGAAATTGATACAAACAAATTCTAGTTTTATACTCGTTTTCTAGAAGAATAGAGACGCAAGAGGACATTTTTTACACCTAAATTTCTATTTTACTTTCTCAAAAAAAAAAAAAACGATCCTCTAAAAGTACCCTCACAAATCACATCAACAGTATATACGGAACTTCACGGTATTTCGAATCGATACGTAAAATCGACGATAGCGTTCCCTCGTTTAACCGCGATTTTTTCGATCGACCCGTCGCCGTCGCAATTTCCACGCGATAAATAAATCTCACGGGCCGTCAGCGACGGGCTCGTTTTCCACAGGAATTCGAGTATCGGCCCCGAAACGAGCGAAAGAAGATTGATTCCGTCGGCGGAGCCGGGACTTTGATGAATCGGCGCCTGTTCATCCGTCGAGTTTTCCATTTAAGTTCATCGTTGATCGCGCCACTCCTCCTCTCTCGCCTCCTTTTACGCGCGATCTTCGACGCTATTAAGATGATTGATCGCCGCGACGCGGCGCTGGTGTCGAGCAGCGTTTTTCCTTCATTTCGTTCAGAACGCGGGTAAATTTGCAAAGTGATTCTCATTTTTTCTTTTTCTTCGACGAAACTGCTCGTGTTTCATGAAGGTTTCGTGGGAAAAGTGTGTGGAGCGGAGGAAGGAAATTGGGAAGGAAATAAGGTTGCTCTGTTCGATTCTGGGCTCGTGTAATTAAAGCTATATTGATTCAGTGATTAGCGGGATTATCGACTGGTATTGTCTTGCTGTGCACCATCTGCATCAAAGGAAATACGTATATCTGGTTGGATTCTGTTATTAGATTTATGCACGGAATAGTCTAATAATTTTGTCTATCTTGAATATATATATATATCCGTTGTTATTTGTGAGAAAATTTTACACGTGATTTTTTTTTTGTTTGACGCGATATGATCAGTAAATATTTTTTGAGGACATTTTGATGATTACATTTTTTTGAAAGCAATTTAACGAGCTATTATTGTTACAAATATTAAAAATATTCAAAATGGACAAAGTTACTGGATCACTCTCGTATATTTAGAAAAATTCTTTTTTACATTTTAACAGAGATGTGAGATAATATTTTTTAAAAAGTTAATGATAAGCTTTGTATAAAAGTTTATAAAATCTGTGAAAATTGGATACGTTGTTTGTGTTCTTTTATTTCATTTTATCAATTTATTTTTTAATTATATGTTATAATATTGCGACACGTATGTTATTTGAATACTCTTTTGAAAATGGCTCTCGATCGTTTCTATTAATTTAAAGTTCAAATTAAATTGATCGTTTATAAAGATGAATTTTTATTCATTATTGTTTAACATTATTATTATTATTATTTTGAGATAAAAATGATACAATTTAAGAGATTTCACGCGTTTGTTAAGAAATATTACAAATGTATCCAATGAACCAATAAATTTCCTCTTTACATTTTTACGAATCGACCAAGAAAATGGATGATCGAGCACAGAGAAGAGTAAAAGCCACGAAAACGATAGGTGTTCGATATTTACTCTCGATCGATCCAATTTGACCGAATAAAAGTTTCGAAAGGGAAAAGCTTTCGATCTCTTTCGCGATAGAATTACATCTCTGGAAGAGCGAATTAACCAATTACTTCGCGTAATAAAAAGAAAAAGTACATTCCCCTCCCACAATGAGAAGGATCTCGTACATTCTTCTTCATTTTTTACCCTCCCTATCTCGGACAAATTGCTCGATTCACTGTAATGGATCGAGGCATGTTTCGGGTGACTCATGTAGGCTAATATAAACCGCGGTGACTGGGCAATATCGGAAGAGGAAAAAGAAAAAAGCTTTTCTTCGAGAGATGGAAGCGAGAAACGACCAGCCTTGACCCTCTGCAAATCCATCACTCTCTATACTCGACCGCGTTTCTCAATCGGCGAGAATCGTCACAATTTTGCAGAGAGCGCCCCCTCCGTGCCGCCTCCTCTATCATCGTTTAGTTTATGCGGCTACACGATAAAGTGCTCGCTTCAGTTTGTTTTGAGCTTGGTGATCATCGTTTGTCGCTTTGATCATCGAGTAGACAATAGGGACCGATGAAGCTTTTAAATCGTTTGATACGTGGCCAACAAGAACAACCAGTCTACGTTTACACACGCCACTATCAATTTCGAGGCTCGTCTTCTCTCTTCTCTCGTGGGGAGTATGAAGTATTTTTCCGTTCTTTTGCGTTTCCTCTCTTTCCTTTTTTTCTTTGTTTCCTTCTTTTGATTTTTTCGCATCCACGATATAAATGAGCAAAATGTCAGTGATTTTCCAATAGGCGACAAATTTTTATATACGAAAATAGTTGGATATCCGGCATCCATTACATCGATCTTACGATTTTTTGCAATCAACGGACAAACGTTTTCGTTACGTTCCAAAGGATGGAGATACGCTAGACGGTGGCGTGTTGCAATCGACGAAAGCGTTTTTGTTACGTTTTTTTTAGGAGATGGAGATACGCTAGATAGATAGTTGGAGAAAGAATGGAAGTTTTTACCGGGTCTCTGCTTTTTATGTTTTTACTGTTTATCGTAACTTTTCTTTCGGAGCAGAGATTGAAACGGTTACTTGCGACACGTTGTAGCTTGATTTTCAAAATGAAAATAAAAAGAGAGAGAAAGAAAGGTAAATAATACAACGAATAGTTTGGAAATAGTTAGATTACAGTATTCTTGGCCGCAATTTTTATCGATTATGCCATTAAAGAACTGCTAACGAGACCCCTGCAGTTTTCGAACGTCATTAAACTAATGTCGCATACGTTGCGGTTTCTTTCTTCTCCATTGTGGCTAAAAGCATTCTATAATATTCCCTGGACCTTGCTTTTTCTTTTCTTTTTATTTCTTTTTTTTTTCTTTCCAGAAATAATCTTTGCTCGTTTCGTTTTCATTTTCTTCGTTTTTTTTTAAATTTAATTGTTTCAATTTTCTCTTATGCGTATCCAAATAACGTTTAATTAAAATTATTAAGGAAAAAAACTTAAGAATCAACAAAATTTTTCGCTTCAAAAATCACTTGTTAATCATATACACGATATTTCGAATTTGAAATTTCATTATCGTATTCTTGAATTGACAATTAATGTATGTAATATATGTAAAAAATTAGTTTGTGAAATTAATTTCGCGATTTTATAATCAAATATATATTCTATTGTTCTATCGTTTTAGAGATTAGTTTAGAAATGTTAGTTTAGTTTCTCTAATCGTAACTGTAAACATTTCCAAAATTCATAAGAAATTAAAAATTGAAGGATGATTAAATTATTGATTTTCGATAAGTACAAAAGAGTACGAAAGAAAAATTATCTTTTATTTTTCATACTTCTTAGAAAAATTCGTATGCCTCAAACCGCCATAAAATAAAAAATTCCTATAAAATTTCAAATGTGTTAACGCGTTGGCTTGCAATTTAATCGAGAGATCGATATTTAATTTTATTTAAAACTTCATGAATAATTAAAATTTGCGATAAATAATTAACAAAATTATATGACATTTTCCAATTTTGTACTTTAGAGTCTTATGACAAGGCAAAAGATTAAAACAAATGCATAAATCAATTTATATTTTTATTCTAAATCTGAAGGATACATATTGTAATATTATATTATTACAAGTAGTACAATTATATTATATTATTAAAGTGTAATATGCACTCGTTCGTATAATAAAAACCCATCACACTTTTCGTTTAAATAATTGAATTCAATCCTATAATGTACTTATAATTAAGATTTTAAATCACAAATTACAAAATAAATCAATTCTTTATTTTATACCGAGACGATAAAACTATAAATTTTATTATAGACAAACTCAGAGATAAAACGAATATTCAAAATAACAAAAGATTATAAAAATTCAGGAAGTATATTAAAATAATTAAAACAAAATAGTACAATTAGAAATTAAATCATTCTCACTTCTTTTCCCTTCCCGAATTTCGTGTTCCGCGATATCATTTCGACTCCGCTATTACCATCTTATATATTTATGCTTGGTGTCAGAAAGAGCGGCGCGCAACAATAGGAGTCCACCAACGCAAGATAATCGGGCTAAAATTTCGTTCCCATAAATCGAACACTGTACAATGCTACATAATATCCTCCAACGATAGATAACGACCTGCGTGTTATCCTCGAATTCGGGAAATTCGTGAGGCGAATTACCATTACCGCTTAACCAAAAACCTAATTCGAAATTCCAGAAACATGGGCCCCGGATGAAATGCGCCGCCTGCCGAGTGGTTGCCCACGCGGTGTGTGCGGTGAGCCTAAATTTCGCCTGTAAATCGAGTTTCCGGGACGTTGGGGTCCGCCAATACCGGGAACAGACAAACACTCTCCACCACTGGGTACACCGCCGCTCACAGAAGGGAAAATGCGCGAATTGCGGCAAGTCGTTCCAATCGAAGCTTAGCTTCACATCGAAGGAGATCGTCGCTGTGAGTTGCAGCTGGTGCAAGCTCGCCTACCACAACAAGGAGGCGTGCTTCAACGTTCAGAAGATCGGCGAGAATTGCGAGTTGGGCGTTCATTCGTCCATCATAGTGCCGCCATCTTGGATCGTGAAGCTGCCCAGGAAGGGCAGCTTCAAGAGCAGCTTGAGAAAGTCGCCTAGGAAGAAGAAGTCCGGGGGTAGCAGTAGCAGCACGTCGAGCAGAAAGAAGTCGAAGGATAAGGACAAGGAGCAGGATAACAAGGATCAGGGGAAGTTGTGGGTGGTGAAACCCATACCCACGCCCACTGTGAAACCCGTGTTGGTCTTCATTAACCCGAAATCGGGCGGTAATCAAGGTGCGAAGCTGTTGCAGAAGTTTCAGTGGCTGCTGAATCCGAGGCAGGTGTTCGATCTGACTCAAGGCGGACCTAAAATGGGGTAAGTGGGTTTTTTTAACGTTTTTTTCCCGAGGTTACAGAAATATTTTGTACTAGGAAGGAATTATTATTACGTAGAAATTTGAGTTTGATCGAAAGTTTGTTGTATAATGGATTATATATGAAGCAATTTTTTTGTCGATGGGAAATCTCTTTGAGGGAGTTTGAAAAATTTTAGCATTTTTGGAAATATTTTTCACAACACGGTGATAGAATATTAAAAGCTAAATATTTTATAATTTAAAATTTTGCTCTCGTGTTATTATAAAGTTATATTTAAAAGAAAAAAAATGAAACTTTTAAACGTTAATTTTATCTCTTCATATTGTGATATTTTCTAAAAAATTACCATACATATAATTCATATGTTCTACACAAGGTTTTAAAATAAACTTAAAAATGAAAAACTGTATATTTTAATACATTGCGGATTGAAGATTGACGAATCACTCTTATTATATTGAATTGTTATTAATTAAAATTTTACGTTAATAAATATTTGATATTATTTAAAAAAAGATGTATTTATTATTTTCGCAATATATTAAGTTATACGTCTTTTAAATAAATCATAAGTAAAAACAAACTTTATATGTTTTCTAAGATCAAGTTTGATTTATTTGTTTTCACAAAGAGGTTATATAGAAAACCATAACTAACTTCAACTTTATATATCTTAAATTGATAGAATAGAATAGATAGAGTTAGTTTTAATTAAAGAGGAAAGAATAGAAAATTGGAGGAATTTATTGATTGAGGATATATTGATTTGATAAAATTACATTTATTGAAGTAGTAAAATGTTATTATTCAAGAATGAAACTGCAAGTAATATGTGGAATTGTAATATTATGTAAATAATTGCAAATTAATTTTTTGAATTTTTGAAGAAGATAATAAATTAATTAATAAATTAGTTAATAAGTTGATTAATGAAATTTTTATGATTTTCTTTCATAAGTCGTATATCACATTTGCATTTTTGTCTTTATTACTTTAATTATTACTTTAATACTATATTACGATATTTATAACAATTTAATTTTTTTTAATTAATTTATAGAATATTGTCATATGCTAACTTTTATAATTTTACATTTCAAAAACTATTTTTGTCAGACAAAACAAAAGTTAAAACAAATTAATTTTGCAAATTTTATTATATTTTTTACTTTTACTTGGTCTTTATGAAATTTGAAAGAAACTTATTGTTCATTGATATAGTGTTATCTTTATATATTATTTTTAATTTTCTAATTTTTGTTAATAAGTGTAATTTATAAAATGAATGTAATTAATTTCATGTTCTTTAACTAACTCATAAAATACTTTTCCTTTCAAGAATCAATGTCTCAAAGAGAGTCAAATCTTTTGCTTTTTCCGAATTTTGGCAAGAGAATAAGTTGATTGAATGAAAATTGAATCGAGTTCATTGGATTAGTTGAAAAGAGTGCGGTTTAGTAGAAAATATGATAAATGAATGAGAAATTTAATTAAAGTTTTGCGGACATGGCAGGCAGCCAGGAAATGGCTGAATAAAAGTGAAGTTTTCAGTATAGAGCTTCTCGCTATGGTATTATTGAAATTTTCTCGAAAACTTTATTCAAAATTTGAAGCATTTTGTTTTGATTGTATTCGAAACGATATGTTAAACAACAATTGTGTGAATTATTTTATTATTATAATTGTGTGAATACAATGATAAAAATTTATTTGTTGATGAATGTTTTTGTATGTCCTTTTTTTAAATAAACTTCGTCTTCTTGTTAAATGTTTATTAATTTTTTAATCATGTGAATGAATTATTAAATGAAAAATTATTTATATTCGTTTCTATTATAAAATTCGTTTAATATTATGATAAAATTTTTATTTTAATCATTAACAATAAACAAAATTTCATTTCAGGAAATATATATATTCGTTTTTTATTTTTAAATATGTGAATTCATTAAAACATGAACATCATTTATAAAATATTGAAATATATTGATGTTATAATATTTTATTTATAAAATATTATACATTTAATTATAAAACATATAAATGTTTTTGTATTATCTCTGACTCTATAGAAATTAAATATTGAACATTTCATTTATATTTACCATATAAATATACAGTATATTACATTTAATAACTTCAATATTAAATATTCATAAATAAAAATAAAAAATTTCAATAATTTAATTTTTTCTTTTTTTTGTGTTAAATATATTTTTACAATTTAGCTCTCGTCTGATAATATTAAATGCTAAATAATTCATAACAGTTTGGTTTACGATTAATTGTATTATTTAATTCTAAAAAATAGAAAAAATAAATTTTAATCAATGGAGATAATAAAGAGGAAAAAAACAATTACTATATTCTTTATTCTAACATTTTTTTATTAATTTATTTATTATTATAATAATGTAAAATTAAAAGTTTAAAATAATTTTTCTATCCTAATCTTCACCAAAAATCATTAACTTTTAACATTATCTTTTCTCCAATACTCATTCTCAATTAAACTATCATAACCTTTTCAACTCAATCTAACCTGTTATAATTCAACTTTCTCTTTTTCCAATACTATCCTCCTAATCATTCAAAACTTCTTTATAACTCGAACGATAAAAACAAAAATCAATTTCTTCTCATAATCATAATATCTTAATCTTCTCGCGTGAAGTTCAATTTCCTCATTTTATCCTCAAATACCATCCAAATCCTATTTACCTACCAACTCGAACAATAACGAAATAAACTAAAAATAAAAATCGGAAATATTTCTTCTTCATTTTTCAGGTTGGAATTATTCAAAAAAGTTCCTAATCTTCGAGTTCTCGCGTGCGGTGGCGACGGTACCGTCGGTTGGGTGTTGTCCATCCTTGATCAAATCGGCGCATCCCCACCCCCAGCGGTAGGCGTGCTTCCTCTAGGAACCGGAAACGATCTGGCCAGGGCTCTGGGATGGGGTGGTGGTTACACGGACGAGCCGATCGGGAAAATTTTAACAAACATAGGGGAGAGCGAGACGGTGTTGCTGGACAGGTGGCAGTTGGTCGTCGAGAGAAATCCTGACGCGCAGGGCGACGACGATAACGGAAAGGGCAAAGAGAATCTACCTCTAAACGTCGTTAATAATTACTTTTCCCTCGGTGTGGATGCTCATATCGCTCTTGAATTTCACGAAGCTCGAGGTTAGTCCCTGTAGTCTCGTCCTCCTCTTAGAGAAAGGGAGGTTTCGCACCGTAATCGTGCGCAACAGTTTATTTAAATTATTTAGAAACGGTATCGTTGAACGCGTCGAGGAACAAGTATTATGTTATACTTGCCGAGGGAAGAACCTGTTGCCGAGTTATTCATATCTCATGCAAATGTCTTTTAGTGGAGCGCGATATTACGAACGTTAACATTAAGTGGGGTGGGTTTTACATGCGAATTTATGTGACTTTAGGTGAATAGGTGGGATAACAATAGTATCTTTGAGAAGGGAAAGATAGGTGTGGATTAATTTTATTGGAGTATATTATTTATTATTTTTTATTATTATATAATAGAAAAATATGAACAATATGTTTTATTTGATTGGAAATATTTAAATATCTGGGAAAATGGTGAAATATTAGGAAAAAATGTTTCAGACAAAAGTTGGTATAAGAGACGTATCATAGAGTTTTGATATTTTTTTCTATAAATTGATGGGTAAAAATCATATGAAGATCAATTTCAATTTTTAAATGAAATTATAATTGTAGTTTTTAATAAATAATAATAAATAATTTTTCTAAAACTTATCATATAAAAGACAAGAAACACAAGAAGAAATACTCTACTATTTTTGTCTTTTATAAGTTTTATAACTTTTAAATTAAAATATCTCCTGAAATAAAGATTTTTCGATATAAATTGTTTTCTTGTAGGGAATAACGAGTTACATTGATTAATACAATAAAAATTATATAATTCCAATTAAAATTGACTTTCATATAAATTTTGCAATCTCTATAGAAAATTATTAATACTACATAATGTATCTTTTTATAAATATTTTTTAATATTATTCATATTTTATCAGATATTTTTTATTAAAGTAGACATATTAAAGAATATATTAAAGAAATTATGAAATTTAGAAATATAAATTTTTTGTATATTTTTATTATTTCTTTCGATTATAATAGTTCCTTTTTTATTTATTGTTTATATACAATCTAAATTTTATTAACTTCGTTTTCATGAATATTCATTTTCATGAATAAATCTTTTCTTACATTTTTCATATTTTTATTGTATTAAAAAAATTTTTTATTAGTTATCTAATAGTAGAGTTTTATAATGAAATATATTAAAATATTGTGAAAAGAATTTTTTGAAAATTCGACATAATTTAATTATAAGAAAAATTAATTTTCATATTAAATAATATCATATTAAATAATAAGAATAATCAAATTTTCTTCTTATTTTTATTTAAAATTTTTTTTTAAAAGTTGCATTACTTATCAAACAATAATATTTTACTTATGAATTTCAAGATGTAAGGATAAATTTCAAAATAAATTTATCCAATTATTTGCATACGATATTTTATACATATTAAAATCTATTAAATTATTAAATATTTCACTTCAGACTAATATTTTTTTATCTTATTTGAATTGTTTACTTTCTTTTGTAATATTAAAATATCTTCGTCTTTTTCCTTTTTATATAAGTTAAGGAAAAATAAAAAAAGAAACATGCTTTTATTACTGCGAAATGAATTATCTTTCAATTAAATAATAAATAAATAAATCTTATTTCTCATAATACAACATTGCATTAAAATAAATAAGTAACTAAAATTTATTAATTAAAAATGACGAAATATTTATACTATTTTTAATTGCCAATTGTGAACAATAAAATAATTATAACGCAAAAATTTGATTGTGTTACAGAGGCGCATCCAGAGAGATTTAATTCACGATTACGGAATAAAATGTTTTACGGTCAAATGGGCGGTAAGGATCTCGTGCGACGGAAGTGGAAAGATCTGTCGGAATTTGTCATGTTGGATTGCGACGGCCAAGATTTGACACCGAAACTGAAGGAGCATCGTGTTCACGCCATAGTTTTCTTGAACATCGCCTCGTACGGTGGTGGAACTCATCCTTGGGGCAGCGCGAGCGGAACCAAAGAACCATCGACGGAAGACGGACTGATCGAGGTCGTCGGTTTGACCACGTATCAACTTCCGCTTCTTCAAGCAGGTGGCCATGGTACGTGCATCGCTCAATGCAGCACAGCTAAGCTGGTTACTACGAGGACCATTCCAATGCAGGTAAATTTCCTTTTATAAGAATTTTATTTTATATGTATCGTTTTATTTTTACTTTTTATTTTATCTGTGTATAAATATTTTATATTATTTTTTATACTCTTTTTTTTTCGTCTTGATGTTATTAAAAATGTGAATATTATGGAAATGGAATAATTTAAATTTATAGAAATATATATATATCACAATATACAAAATGTTAATATGATAGAATATTATATAATAATAATGTAAAATTCGTCCCATTGGAATACATTTTTAATGATAAATCGTAATATTTAAAAAATCTATTTTGTCTAAATATTTTATAAAATTTATCGTGTTTGACAATATATAAGATATTAACATATATTTGTGAATTATCTTTAAAGAGTTAATTTTAGAGATTGAAATAAAAACAAAATTTGGCATAACAAAAATATCGATTAAGACTTATATATATTGTATTATATATAATAAATAATATAGTTAATATAATAGTTATTATATAAATATTAATTATTAAATCAACTATTATTTTCTGCAAGATCAAATTTTTATAGACAGTATAAACTAATAACTGAACAAATATAGTTTAAATAGAAATTTACTTTATTTCTTAAATATTTCATGTTTTTTTTTTTTTTTAGTATTATACATATTTTGTATATTTTTGTACATTTCTAATTTTGCATAAATGCATAAATATCGGCAATCTAATTATAAACAATGTAAGTTTTCGTCAGAAGCGAGATAAAAATAGAATGATTTCACAGAGAGATCTCACTATTTCCATCTTGTTTTATCTAAATCTAAATCGTAACTTAATAAATAAGTTTTAACCGATATTTTTATAATGACTTTTATATTTGTTTTGACCTCTATATTCTAAAAATATTCCACGTATATATTAATACATGTACATAAATTACAACATAGACAGTTTTTAAATAATTACGTAGTGCGGTAGAAAAGAATGGCGAAACAAATTATAAGTAATTATAATAAATTATACGCTATATAGGTTTAATAACAGGTTGAATATTATTATTGATTATTTGTTATATAATTAACTAGTTACTTGGATTGCAATAAAAGGAAATGAGAAAAATTAATTATTATTAAGTCGATCTGATTTACAACATAAAAAAATATCGTTACATAAAATACCAATTATTTATTGAAACTACATAATTAAAATTATCTCAATAAATACAAAGATATCGCGAGATATTTTATATACGATGATAAAATTGTTTTATAATTTAATGATTCAATTGTATATTCGACCATGATTTATACAATCAAAGAAAAGATTATTGTTCTTATTTTAGGTCGATGGCGAGGCTTGTCGACTGCTACCATCTATCATAAATCTAAAATTACTAAATAAAGCAACAATGTTAGCGAAACGAAGAAGTTCGAGCAAACCGCAACAAGATGTCAAACTGGAAAGATTAAAATTGCCGGTGATGAAGATCAAGATGTCAGATTACGAGAGATATCATCACGATAAGGATATGTTGAAAAAATCCGCTATCACGTGGATTGTGGAACCGCTTGATCTTGATGCTACCACAGACTTAGAATCTTTAAGAAAGATCCTGGCGAAAAACTATAACATGGACACTTGTTGCTTCCTCGATTGTAAGTATCGCCATACAGAATTTCCATTCCAACCATTTACAGGATTCTTTAGCCGCTTGTTGACAATTGTTACGAAGAAAGTTTCTTAAAATGATATATCTGAATTATCTGAGTAATAATAATGTAATTGTTAAATGTTTCTCAAATTCTTTTTTTTTTTAAATTAAAATATTTTTAAAACATAATATACGATATTTTTATATCATATGTATATATAAATAAATGTATCTAAATTATCTAAATCGATCTAATTACCAAATGCATTGTTATAAAATAAATATTATAGATAGTTGTAATTATAATAATCATTTTTACATATTTATAAATTTGGTATATATATTCTGCGTTAATCCAATTTATTTTATTTGTTTTCTTAGAACAATTTAAAAAAATTTGACACAACGCCAATTACAAAGTTCATTTATATTTTGTTTACAGAAAACAATTTTAGAATATTTATATTTTTTGTAACTTTATGTTGCTTACGTAGCCCAAATTCAATTAACAATTGTTTAATGTATAATAACGATTAAAAATTCATATTAGAATGAATATGGCTTGAAATTATATTAATAATATCGATATTATTCGAATAATTTTTCAGCATGCACTGCGGAACGATTCTTCAGAATTGATAAAGCTCAAGAGCAACTCCATTACGTGACCGATGTAGCTGTCGAAACGGTGTATATTCTCGAAGAGAACGCAAATCAATCGAACGAATCCGAAGAACCGAAGATACCTATGACCCAAAAATCGGAAACTACCAGCGTACCACCAAGGTACTTATTTTTATTTATCGAATTAAACTTTTTTCTCTCGTTTACGGTAGATCATTATAATTGCTCTTGTAGATAGTCCTTTTTTTAATACTGTATGTTTTATATTTCTTTATAGTAAAGCAATGTGTTAATTGTTGATTAAATCTTAACCTGTAATCGGCGTCGTATAATTTGAAAGATACTAATATTTGATTTTTTTGGTTTTATATCTTTTAAAAGATAAAAGAATTAATTTGTCATAAGTAATGATAGGTATAATAAGCAATGTTAAAAGTTTTTAAAATTAGCCTTAATATTTTGGAATAAAGTGTGCAAAACTATCTTCTTTAATATATATTGGAAAAAATTAAGCTTGATAATATTGAATTTTTTTTTGAAGAATTTCTGAAATTCTATAATATTGTTCATATAACAAAAGTGGGGACGACGTCAGTTACAAATTAATTTTGTTCTTTGTTTAACATAGATTGACTGTTTAGAGCCATTGAATAATATCATAGCATTTCGATAATTTTATTATCTTATTTTTATTATCTAATCTTTATTTGCATTGTTGCTCTTTGTAATCTTTTGCATGGAAATGTTAATTATTATAATAATTATTATATTAATAATTATATATTAATTATTTCATATTTTATCTTAATATCTTGTCCATAAATTAGATTACAGAATAGTTTTTATCTGTCTTTATTAATTAAATTAATAAATAGAATTAAATAAATTCTTATATATATATATATAAGATAAGATACTTTAATATATGCATGAACATAATTGAAACATTTAAAGTAAATAAAATTACAGAAGTGGTTTTAAACGGTCAATTTTCTTTAAACAGAGAACAATATTTAATTTATATAACAGTAGTTCACCTATTTATCTTTTATGTATATTGTTCACAGAGAAATTATTGAATAGTTCCGTATACAGTGATCTAAACAATGATTCGAAGTTACATAATTATGACTCGTAACTTCAAAATAATACCTTGTTTGAACCTTTTATCGCCACTTCACACTTTCGTCCGTGATATCTGTAATGGTAATGGAATCGTATCATTAGATTAATAGAAAGAACGTGTAATATAGCGAAGAACAAACAAAGAAAAATGCAGCCATGACAAAAGAGCAGCCCAAAGAAGAGCAAAAAGAGCAGCCCAACGAAGAGCAAAAGGCGGTGCCTAAAGAAGAACCAAAGGCGCAACCTAAAGAAGAACCAAAAGCACAACCAGATACGGAACCGCAGAGTGCACCGCCTGAAACATCAACTGAAACAAAGACAGAGGTCGTGATTCCGAAATCTCATGAACCAATGAGTAATAACACGTCTAAGGATGTATCTCCAAATATGAAAAAGGAGGGGAACATATCTGGAGACGCGACCAAACAAAGCAGTTCCTCAAAATCGATCTCTGCGACGGTTGCCTCTCAGTCGCAACATCAAGCACCACCCACCTTTATTAGGTAAGCTATTATTCTTATTTTTTTTATATTAATTCATTATATATAATATTGCAACATATGTAATTTAAAATTGATGGATATTGTGATATAAATTGAATCATATAATGAAATATTTATTTTCCTTTCGATATATTTTTTGTTTTGAATTTTTTTCTAAAAGAAGTAAGGAGATGCTTCGTTTAAATCAAATTTGAAGTCTCTATTTCATATAATGATATTGCTGGCCATTTATTATTTCTTATTTCTTTTAAAAAAGAAATCTACTTTGAAAGGAATGTCTTATATATACTTTAATCCTCTTCACAGAGTAATTCGATTTTTAGAATGGTTTTATTACTTATTATAAAGGAATGTTAGTTTATTAGTGATATTTATTAGTGAATGTTTCAAGTTCTTCTCTCAAAGTTATTCTAATTTTTCTATTCCAATATTTGAACAAACAATTTTTTTTGAGGAAACATCTTTGTTAATTGGCACAGCAACTTTTTACGCATCTTCTTCTTTTAGAATATTCACAGAATAACAAGAAAATTATTTCTTTGGGTGGCTAATTTATGTTACAGTCCACGAGATAGACTTTTTGGTCTGAGTTCTGAAGTTCACACCTTTAACACGGGATTACTGGAGAAAACTAGTGATGGTATTTTGAAAGCAGCGAAAATAGGCGATCTACAAGCTTTAAAGGAACTTCACGAGAAAGGATATTCCCTTCTGTCAATCGACTCCACTGGACAAACTGCTCTACACTTGGCCTCGAGATATGGTCATAAAAATATTGTCAGATATCTCATCGCTTGTGCACCACCGACTATTCTCAATATGATCGACAATGACAAGTAAGACTATGCTAATACATTACACCAACAGTTTGCTCAATTTAAAAAAAAAAAAAAAGGAAAAGAAAAATAGAAAACGACGATAAGAAAAAATATCAAATATAAATGGCTCTCTGATTTATTTTAAAATTTTAATATTTATCTTGATACCTGGTATAAATGATTCAAATTGAAAAATTTTTTGTATTTTTTGGTAAATCTGCTTAGAACGTGCTATAATGAATTAAAGAGAAAATTTATTCTTGGCGCGTAAAAAGGAAACGAGAGAAAGAGAAAAAAAAAGAAAAGTTTGTACCGTCTAATTACAGAGGTCAGACCGCTTTGCACAAAGCGGCTCAATATAAGCGTCGTTCCATTTGCTGCATGTTGGTAGCTGGTGGTGCTACTTTAATCATCAAGGATCGACACGGCAACTCACCTCGCGATCTAGCCCTACAAGCAGAGGACCGTGACCTCGCAGCGTATTTAAGCAGTGAGTGTTTTGATCTTTTTTTTTAGATACTCGTGTTTTATATGAAAAAATATACATTCAGCTGACAAACGAAGAAATAGCACAAGAAATCATGAAGAATACTAAGAATAAGGATCAATTAATTAGAGAAAATAAGATTCTGAATTAATAATTTAATCAGATAATGCTTAAGCAATATTTTTTCTATTCCTCTATTCTTTTCTATATGATATTTTATAGAATGAAATATTTTTATTCCAAAGATTGTAATTTATTAATCTTATCTTTATCTTTTTCTTAAGTAAGATATTTTATTTTTTATCTCAAAAAATTATTATTTTAGATTATATATATATATGTTATATGTATGAATTAAAAAAAAATTTTATACTTTGAGTTTAAAGTTAGTTTCAGATTTATAAGACTTTTTATTGTTTCTTGATATAACTTTTTACAAACAAGTAATAAATATATTCTCAAACAATCTTACAGTATTTTTAAAAGCGGTTTCTAAGGAATAAAGTGTTATATCAATTTCTCGTGGCTGCATATTTCCTTTACAATTTTTTTCCATTAGAAACTTGAATAAATTACTACACTACTTTTCATAAGGATATCTGCTTTGATCTCGTAAAGAAAATACAAGATATTTTCATTAAAATAATGATTCAGAGAGCAAAATTTGAAAAAAAAATTTTTTAAAAAATGAATTAAGAATAAAATTTGCATATTAAAATTAAATTATATATTTAACGATCTATATCTCGCGATCTTTGATTCATAAAAAGCTCTCGCTATTTGAATACGTATAATAAGAATACATAAAATTCTTTAAAGATCTATTTGTCATTCGTTCTCCATTAGAGAGAATCCTTTTGAAAGAATTTTTCATCCATAATATTACATATGACTTTCATTAGCCATTCGATCAAACATCCTATCAAACTGAAATCCTTTTCACCATCCAAACGGTTCCTGTGAACGGTTAAATTGGTTTTATTCATATATATATATCAATTTTATTGATATATAGGTCAAGAGCAGTTCCAGCTGACAACGGAAGAAATGGAGAACTCCCTCTGACCTCCGCCCTTAATTAGCAGGGCTTGAATTGATCCAATCTATAGGAACATCAAGAGAAATGGTCCAGGTGTGAACGAACAACGGTCATCTACGATACACGTTCGTTTTCTCTGTTTTTTTGCGTAAGTCGCATGTGATAACTCGATTATTCCTTTTATCGGCAAATTAGCGATGTCGACGTATATTTATTAAGGTGCTCTCCATTTCCTTTCTCGTCGAAGCTTCGAGATCCCTTTCCATGAGCGTGTAAATTAATTACATTCTGTATAGATAAATTACATATACACATAACACGTATATACGCGTGTTGTGAGATTAGAAATTTTTCGATCGATTAACAGCCTCTATACAATATATACATATACATATATATTTTTAAATCGTACTCCAATTAGACGAGAAAATTATTTATTATTGTCTTTTGAGTCTCGTCTTACCAACGAAGAAATCACGTAAATGTTTATACTTATCGATTATTTTGAATTGAAATTAATTGTAACGATAAGAATGTCGAGAAGTAACACGCGTGCGGATGAAACAGAAATTATCGGCAAAAGAATTTTTGCTCATTCGGAATATTGCTGTTATAAAATCGTATTCGTGAAAAATTTTAAAAATATGAAAATTTTCTCAGATGACCCAAGAAGAGAAATCGAATTAGTGAGAGATTAGGATTAAAGGAGAATGATTTAATCGAAAATTTAATTATAGTTAAACATCATAAAGACTAATCTTCACTGTATTCTCGTTTATATGACTTTTATTTTATATTTTTCTACGTTTCCATTTCTAAATATTACGAGTTTTGACAAATTATAAGTAAATTGTCTCTATCGTATTGAATTTGTAGTGTTGTTGTTCCATAATAACGTAGACACAAATTTTTACATTTTTCGCGACTAGTGGCGCCATCATCTTCCTTAAATGCAAAGGATGCATAAGTATATAGGTTAGTGTTCACAGAGTTGGGCAGAATTTTTTTATTCCAGTTATTTAGATCGTTGAGACTATTAGAGGATCGTTGATTCACGTTAGAAATTTGTTTTGATGCGCATCGTTACGATCGTTGTTCGGGTAAGATTTTTTCTTTTTCGATTCGAAAAGATTATTCGTAAGAGGCGTATTCGAAAAATTTTGTTATAATCACGTGATAATCGGAGAATAAAGATGAAATATATTTATCGCCACGGTTATTTGTTGAATTTTATCGAAGAGAAAGAAGTTCTATCCGACTCTGCTGGTATCCCCAAGCGTTCACTTTAATATCTCGTTATATTGTTCTCTCCGCTTGTTCTAGGATACCTCGTTGCATTGGATATACATATCTTTTTCTATAAAAAAAAAAAGTCTCGCGTTAATATACATATATATATTATACATATACATATATTTTCTACGTACGTTAAATACTGATATAATATTTATTGTTCTTAAGATAAAAAGATTTCTTCACGATGCTGTTTTATTCTTGTCCGTGAACATTCGTTGCACTTCTTGCCACTGCTTGGATATACGTGAAAAACGTGTATATACATGTGATTTTATATACGAACTAAAGAAAAATGGAAAATGAAATGAACAGTTATGTAAAAAATCGAATAGTTGGAAAATACTTTCGAATTTTCATACATGGGATCGGTGTGATATAATTTAACGTGTTTCGTCTGAAATATAATTGTTAGATATATTGTTTTCGTGAGTCATTTATAATATCTAAATAAAATCACAGAATTTTAAAGAAAAGGATAACATCGATTTAAAAAAATGTGCCAATGAATTAATGAATCAATGGAAACTTAAATCACGTTTGCATTGCTTCTTGATTTAAAGTGATATTGCATATTTTTGCAATGATATAAATTAATAAAAGAACATATTCAATCTATAATATTGAATTCAAGATACATTTTTACGTAGATAACTTATTCCCTTTCGGAATCATTTTTGATTCTATATTTTTCGATTCGAAAGTGATTCATAATAATTTTTAAATCGTAAAAAAATGATAATTCGTGCATTGTAAACACGACTTAAGATTTCCATTATCCATTGCTATACATCGATCGCGTTAAAAATTCGAAAGAAACGAAATCTCTAATGTACCAAGCAGTGATGTTCACCTATTTAAGCGATATTAATCGATTGAGAAATGAAAAGAAGCAGAGATCGGATGAAGAATCGGCGGTCGATGATATAAAAAAAAGGATAAGAGATCGGGAAGAAGAATTATCATAACTCGGTACCAAAATGAAAAAGGGGATCAACGTACGAACACCAATTAGCTCTTAAAAAAAAGACGGTCTATCGTCGCTTATTATTATACTATTACTAGACTATTCTAATTTTATTGTCGAATTATATCGTATAACGTATATATAGTTACTCCTTCGAGCATTATTCGTCCTATGGACATGGTGAAATCGTTTTTGAACAAAGTGGAGCCACAATGATATATATATATATATACATGTAGATATATGCGAGGTAAGTTATCCATGTTGGACACTCGCGAATCCATGTTCACGAATGTTTAATATCATATTCTCGACTAGATTCGCGTTAGCGTTCAAGTATTTAAATAACCACTTCGACAAATTTATCATGGAGAATAATAGTTTCTTATTTCATCAAACGTGTCATGTATATACATATATATATATATCTTTTTTCGCGCTTTTCTCAAGGGAATCATCTTTAATCCCTCGTTTTCAATTATATAACGATCTACATATTTTTATTATTATTAATGAGAAAGGAAAAAAGTGATCCAAAGGATTCCGTGTGAAACGATTCAACGATTTCACGATCTAGTTGTATATATCATTCATAGTTCTCATAGTAAGGAGAAAACTCTTATCAATTAACCGACATACGATCGATGTTCAACGTATAAAAGAAAAAGAAGAAAAAAAAAAAAAGATTCTCCAAAAGAATCTAAAAAGTTTTCGACTCGAAAATTCCTAGCTTCGAATTTTAGCTAATTTTGAAGGATGAAAGTAAATAGGGGGAAGAAAAAAGAAAGGAGGGGGGAGGGGGGAGAGAAAAACATGAAATCGAATTCGAACGGATCGAGAGATATCGATATTCGCGCGTGTCCACTCCTCGTGTGTCTCTTATCCTCTGTAATTAAAACTGATATTTTTAGCGATCGAATTAGAGATCGAGTTTAGAGAAGTTTCGCGGCAAGGAGATCGCGCATGCGCGTACCTGCCGCGTATCAAGTAAACTAGATTGTAAGTATACCAGTAGAGAGAATTGAAGGTATCCAATAACGAATGGTGAATCGATTCTAGAAATGCCTTCGAGCGTAAGATACCGTTGTTCTGATTATTTTTTATATGTAGTGTAATCACGATGCCTTTGTAATTCTATCCCGAGAAAATGAGCCACGTACATCGAGCGAACGATCGATATTTCCACTGTATTTAATGTCCCTATTATATTTAACGAGAGCGAGCCGGGTCCTTCGCGCGATGAACGTTGGCCACGTCGATTTAAAAGAAGCATGAGAAAGCGGAAGCTAGAGTTAAATCACGTTGAACAGCTTTAATGTATTAGTTGAAAATTTTTATTTAATTTGTATAAAACCTTAGTCTCGATTGTTATTTAAATTAAACTGAGAGGACGAAAATTTTTTCTTTCTTAATTAAAGTGAATTTTAAATTTATCAAGTATTAAATTGAAAATCTGTTGACTTTGTTATTTGAATTTTATTAAATTTAAATCAAATTGACGTTTCAAATAAATTATTTTCCTTCTTTGTAATTCTTTATTTTCTGTTTTTATTCCCATGTTTATTTCTCTCTCTCTCTCTCTCTCTCTCTCTCTCTCTCTCTCTCTTTCTTCTATCGGTAATTCAATAATCGTAAATTATTTCTTCAAGTTTTGACTCGAACATTATTGTGAAAATTCTTGAATCCATCGCTATTTTTTCTTATTATCCATCGTGATTATATAATCTGGTTTAAAAGTTTCAATTCAATGACCAAAAACTTCTTGTTTCTTTTTTTAGAAATCGGTTCGCGATGAAAAGAGAATTCTTGCGATCGTTTCTCCTTTCACGGAGATTCTTCTTCGTTTGTGCGAGATAAAAATCGTTAAATCAAACGGAAAGAGATTAAAATACTTTGAAATCGTGTTGAATCGTCGTGTAATTGCGATAATACCGTAACTTCTTACCTTTTTATCTATCGTCTCAATAGAATCGAGATGTATTTTCGAATTGCTCGGAAATTTCGATGCGTGTTTGTGTAACTTCTTTACCGATCGAGTTATAATATACGAATTTTGCACTTTTCAAAATCACATTCGTATCGGCGTGTAAATGTTTCTAAGAAATATTTTGCTATGTTTTAACTAAAAGATTTGAAAATAGAAAATATACATATAACGAAATAATAATTTCTCAATAATAATTTTCTCGACACTACATTTCTGAATCGTAATAAATAAATGCTATTGATATTGAAATGATTGATCAACGGAGGGAAGAAATTAACAAAGGACGAATGAACGTAAATGTCATAATTCGATTTCATCGATAACTACAGAAAAGTTCCGCATTTGTTTTAAGATAATTATTGTATAAAACATGTTCCTTGCACATGAAAGTTTTTCAAATTTCTTAAAGGTAAATGTTTATTCGAATTGTTATGGAAATATCGCGAATATAAAACGCAAAATAATTCGAATTGCGAAACAACACGATATTATTCTTCTAACTATGAAACTATATTAACTTATGAAATAATATTATTCTTAATATAATTCGAGACGTCAAAAATTAAAGAGGATTCTAGATATTGATTTTTAATAATCACGAAATATGAAAATGAAAAATCCAAAACGATGATAAACATATTGAACTGACGGATGTGAAAGAAAGCTTTATCATCTTTCATAGTTTTTGGAAAAATTTATAATGCGACTGTACGCGTCAATTGCCACAGAATAGGAAATTTCCATTACGCATACCCGCAGTCTCGAATGTGTTAATTATTAACAAATAAAATCAGAGATACGTGGGAAAATATTTAAATTACCACTTATATCCCGCATTGATCGTTATTCTCTGCGATTACTCGTTACGATTTATAATAATAATCTTGATAAAAATTTAATTCTCTTTGAAGATATTCTTGTTATAATTGAGCGAAAAAAATTCTATTTCACACGTTAATCCAACTATTTTCTCGTTGATTCGTGTACATACCAGAGAATAATATAAAACATTTAAACGTAAATCTATTGAAACGATAAAGAAGTAAGAGGAACGAAAATGATCGAAATCTTTGAAAATGATATTTTGATTATCTTATTCTAATCTATGTTAATGACAAATTTGTTCGTATGTGCGTTTAATAAATGTATTTTTACCGGTGTAATTGAAGATTAAAATCAATCAACGATCGATGATTATAAAGTAAACGTATTTCAATTTTTAAGAATGACTTAAAATTTTCTAATCTCTTTTGCTTATGAGATTGTACATGTAACGTTTTTAGATATTGCTTCCCTTTTCCAGATGACATCACTTTGAATGGGACGGGGCAATTCAAGATTCCCTTTGAACTTTTTTCAGTTTAATCTTAGCCTTTAATCTTCGTCGACATTCAATAATGCAACTCCTGTTCTTCCTTCTTTTTTTATGCTTCTTCTTTTTTCCTTTTTGTCCAAACCAATTGATCAATAAGAAATCGTTTTATCGTAAATTTAACGCGTTACAATGTTTCTTAAAGATTTAAGATATTGCAGTAAATTTCAGAACAAAGTTAGAACAAGTTACATCGATGATACGATCGATTAACGATGATTAATTAAAAAAATTTGTTAAAAATTAAAAAGAAAATTGTATGATATTTATGGAAAGTGGAAATTCAATAGATGTCGATGTTTGCATTTTAATGAATTTTGATACGAAAAATTTGAGAATAATAACGTGTTACGCATCAATGTCAATCATCAGTGACTGATAGCAAGTTTTGTATTCAAATTATATTCCATGAATGTGTGATTCACCTAAAGATTTGAATTGTTGATATTATAGTAATAGATATATGTACAATATATCGATCGAATATATAAAAATTTAATTTTCTTTTTTAAAAATATAAAAATAGTTTATAATAATAAATTATTGTACGTTGTATCTTTGAAATTGAAGATAAAATAGAAAAATTTTAAGAATTAAATTTTCTAAATTAAGAATTTTAGATTTAATAATTATTACGGAAATTAATCATAGAAATATCACGTTTATTTCTCGTAGAATTTATCGATATTCTAAATTCAAGTGAAGTATTAATGTATAGATGAGTATACGTCAGATGAGTCACTGATGACCCACGACAAAAACCAAAAATAAAACTTTTATCGAGCAAATAAAAATATTCTTTTACTAATTTTTTTAGCAAGTTACATATAAAGAAAGATCAAAATGTCAAGATTCAAATATAATTCTAGTTTTTAATATGGTTTAAGTTTTTTACAAAGTTTTTTACTCGAAAATTATCAAAATTTTCTTAATATAAATTTTCTCATATCACAAAACGTATTATACGATTCCAATAATTATAATTTTTGGAAACATTGTAACGTAACGATTAGATAAATTTTATAATTTCTCTAGTATATTCCTATGATGTAAAAATAAGAAAAAATTATAATATATCTTATCTCGATATGTACATAACATTATACATGGTTTGTTTCAAAAGTAATGAAACTATTTTCTTTCTAACTTGAATCGATAGTTTTTGCAAGAAAATTATTAAATAAGATTAATTTATTAAATCTTATTATTTAAACCAATATCAATTTTTTCAAATAAAATATAATTCTTGAAATTCATAAAATATTTTAAAAAATCAGAAATTTTATATTTGTAATTCTTTTCAGCTATAATGAAAATAATAATGAAAATAAATATTCTATTAAAATAATGAAAGATCATTTGACGTAATAATGACATTGAAGTAATGTCATTGTAAAATTGAATGTAACATTATTAAATATAAAATTGAAAATTGAAAATAATATAAATTGATTGTTACTTTTGTATAACTGAAAATATTGTAAAAAATAATGATAACCAATATTATACGAAAAAAAAAATAACAATGCTTTCATATATTACTTTTTATAGGAATATCTTTAAAAACTATTACTTTCAAAATAATTTTATAAAAATAAGTCATTTACTTTTAAAACAAACTAAAATATATATTTTCAAACTAATTCACAAATAATGCAAGTATTACAGAATTACAATATTGAATATAAGTTAAAGAAAACAAGGAAACAAGGAAAATAAGAAGGAAAATATAGAAAAGTTTGTAAATGAATAGAGAATTGTTCGAAAAAATAAAATTTTAAGAAATGTATCGATAATTAATATTAATTATATAATTTATAAGAATTATATAATTTTTAATTATTATATAATTATATAAATTATATAAATTATAAAATAATTTAATTTATATAAAAATATTCATAACATTAATATTCATAATAATTAAAAATACTCGAAACAAAAAATATTTGTATTATTTATGAGATGAACTTGATATATTTAACGAATTTTTCAAGTACTTAACGAAAAGAAGAGAGTCAATATCTTCTCGAGACTTGCAAACATGTAACGAGCTAAAGGAGAACTAAAACCACGAACATGAAAAATATTCCCGAAATTTCAAAAAATTTTCTTCGGGTCAAATCGATTTATCGATAGTCGATAAATAGTTTCCATTTAAATATTTGGTTTCCCTCAAAAAGTAATTTCCTCTTCGTCGTCGATCATAAAATCGTGTGGTTATCGCGTAGTTTTAGTATTAATCGTTAGGAAATAATCAATGATTAGAGATTAAATTTTCAAGGATCGAATGGAGGGCATCCGATCGATCGGTAAAATCTCTCGATTCCAAATATTAGATCCAACGATAATAAATATTGCGCTAGAAAATGTGAAAATTGTAGACGAGAATTATTTGTATGATTAACATTTAAAACGTGATATCAATTTTCTAGAAAAGAAATTTTTTATATTCCTTTTATATTCTTAATTTTCTTTTCCCTCATGAAATTTTAAAAAATAAATTACTAAGAATATAAAATCTTACTTTCAACTAAAAAATTTATTTTTAGATATTATTTAATCTTTTCTATTTAAATTTATAGATATATCACGAGATCATGTTATATGACGTTATATACTGAATAAATATTAAAAATTGAATTTTAATTATTATATAAAATAATATGATATAAATAGTTTTATTCTTGAAAAAAAAAATATTAATTCAAGAAACCAATATTTTGAAATATCAAAAATATCGTTTTAATAAATGTCAAATTATTGATATTACGACTTGAATATTAATAATTCGAACTATTTTTAGATGGAAGTTCTCTTTCGATTTCAAAACTAATAATCGAATTATTATTAAATTTACTTTCTAATGAGATATCTCTGCAATTAAATAAATAATTTTTTAAATTTTTCTTAAATGTAATTTTACAATCTTAACTCTTCTTTGTCATTAATTCTCGAATTATATAAGCAGAGAAAGTAACAATATGCATATAATGCGCAATATTACATGTTAAATTGAAATCACAGACAAAGCTTTCACACGAAAAAAGCTCTTTTCACGGGATCGGTCACGTTCGAACGATGTGACATTGAACAATTTAATTCCGGGTAACAAATGAATCGCGAACGAGCACGAATAAAGCAACAAGAGGAACAACGTAACATAAACGAAAAGACGAAGAAGAAGAAAAAGAGAAAAGAACAAATACAGAATGTAAGAGGTAATTGGAGAGAGAAAGAGAGAGAGAGAGAGAGAAAGCGAAAAAATGTGTGTGCGAAAGATGATGAGAAAGCGTGTAAAAATGGCGCAGAGTTTCCCAGAGAGGAAAAGAAACACAGTATTGCCTTCCTCAGGGACGTGGCCTCGGCCCGTGTGTTTTCATCTTAAGTTCTTAGAGCAATAAATCGGCGACAATCACGGCATTTCGGGTCGAGTCCGCGTCGCTGAAACACTTTTTGTCTGTCCGCGTTCCAATATTATTTTCCCCTCTATGCTTAGAACGTCGACGACAAAATCAAGCGATCGTTGATGTCAGCAGTGTCCATTTAACTGTCAAGAGATTAAGAAAGATAAGTATTTTTTTTTAAAAATTGGCGATTTTTAATGATTTTTATTGAAATAAGAAATGCTCCCTGTTATAGAAAGTTTTGTTTAATGAATCTGAGTAATATTTTATTTATTTATTAAGTATAATTTTTATTTGTATTTAATTCAATTTTATTTGTATGTAATAAAATATATTCTATATACTTTGTGTATTCTGTTATTCTGATATCTACAGATAAGTCAAAATACGGATGGAAGTGAAAATATATAAAAAAATGAATCAAAAATATACAATAAAATTAAGAAAAAAGTATAAAATAAATTTTGTTTATTTAGAAATTAATTTTTAAAAAAATTAAATTTGAAAATTCATTAATTATTACGATTCTTTGATTGTATACATACAATCTCTTTTTTTTAAAACAAAGCGATAAAATTTTATTTCCATTTTTTATTAGAATAATCAATCAATAATTCATTTGTATTCAGTCAAAAATTAACTAATTTCATTTTTTAAAATTGTCAAATTTGATTTATTCGAAAACAAAGCTTCAATAAAAAAATTTTATTTTATACTTTCAATTTATTTTTTCATTTATAAATTCTTATTCTATTTCTGATGTATTCTGTTCTGATCTGTTCTATATATATATATATATATATATATATATATATATATATATATATATTTAATTTAATTTATTTAGTTTTTATCATAAAATAACAAATCATCTTATTTATGAGAAAGACATATTATATCTTTAATATTTAATATATAAAATATTTTTTATTAAATTACATCGATTTATTTCTTAATTAATTATTCGTTTATGATACAATAAAAATTGTATTATGACTGTATTATTTTATATTATTATATTCATGTTAATATCTGTTATTATTTATATTCCATCTCTGATATTATTATAAAACATGGTTAAAATAAGACTTGCAGGTTATGCACCGAATCTATCATTCTCATCGAAAACATTTCATTATCTAATTAAAACAATCCTAAGTTTATGAAATATTAAATTGTTATTAATGTTATGGTTATAAGTAGATCGAATAATAAAATTTCCAAAATGTATATTATTTAATTAAAAATAATTTTAATTAAAATACCATTCATGAATGCCTTACCTTTTCGACAGTTAAATGTCGCCACTGTACTTTCGATCTATGCTCGTAATGCTTCACGAGCGAGCATTAGGATCAATTAAGACAAGCGGATTTTTCGCGTAAGTATTTTTCTCTCGCGTTGAAAATCTTCTTTTTGCTTTACAACTGTAAAAGCAAAAAGCATATGATACGAGAGAGCGCAACTCGAGCTAATTTTCACCCGTAGTGAGTTTCTTTCGCGAGCTTTGTGACATTTAACTGACAGAAATAATAATAGTGAAAAATAACTGTGCGACAAAATCCGCTGCTCCGCATCGAGCCTTAACATTTGCGGCGTTCACTTCTTCGTTACTAACCCTTTCGTTACTAAAGGTGACTATAATGGCCTGATGTTGAATGCTGTTTGTATACCAGTGGCAAAGTTGTGCACAAATCGATTAAAATTTGCGATTGAATTACGATTAAAAAATTAATTGTTAAAGAATTCGTGAGATTAATCGTCGAAAAAATCATGATTGATTTTATCTGGATTAATTAATCGGTTGCCGATTAATCCGCGATTAAAAAAATTCATCGTAATCGTTAATCAACTTTGCACGATATTGACTAATGGTGACTCTGGTCACCCATATAAAATTTGCATTATAGTTAATAATGGAAATAGTTGACTATTATTAATATTTAATATGTAGTCGTAAGTGATATTTAATATTTTATATATATATATATATTTATATATATATTATATCATATATTATATATATATATATATATATATATATATATATATATATAAAATTATTTAATAATTAGGGTGACTATAGTCACCTATGAAAATTTCTTATTATAGTTAACAGCTAGTAGTAGCCAATTAATATTTAATGTATTTATAATTAATATTTAATATATTGATGACGAAAGGTAATTATAGTCACTCATGAAAATTTCATGTTAGTTATTATAGCAACTATGAATACAATATAAATTTATAATACAACATAATATCTTTAGGCTAAATAACATTATTTTGTTTCATTATTTTGATATATAATATAATATCAATTTACAGAATAAGATTTCTTTTTATTAAAATTTTAAATATTTCAAAATAACCTAATAAATTTTAATAATTACTACATGTATAATAATATTTAAAATATAACGTTTTTAATGCCATCCTTGTCTCGAATCTTCTTCGAATTAAACTGTGGAAGAGTAAAATTTATAACCTATACTTTCTATCATAAATCACTAAAACACTTGCTAAAATAAAACTCAAAATATGTTACTTATTAAACCAGATTTATAATAAAATTTTTACAAAATATAATATAACTTTGTTCTTATGACAAATTTGTTTAATAAGCATCATTTGTAATTATAATATTCATTTTATCTTAATCCTAAATATATAAAGTATTCGGTGACCTGGAATATATGGAGACTGTATGAAAATAATAGTATTAAATAATTTATAGAATTTTATTAGTCAGATGTTTGTTTATGATTCGTATGTATATGTATTATATATTGATACGTTAATTGCCGAATTTTATAGTACCGAATGTATTAGAATATTACCGTATATTTTGTCACGATAAAAAGATTGTAATATTCATATGTATAATATACATACTTATATATGTATAATAATATCTATTATTTAAGCGAAATATGGCAGCTTTTTTAATATTTTACATTACTATGACATTAAAGATATCGAAAATATTATAAATAATTTATCGAAAAGAAATTTTAATTGCCATTCGAGTTTATATGTTAATTTGAACGAAAGACTAGCAATTCGTATATTGTTATATTCTGATAAAGTGTAGCGAAAGGGTTAAAATGTATTATTTGTTAACAATGATATAATATTACTTCGTGATCCCTTAACTAGCGCATTTAAAACGATTATAGCGATAAATTACGTGAACGAAAGTTCTATCGTCGAATATATTAATTTTATTATATTTCATGAAATGAATTCATCTTTCCTTTTTTTTTTTTGAAAAGGAATTAAACAATTGTAAAATAAAATTGATGATATTTATTTATTTATAACCTTTCTTGTTTCTTCTTTTTATTATTATTATTATAGAACTGATATTATAAATTTTTTTTCAAGGAAAAATTCTCAACTCAAAAAATTTTAGAGATTTAGTATATATATATTATATATAGATCCAAATTTATTTCTTTAGGGAGTAAAATTTATTCCTGAAAATTTGATTTTTCGATATTTAACTTACAAATTATAAAAAATAGAAAAAAGTTTTTAGATAAAAGTTAAATAATTCTGTGATTGAATTTTGATTTATTTTATAATGCCACTTTCTTAAATAAAACTTTACTTAGAAATAGAATATTTAATCTAAAGTAATCTAAATCTAATTTAATCTAAAGTTTTAAAAACTTTTAAAAAATTTTATTTTATCTAGTTATATTTATAAACATCATTTAAAATTTAACAAATTTTTGAATATATTTTCTCATTTATCGTTTTAAAAATCATTTTAAAAATAATTACAAAGATATAGCCTTTTTTGAATATTTTCAGAAATTTTTATGGCATTATTTTCAAATTTGTTCTAAACAATCATGATGATTATAAATTTAAATAATATTAAATTTCATCATATAGATTTTAAAAACTTTCATTTTGAAACATGAATTTAAGAAAGTACTTTTCCTATCCTTTCATTTTTATTATAACCAATAAATAACCAACGATTAAATCAAAATATTCTAATTCTCTACAATCACAATTTTTATTGCATATAAAAAAAAATTATTTAAAATATTTTCATTTAATTTAAAATGTAAAAAATAAATTAACAATTGTTATAACAAAAAAAAATATTTTTAAAAACAATGTTATATATCAATAAAATAGAACAATAAAATATATATATAAAAAAAATGATACATAACAACGATGATCGAATAAAATAAAATCTAAATATATATATATATATATTTAAAAGAAGTTAAAACAATTTTAATCAAACTTTTTCTCAGTATTTTCTTTGAAACTTCCAACAAAAGAATTTCTCGAAGAAGAATTAATGAAACGAAATCCTAAGTTTCTCTTTTGCAATCTCTTCAAGTTTAATAGTAACTTCGATGCGATATTACTTTCTTCAGAATATTTTTATAAATACAGCAAAAATCAATATTTTTATCCAATTTTTTTCCCTAAATCAGAAATAACTTTTACAATCAATAAAATTCTTTTATATTATTAATTATTTGTACTATTATTCTATTTCACATATTTTAAATTTATAGAAAATTTGTAGAAAAAAGAAATATTCACGGTGGTTGAATTTCTACATTAAAGAAGAGATATTTTACGTATGTTTTAATATATATTAATATATTCGTGGAATATTTTTGAAGAATCGATTCGAAAGACTAAAATACAAAAATTAATATATAAAATTTTTAGTTACATTTATTTATTAAATTATAAACAATTAAAATTTGGTTTAAATGAAACAAAATAGAAATAAAATGAAATTTATTTCCATTAATTTGCTTCAATTGCTTCTAACTTAATAAATAAGTTTCATTTTTGTGTACCAATTTTTATATCCATTTTGATCTCTATCAATCTTTCAAATATGTCCATAAATTTATATAACACTCTATACATTCCATTAAACTTCAGAAATATTGAGAATCATAAAATATGTCATTTTGTCCAGGAATATAGGAACGTGAAATATGCATTTTATTTTTTAATGTAGCCTCATAATAATAATAAATAAAAAAAATCAAATGAAAAAGTTTGAGGAATTTTATGTATAATAATATTACATAAAAATAATATTATGAACATATAGAATTTTTTATTTTTATTTTTCTAAATAAAATCAAAATCAGAATACTCAAACCAAAATACTCGAATAGTAATCCGAAATTTAATATGAACTTACTTTGAAGAAAAATAAGTTATGAAACTGTATCTTACTAAGAAAAATTTTAAAGATTTTGATATATATAAGTATAATATCAAAATAATCATGATTATAATTATTTGTGAAATGAACAATTTATTGTTTTGCGATATACAATTTCCGGATCCATATAATAAGCTTACAATTATTATGATAGATAATATATCTTTATAATTTATTTTTAAAATCTTTGAAAACTTTTAATTATATTACTATCAACCGAGAATCTTATATATTTCTACCAATTTATTCTTTCACTTTCTCTTATCATAATCAAAGACACGAATATTTCAAATCTTCATTAATACGCTGAAATATACGATTAGTATAATATAACTTACTTTTCTATTTTTTTAAAACTCATAAAATAAATTGAGATAAACACTCGTTTTAATAGGTGCGTGTAGTAAATTATTATACAATCAACGAAATATAAAACAGAAGAAAGAAGAATTTTTTCAACAAAATTATCAATAATAATTGAAAGATTGTTACAATTGTCATAATATTTCAAGCTGACATTTCAATCATTGTCAAAACTATCGATACTACGCATAGATCGAAACCTTGGTGTATCAAGTTTCTATTCTGTCTCGTATTCGTAGCCTTTCCTCCTCCATAGGTTATGGATCATAAACCAATTCGAAATGGAGCCGGAGGGATGTTTAATCGATTCGCATGACGATTTTAGCCGGTAGGGTTAGCTGTGCGCCATTAATTTAGACTGCAACTAGGTCTGTTTTGACTGCAGAACGGGAAACAAAGAGGCCACTGTTAAGTACGCCATGCATTGTGAACGTCGACCTAAATACTCCGATTTTCTCCCTCGGTAACGAGCCAAGGCTTAGTCCCGTTCGTATTTCGTTTTCACGAAAGTTTGTTCTCTGTGCTCTGTCCTCGTGGGCTGAGTTGCGAAAATTGTTTCTGCTGAATTGATCCGAAAAATTGCGGTGTAAGACTAAGCTCGAGCCTTAATTAACTCTCCATCGTTGGTCGCAATGGTGGTTAATTGGTGGATGAGTAATTAAGCGGTTTCTGAGAAATGCATTGAAGACCTGCCCCGTTCCTTGAAGTTTTAGAGGAAATTATTTTAATTTAAAATTTGAAATTTAATTTAATAATTAGTAATTTCACTGAATCATCCTTAAGATGAATTTTTTTTTCTATTAGAAATGAATAGAATATTATGATAGTTTAAGAAAAAAATTGTGTCCAATTTTCAAACTGGCACTCCATAAAAATTATAATTATAACAATTTTATTATAAAATATATAAATGTAAAAATTATTTTGTTTTATTATAGTATTATATGAAAAATGAAAAAAAATCAACGAAAAAATGACTTATCTTGTTTTCTTGTCTGTATGGTTTTTACATTTTTCTATTACTATGCTTCTTTTAACTTCTTTTAATTAAATAATAATATATAGAATATTCAATTTTTAATATATACTTCTCTTTATTTCCAATATTCAGATTTTTAATTTATAATTTCGTTTTATGTAGAAATATATGTCCTTGGCCTATCAAGAAAAAAGGATTAACGTTATATCATCTAATATTAATTTAATATTTCTGTGAAAAAAAGTAATTTATTAATAAATAAATTAATAAAAACTAAATTACGTTTAAATTATATAATACATCACGATAATAATAAGAAAATAATTTAAATTTCAGGGAATGAACCAATTTACTATGATAATTTATTTATTATGATAGCATTATTGTAGTGCGTCATCTATAAACCAAGATAATCTTTCTGATTTAATCAACGATTCATTAATGATAATGCAAATTCAGTAAACTATCTCATCCTAATACATATTTAATATAAATAAATTTCATGGAGTTGATTAAGCACTTTATTATTATAAACTATTCAGAATCCGAAATTTGATGTTATTTATCATATAAATTGATTATTCATAACTCTAATAATTTGCATTCATTAGTTAACTCAACAGCTTATTACTCGAAATTTAAGGTAGATAAAAGTCTAAGTTTCCGGAATATTTGATTGGTTTAAGCGGATACGGATCCTTTTGGTCGAAGAAGTTGCTAAAGTCATTCGATTTTCTGGGTCAGAATTTCCAAACTACTTTTCAAAATGAACTTTACATCGTACTTTTAGTTTGACCTATACGATCTCCATGAAGATTTATAGTCGAACTTCTTCAACTATAATCAAATCATTGATATTACTTTCGTGAAGTTCCGTTCAATCTCATGTACGATTTGCTCTTTTAGCGATATATTATTTATTTTTATGAATGGAGATCATTTAAAAAAATATTAATTATATTTCTCGTTTTTTATAAAACGAAAATATATATAGCAAAAATTTAAAATTAAAATTGCATTCTTGGAGATATTTTTTCATAAATTTGATAAATTAAAAAGAAAAATTATTTTCCTTAAATTATAAGGTTTAGTCTTATACGAAATGATTAATCGACTTATTAAATTTTTTATTATTATTATTTTTTTATTATTTCATTTATAATCGAAAAAAGAAGAATGTAACTCTATGAAATTCTTTTTAATAATCATTTTTAATTAATTTCTAATAATTATTAGTAATTATTATTATCCACTTTATTTCATTGTATTTGAATATTTGAAAAATAAAAAATATTTTTATTTTTTAATAACTTCATTGTTATTTAAAATTTTATAATAATGGATAACAATTGTTCAATTATTTTGAAACAGGAAACCTTTTTGTTGTATCCCAGTAATAAAGACGATGTTTTATTTATTATTCTCTTTTCCTTATTTAAATTAAATGCAACAAGTTGTATCCGCAGGAATAAGAACATTCTTTAATTAAGCTTTGTTTCTTTTTTCTGCTCTTTTTTACTAAGCTTCCGTTTCTTTTCATGCAAATAACTTTCGGTTTCGCTATTTTGCTATTATAATGCGAACCAAGCTCCTAAATAGTTTAAATTCATTATTTAGTTAAATAGCTGTATATTTTTATTTTATAAAAATAAATATTTCCTTATGAAGAATAAAGTTTTTAATAGTCAAACGTTTATTTGTTAATTTATTTGTCAATATATCTGTTTCATTTTTATTATTAATTATATAAAAAAATATTTAAATAACGGTTATATATATTAGTATTATTTATATTGCATTATTCGAATATTCTGCTTTCGCAAATTAAATTAATAAAATATAAATTTATTTTCAAATTATTTTTTAAAACTCGATGTAATATGATACAAAGATTATTTATAACAATGTATCCTATTTATTTTGTGTGCATACATTTTCATCTTTCCTTTTCTAATACACACATGCATTGAAAAATTCCTTGTTTCTTGTATTAGTTTTAGATTCAGATTTAAAATAGAAAAGAATCTAATATTCTCGAAACTAATGATTTTTAGATCCATGTTTATTAAAATTTTTTTGCCTGAAGTTCAATAAAAATTTTTATAAATGCTCTATATAAAATAAATTTAAATCTCTTTCTTAAATAAATTATGTATATGCATATATGCAATATAATTTAATCAATATTACAAGTAACTAATACAAACTACAATTATAATATAATTTTTAAATTAATCCATTATTCGTTTATTATATAGAAAATAGTTGAATGAAGTTTATAAATATAATATTAAATTTTAATTTAAAAATTTTGAAAAAATTTAATAACAAAACGGATAAGATTTGAGGATATGACGTAACGAAAGGATTAAATATTTCGATAAAATTTATTGATAAAATAACAGCTTTCGTGCACGAATTGCACGCGAATTTCTTAGTTGCAAATTTGGAAAAAAATTATCAAGAGGCATAGAATGATCAAGTTCTATTGTTTCGCAGAGTCTTGACTTGTATAGATTTTTACGCGTATGTGTATTTTTCAGAAAACTTGAAGTGAATTATAACTTTATATCGTAGAAGCGCTCGAGAGTTTTAAAGGGAATACGTGTAAGCTTAAAAGAGCAATTGAAAATATTCCGATGCATAACAAGCATGTATAAACATGCCAACGATAATTGTGGAAGAAAAGAGAGAACAAAACTACAAACTACAATATATTTATGTTGGGTTATTCACGATTTTTTTTTATTTTTAACTACGTTTTTTGTTTGGAAATTTTTAAGTGAGAATAGATATTTGTTAATATTTTATTTAATATTTATTTATTAAAATATGCCATAGAGTTTAAAGAATGAAAATTGAACAGTTTCTTTATGAATAAATGATGAGTTTATTTTAAAACTACACCAAATAAATCTTTATATCTGTTATAATATTTTGATTTATGTTCTATAAGTTATTGATTTATTCATAAATCAGATATATTCAGAACAAAAGAAATAATAAAGTAATGAAATAATTTACGTTTATATTCTACATTAAATTGTTCTAAAAATTCTTTTCTTTTTATTTAAAGCACATATAGTGATCATGATTTAAGAAATATATTGTCTTCTGAAATAATATTAATGTAATTAGAAAATTGATAAGTTATATATAGATTTCTATTAAATAGGATAATCAGATAATTTAATGATTCTCCATAAAGATTCTTTCAATTTACATTAAATTAAAAGCTTTTTCAAATACCATCTCAAAATTATTTTAAAAAAGTAGAAAATATTCTAAAGAAATGAAATTCTGATACTAAGATATTTTGAACATAAAATATATAAAATTTTATAAATAATAAAATATCACGTGAGATTCGTTATTTTAGAAAAATATATCTATATAGTATAATATAATAAGAAAGTGAAAAAAACTTTTGGCAATCAAATTCTATTGAATTAAATTATAAAACAAAAATTTCATTACATTAATAAAAAAATATATATTTTATTTGTAAATAAAATTGAAAATATTGTATTCAATTCGACAAATAAGGTAATAAACAAGATAATCATGTACAAACCAATGTATTAATTAGTACAGTTTTATACATTAATGCAATACAATAACAATAATAGTAATATAGAATAAATTATGTTCAGTTATAACTGTAATGTACATTTTGCATAAATTCTACTTAATGATGCCATCTATTTGCATTAAATATATAAACAAGATATAGAAACTAAGTCAATTTTAGATGAAAAGCAACACCTCGACGTAACCAATTATCGTGTTCCTCTCTAAGACACCCAACCGGAAGTGAGCAAATTAATACATCCCTTTGCGAATTCGCGTAAACTGGAATATTAACGATATCTTTTACGTCGTTTCCTGAATGATAATCTATTTTATCTCTTGCTTTATCCTCGGTGCAATTTTCGGGTAAGAAGGCAATTTGGCAAGTCGGCGCAGTTGCAATGGAAGCTGCGTTTGCATCTAAATCCTTCAAAGTGCCGTCTTCTATTAGAGCTCCTGAATATAAAATATTTTGTATTTTATTAAGTAAGTCTCGTATCGTTGAATTTATTTTTGCTTAATCTCAAATAATCTACGCATAACATTATAAATTATTATTTAAATTAATATATATATTTTAGAAAATGTATATTTTATTTTTGAATTATATGTATTATTGTTGACGGAACATTAACGATAAATAAATACGTTAACAATACGAGGATTACAATGGTAATTGTGCGATATAAGCAAACTTTTTTATTATAAAAAAAGGGGGAGATTTCTTTAAAAATATTCAAAAGAACAAAGATATAGAAAAAAAGAGAGACAGATCTCTTTGACACAGTTAACAAACTGATCAGCAATTAATAAAAGTGAATTTTACAAGAAAATCAAAGTGAAATTTTACAAGAAATGAAAACAAAATTAGAGAAAATGAATATAAAATAAAAATTATTGAAATAGAATCAAAGAAAATTCGTTCTTGACTTGATCATGAAATATGATCCCGAATTACAAGAAATCCTCGAAGACATTTATTAAGAAATTTAACGTAATATCACTTCTATAATTCTATAACCGATATACTATGTATTTAATTATTTAATTTTCCTTTAATTTAATTTGACAGATCTGGCTGGAATATTTAGATTTTTTTTTTTTTAGATTAATCGAATGAAATTACCAGATATTAAAAGTCCCTCGACGACCAACGATATCTTCCAATCGTCCTTCCTGTCATTTTCGAACCAATTCACGCAAAGACGAAGATTCTCCATAGGCTGTCGCGTTTCACGCGCAGTGTGCTGTTTAAGAACAGTCAAAAATGCCCGCGGCCTTGCTAATCGCGACATATCGACGACAGGTAAAAATTCGGACAAGAATCTCTCCAAGGCTTGATGCCTAAGTAACAAGCCTTTAACGAATGATAAAATCTCGTTTGGGCCATACTTCCAGTTTTCCATCCAATGCTTGGGAGTCTGGAAATTGAAGATGCTAACTGGCGCTTGATTCTCTAACTTTAACCCAGTTACAAAGTAAGGGTTACTGTAAACGAGAATAGTTTCCAAGTTGATACTAAGAATGGATTATAAGCGACACATGTTTATGTTGTACAGTTAACTTACAGCAAAACTAACTTCTGAACCTGATTTAAAGTAAATTATAATAATAATTAATATAAAATCTGAAATAAATGTTGTTGAATTTATAATAATTTTGAGGTGAAGATAATTTATTTATGTATGAAAAAATATTTTAAATAATTGCTGGAAAGAAGAAGATTAAGTTTATATTTTACCTTGGTATCCTCGAAACGAGCCGATTCCATATCGACACGAATAAGATTCAATGTTTTCTTGGTCAAATTCATTTCATCGATAAAGAAATTTTTCAACGGATTTTTATTTTTCTCTTGTTCCACTTTCGATGACCCAAATATCGAACCATTGCGATCAATCAATTCTTTCAAATCCCTTTGAATTTTCATTTCCATTTTCTTGCTATTCTTGTCGTCGTTACCAGACACTTTGATTAAAACACCTATCGATAATTTTATGAAAATTTATCTGAATTCTCCGATCCTTTGATCTTTCATTACCAATAAAGGGTTTAATACAAAAGAGAGTAATGCCATAATGACAGCGTTAAAAGATATTAAAGCTTTTATGAAAAATAATGTTTCAAAGAAATTAGAATTAATTAATGTAATTAGAATTTTTAATGTAAACCTATTACTATAAAGATAATTTCGGAAAATGTTTTCTTATTTTATTTTCTTTTTTTTTATTCAAATTTAAAAATTGAATTAAAAAATAAGCTTTTACAAAAATTGTTTTCATTGTTTTAATTAAGATATTTCACGTAATTATTTTACTCGACAAAATACACATTTCTTACACATTTTATTTATATATTTTATAAATAATTTGAAAACGATAAATTGTAAATTTTTATTTATAGTACATATGCCAATGAAATAAATAATAGATAACGTAGAAGTTATATCTTTCAATTTTATCATTATTCACGCAACGATTGTGTTTATGTGCAGCAATTATAAATATTAGACAAGAATTTCATGATGTAATTCTCTCTTGCACAGAAATTAAAATAAGAAAAACAATCATTTATACGTGTAGTTATAATAGAATTGAAACGTAACGTAGTTAAATGAAGAAATAATAAACAAGAGACGTTGAGATTAATAAAAATCTTATTTTTCATATTATGATACATTTTGTATCATAATAGCCTCTTTCCCCTTTCAATTATCAATCATATAGTTTGCATATGTATTCGAAACCACATCAAAAATCGAAAGAAGTTCCTGATATTAATTTGGCGGATATTAATTTTCGATAGATGGCAAAAACAATAGCAAAAAGATGAAAAATGTAACAAAATCCGAAACATATTGGTTTGAAACAATACATTTATCAAATGCAAAAAGAAATCTATTTTTTATTTTTCTGAAAAAAGTTCGTGGAATAAGAAATTCCTATAATGTTGCGATTTTTGATTACCGATATTTTATCGAATCTTATTAATAATAATTTTAATAATAATTCTCGATAATACCGTTAAAATATCATTAAAAATAAATTATAGATAAAGATTAAAATTTCTACTTTTAAAAATTAAAAGTTATTGTTAAGACACGTGAAAATGTTATCTATAAGTTGCACCAAAAATAAATAAACTTTATTAAAAAAATTATATTACGATTAAACTTGAACTATTGTTCGCGCATAAATAATAAATCTTAATAAAAAATTATATTTATCCATTATCGATTCATTTCAACGATTATTATCGCTATTTATCGAACATTAAATTAAATACAACGAACCTTTTAAATGCAACAATGCCGCCTCAGCCGCGGTCCTCTCCCAAGCCCTGTGCGCATTCGCGGGTAATCCAAAGCGCTCCTTAGGCGAATCATTATCCGAAACGTGTTCCAAAGCTTTGACCACGTCCTCGAACGAATCGTTAGCCACTCTGAGAACACCTGCCAACTTCCTGCGTCCTCCGAACACCTCGGATGACCAAACATCTCGAACGATCGAGCGCAGCGCCCCCATATCGTAATCGTCCTGAAGACGGCCTCCATAAATGGCCACGTCCAACAATCCTCTTCCAGTTTGCCAATTTCCATCCTTGTCTTTCTCACTCCTCTTGCCATCATCCATCTTCCTCACAACCAATTCGTAAGCAGCTTCGAGATCGGACTCGTTCCACTCGTACGATCTGATCCAACCCTGGGGTACGAACTTTCGCCGTTCCTGAAGGGTGGCGTGCAACCAGGATAGCAAAAGGCTGCCTGGCACGTTCATAGCGTTCTCGTGCTTTTGATGGAGTTGGTGGAGGGAACGTTTCACGTTCCTTTTCACACCCTCAGGTGGTTCGTAAGCGAGCTTTAAACAGAGACCAGCGAGACTTGGATAGAATCCCAGGCATTCCTCGGTGGTTAACCAGATCCTCGTTGCGGGATTCTTGTTGGCCGTGCACATGGGCGATCTAAGGAGACTTTCCAATCGGGGAAGCCAGTTGAGGGCGAGATGCAGGTTGCTGAGGAGGATCCAGTTCCCGTTTCTGTTTGGTAAACAATGTTGATTCGTTTTACCTTGTTTTTTATTCGATAATGTGTGTTGTGAAAAATAATTTTTATTCCGTTTCTTTTTTTTGTGATCATTAAATTTTAAGAAATCTAATATTCAAATAGGGTTTATAAATTTTTCAAATTGATATTGAACAATCTTATATATTTTTCAAATTATCCAATAATTTAAATAATGTTTAAATTATTTATTATAAATACTTTTCAGGTATTTCAGGTATTTATGAGAGAAAGTCTAAATAAAATTCATCTTTTTTCTTATACTTTTCTTCGTTAAGTGCTTAAACAAGCATTGATTGTTTTAATATTAATACAGTTTTGTATGAAAATATTGGAAGAGAAATTTGTTAAAACAATATTAAAATAATACAAAAAAACAAGGAAAGGAAATATAAAAGAATATAATAACAGAGAAAAAAATTAAACGTAAAAGACAAGAAAAATAAGCTTGATATTTTTTTCATAAAATTCAATATACCATTAGAGAATTATTTCTCTTATCTAAATATTATTAAAATATATAATAAAACAGATTATATCTAATTTAATATGATATGATGCACCATTGAGAAGATCCTTCGAGTCAGGATTCATCTTATACCTCTGGTACGTATAATTCGTGAGAATAATGAGACTAGTACTGTACATTTACATAGAAATTCCTTATGCTCTATTAAGACTCAAAGGCATTGTTCCACGTTTGTTGATGAAAATTGAATCCGGCGGTTATAAGCTGAATAGGATCTTCTGACTGAGGATTATGACATAAATTTATTATACATAATTGTGAATTAAAGTGGAAAATTTGCAGAGCTATTAGAATACTACTATAAACGTTTGATAATAATATTTAAATTGAAAATGAAATAAAAGTTTAATCGGATAGGATAAAATTAAAATCTTAAAAAAATATAGAAGGTTTGTATAAAATAAAAAAAACGAAAATAATTTTTTAGACAATTAATTTTCAATTTAAAATGGCCGTCAATTTATATTGAGATATATTATTATAAATATATCTACATTATTCTCATATATAAGTAATCATTTAATCAAAAGATTTATACATTATGTTATTATATTATTGTTATTTGAACATTTTTAAATATTTAATAGCAATGAATATCAATTTATATTATTGATATTTTGAAATAATAAAGTAAATTGTACGTTAAGCAATAAAAAAATTGTTAAAAACTTTGTTTATGGATATAATTTATCTCACGAAAATGAATAAATATTAATATTAAAAAATATCAGTTAATTTATAAATTTTTAATTTATTGTTATATCGATTGTTATAAATTATATTAACGTTTCGGCATAATTTCTATATTTATGCACATAACAAGACTTTAAATATTGAATAGAAATTTTTACAATAAATAAAATTTAAAATATAAAATTTATGGCTATTAATTATTACCGTTAATTATAGAATTAATTAGTTCATAGAGATAAATTTAAATAATATTCCCATAAAAATGATGTATTACCGACAAGCATTCTCCAATGCAAGTTCAGCTTGGACAACTTGACCCTGTCCCAGGGACACCTCGACAAATCCTATGGTGGATGCGACACGATTATTCGCTAATGCCCTCAACTCAGAACCAGGATCAGCTCCTGGTGACAGGAGTAGCAACACAGGATATGTGGTTTCATGTTCGGCTACTTTCCTCAGTGACCAATGTGGTGGCGCTAAATCCTTCACCCCTTAGCAAACGATGGTATAAAAAAGAAGTAAGAAAAAGTGGATTAGTATTTTTAATAGTACGAGCAATAATCGATCTCTCTTTTTTTAACAACAGAGAAAAGAACAATCGTTTTTTTTAAAAGGAATAGTTTAAAATTCAATTTTTATTGATGCATGATCATTTCGATTATATTAATATTAATATTAAAATATCTAAATTAAATTACCTAATACTTCCGCGGCCAATTTCGATAACGCTGTATGCAAATAATCCGGGCGAAGGGTTTTGATAATTAAAACCTTTTGGAACGTGGTTAAATTTCTTTCAGCGTAGATATTACTGACGTCCTTTAACCACGATGGCGTCATTCTCGCCGTTATCTATGAGATAAGAAATTAATCTTTTATAAAAACTGAAAATAATATAAAAGTAAAATATCCTTATCCGCTAACTATAAATTTTTCTTAGATGAATATGATTTATATTTTTTTTTAGAAAAGTAATTACGTCGAAATTGAGATAATGATATAAAGAACAGTTTTTATTATAAAATTAGCTTCCAGCTCAGAATATTTTTTTAATATACGTATAAAAGATTGCGATTAATTTTCCATCTTATCTCCCATCTCTCCTTTTGTTTTTTTAATATCGATGATTATAAATTTCTCAATATTATTTTAGCCAATTCCATAACACTTCAACTGTTTCATTATTAATTTCTTAAGTACTTTCTAACTTCAATAATTAACACATTATATATACGAACGTGTGATCAAAATTTGAGTTAAACTTTATTTCCATTGCTAGAGATTGGATTTCCAATGCGTGATTGAAATAATAGAATATTCGGATATTAGGATATTCGGATAATAAAGGTTCTTACTATACTATAGCTCAAAAGTAGATTCATTAGAAACTTACTTGCGGAAATGCTAAAGCTAAAGTTCGAACCGATAGACGACGTTCCTCGGGTACCCAATCAGGTACTTTGTAATCGGAATCTTCATCGCCGTTTAATGGAATTTCTCCTAACAAGAAATTTCTCTCAACGTCTGGTACGGAATTTAATGAAAGCGCCAATTGTAATGCGACTGGCAATCGATGTTCCCTATACACGGCTTTGGAGCAATAATGGAGGGACAATTGTATTAACCTGTAATGAAAGTTTTTATATTATGTAATTAAATAATCATTGTATAATTATAATTATTTTTATATATAATTATATACATACATACATACATACATATATATATATGATTTTATTAATTTCGTGAAAAATTCATACGTATATTTACCTTTTTTTTTAATTCAAAAAGCACAATGAATATTAATATAAATAAATTGATAATTAGTTACGATGATATTAATGCCACGATGAATATTAATGTAAGTAAATTAATTATTGGTTATATAAATAAAACGAAATGAAACTATTGCGATTACCAATGCAAAGTAACAAATTAAATTTATTTTTTTGTATAAAAAAACGTGAGAAGAAATTCAATTTCGTTTCGTCATCAAAATTTATTCAAAAAATAGAGGAAACGATATTATTAAATTTTTATCTCAATATCTCAATCGATTAAGAAGAAGATATAGAAATATATATAGAAAGTATGAATGTGATCTAATGACCTGTATATTTTTCTGATTTGGTCAATAAAATCATATAAGAATAAAAAATCGAAGAATAAATGACGAAGATAATAAATGAATTAATTATTTTTTCTTTATGATGATATCTAGAAAAAATCAATATAAGTAAAAAAGAATTTTTTGTTAAAGGATATAATTTTATGTTTTTAATAACTTTTCATTCATTGATCGAATATTTTTAGAGTTATAATGATTTAAATTTTTCTTAATTTTATTAAAATTTGATCAAATTTTAAGATAATTTATGAAATAAATTTTAATATTTAATATCGCTCATAACAATCTTTTATAATAATGGTATAGAACTTTAAATTGATTTAAAATTGGATATTTATTTAATCAATTCAAATGATATTGCAAATGAACTTACTTACTTGATCTAAATTAAAAAAAAATTATCATGCAAATAATTTTTTGAACGTTTACCAACCGTTTTTCGACCAATTTTTCTTGTTCCTTTTTATCTTGAGAGAGTATCGTTTTTCTGTAATCCTCCGCCTCCAAATAAATATCAGTGAAAGCTTCTGCAGAGAATACGTACAATGGATTCAATGCAGTTAGGCCTCTCACAGTTTTATACAAGTTTGCTGCGAATTTAGCCAATCTCTCATGCTCGTTGGCTCTTCTGTAAACAAGTTTACAAAACAAAAACTGGAATGGAAATTAAAACTTCATTACAAACATCCTCTCGTAAATTTTTTTTCCGGACCTTGTTTTGCAACCAGAGAACATTTATAAAGAGAAATTACTTCATGAATTCCGAGATTTGAGAATTAAAAAAACTTTCACGCGAAATATGCTATGCATAAAGTATTCCACCAGAAATTTCAAATTATTTGAAAAATGAATTATTTTCAATGAAAACTTGCGAACGATAACTTCAAAAATATTTAGCCAGGAAAAAAAATAATTTAAATATGAAATATACTTATATGTATATGATTAACTAATAAGTATAAAAATGCAATTTTTTATCTTAAAAATATTTCATGCTTGTAAATTTTCGTTATGAAATGTTTCGTTATAAATAATTGCAAACAATTATTGAAATATATAATATATTTATTATTTTTCTAAAATTATTTTGTGACGTTTTTAAGAAAGCGTCTTCAAGACGCAATTTAACGATCATATCGTTTGTTTCATTGAAATTTTTTTTTAATTATTTTGCAAATATAATTTTTCCATGACTTTTAAGATATATATTATATATATTTCTTAACGAAGTTGCACCGACCTGGTAACGTCTTCCAAGCTTCGTCGACTTTCCTCAAGGGCCAGAGCTATTTCTTTAGCTTTCGATTGAGTGGCTTCCAAAGATGACAAAAGGCCTCCCTCGGATCCTTCAGACTCCTGAAGGAGGTCTTGACCTCTGGCGGTGGCCAGCTGCGCCAACAGATCCAATCTTGCTGTGTCTCGTTCCCCTGATAATTTTTCCTCGCGTTCCAACGCCTCCCTCCGTTGCGACGCAAGCTTCGGTGTCTCCTTCAACAGAACCTACCCCCTCCCCACGGTTATAAAGTAATTAATCTTCAATTTCAATATTTTACTTTTCAACGAACTTTGAACGATCACCGTAAAATTTTCCAATCCCAATCTTTTTTCCAAGCATCATCCTCTCTCCCTTTCTCTTTCTCTCTGTTTTGTTATTTTAACTATTTTTTTTTTACTTTTAATACGATATGAAGAGAATCCATTACGAGGATGTGGTAAGGATAAAGAATATTAAATTTGTATATGATTTATAAATGAAATAATTTTTAGGTTATGTGGTAAAATATATTTTATAAATATATTTATTATTTTTTTATTCTTCGAGATATATTGAAATATTTAATTGTTTTCTTTGAAATAAAGTTACAACATTCATTTAAATAGATTCTATCAATTTTTCTTTTATTTTTTAGAATTGACATTTTATATGCATTAATTTATAAAGGAAATACGAATATCAGTTATGAATGTAAGATACCTCTATACAGTATCGTAGTTAAAACATTTTCCCAGCTTTTAATAGATGTTTTATAAATTTATTTATCATAATAAAAATTTTTTTACACGTACTTATTAAAGAAATAGAAAATAATATACTATAATCGTTTTGTAATATGACATTATATATTAATATACTAGAAATATATTGTCTAATTATGGATTTATCATAATTCAAATACAATTCCAGGAAATAAAATTTATATATACAATTATTGTAAAATAAAATAAATTGTTCGTCTAATTATGATTATTTTATTATATTTGATATTTATCTATTATACTTGTATGTTAAAAAGAAAACTTTTTATCAATACTTTACACAGCTTCATAATTTATTTTTTTCACGAGTATCTCATATTATTATTCTATGTTATTATAAATGTTTAATATATATTAATCTACAAATTAAAATTTTCCTCACCTTCTCGACGAATCTTTCCGCCAGGCTCTTGCTACCAGCTCCAAGAGCAATTTTAAACAAAACTGCATCTACTTCTTTAGGGAAGCCATCCAATTTGTCTCGTCTGGTGGCCAAGAAAAGTTTGAAGCCCTGAGGAGCTGGCAAAGTTCTTTCCCCGAGTTTCAAAGGACGTCTACGTAGCAACGGCAATAAGATCGATGGAAATTCAACTATTTCCTCCACCAGTAACGGTTTTCCAAATCGTACAGCCAATTCTAACGTTGTTAAGAATTTTCCATCTTCTGGCTTCGTGATCTCGATTCTCGAACCGATGTTATTCTTCAACCACGAAACCGCAACACCGGATGGATCCACGAATATTGGAACAAGGGGGCCCCTGAGTGCGCAGGAAGCGCCAACCAGACTTCCGGTATCGACTGGTAAACCTTGAGCTCGCCACAAGAGCCTTTCTCTCTCGGTGATCAGGAGATCGATGGCTGATTTTTTCCATTTGTCATCTTTTCCAGTATCCTGCATTTGAATATTATTTGTATTAGATATCATTATAAAATTGTACTTACATTACAAAAAAATTATTAATAATATAAAAATTTACGGTCTAATAATTTGTTATTTTGAAACTTATTTTGAAAAAAATTATACCTAAGATATTGCTATTACCTGTGTGTGTTTATATCCTACATTTCATATAAATTTTGAATGAATTCTTTTTTTAAAAAAGATACTTTTTTAATAATAATGTTTTATATAGCATATTTTATTATATTATATATAATATAATAATATATTTTATATTTTATATCTTGTTTATAACATAATATAGAATCAGCTTAATAATCTAGAAATTTATTTATGCATTCTGAATGTTAAAATGATGACAATAAAGTGGATTCACACGGTAAATGAAGAAATGAAATAATGGAACAGAACAAAGTCAAATTGAATAATGACGATTGTTCTTTTTCTTTTCTCTTGTGTTATTCTTTAACACTATAAATTTTAAATTTCGCACGGATAATAATTTCATGTACTTGTAATATAGTCGGTTAACTGGATGTCAGAAACAAGACTGGAAATGAAGTTTCGGCTTAAAACTTCCTGATGTGATGCGTATCAGTGGCATCCGTTTCCCTGATGAACCTAGCATTAATGTCGACGAAACGTTGGATTACTTCATCAGTAATGACTTACTTGAATGTTACAAAATAGAAACTCAATTAACAAATCTTTAGATCTTTAGAATTGAATTCAGAATTTTATGAAAATATGTATTTAATGAATAGAAATATATATATATATGAACATTATGTAGCAAAACTAAAATAATATTTCAAATAATAATAATATCTCTTTGCAAATAAATATTTTAATTTTAATTTTCTTCACGTAGATGATATTTTCTATATGAAGCAAGAATATGAATTAAAAACCTAAATATTAGGAATACAGAAGAACATGTATTGTTTTATGAAAATTTTATTATATAATAACTAAATAACTATACATTTGAAATTATTAATTTAATTTCATGTGATTGTAACTTTGATTAATATTAATATATTTGTGTTATATCATAGGATAAATTTATTAGGCTTACCTCATAAACCAATAAGGATGCAACTTTAGCAGCTTCGACATCCAATCTCTGTTTCCTGCTGTTCAATTCCTCCAATTGTTCCTGCCAATTACGATGCTCCGTATCCAGTTTTTGCAACAGAGCTCTAGCAGTAGCTAATCTTGCTTCTGTTGTCTCGGCACGTAACTGAAGAGCAGCAGCACCCCTCGAGTGCTCCGCGAGTTCCTCTTGAAGCTGTGCCACGCGACTCTCTACGGTGTTGAGCCCAGCAGCAAGCTTTCCAATCTGAGCTTCGGCTGCTGACAGACGTCTGAAGTGTGGTGCATAATTTATATAATCATCGTAAAGTCAACTTTTAATTATAAGTCAAAAAATATTTAATTGAAAAAAAATAATGAAACAATAAAGTAATTTCTTTTTTTTTCGTAATTGTCTATAAAATTGTCTATAAAATAATTATAAAATAATTTTGAAGTTTTTACATTAGTGAATTATTGAATTTGCTTGAAATTAATAATATCAAATCGAATCTGTGTTGATTATTTTTGATAGGATAAATTGATATAGTATGATTGTAAAAAGATAATAATTTTTTTATGTTAATCGTCATATGATATCATTTTAATATAATAGTATAAAATGTGGTAAGCATTATGTTTCTTCAACAAATTAAATAGAGTTATTTGATCATTATGAAGCAAAACCAAGCATCAAATACAACAAGATATTATGTTTTTTAATATAATAAATATTATATATGGTATTATTTATATATAGTATTTTGAATCAAATGAATTTCCTTCTTGAAAGTATATTATATATATAAGAAAAAAAATCATTGATTGTAATTAGATTTTAGTTATAATTTTTATAAATATCAAATTTATATTTAAAAAGTTATATTAATAATTTTTTAAAATTTATACTATATGTTACCATATAAATAATAATTCATATAATAAATACTGATACTAAATATTATTACAAGAATTATCATTCATAAAATCCAATTTTATTCTGATTAAATTCTTAATTAACCATAAAATGTGTCTTTTATAATGTGTACTTTATAATTGATAAAAATTATTGGATCAAGAAATATTATTTAGTTTAAAATTCCATATATAAATCAAAATAAAATTCTAAAGAGATAAAAATATTCAGCATCAGTGAAATTTCCAAAAATATTCAAATTCGCATAAACAAATTTACGATAAATTCCTTTCAAAATTATATAACACTCCTATTATGTTCTTCTAGTTCATGATTTATAACGAACATCGAGATTAAATAATCACAAAAGCATCTAACTCATGATGTTAAAAGAAAACTATTCGATGTCTATATAGCACATTATAGGATTACATAATTGAATAAAAAAGCCTCATAGTAAAGTAAACATAGATCGAAAACTTATAATCATTCACTTACTACTGATTTCTACATATCACATACGATGTTTTCCTCAATGTTTACCAATCATTTTCTGAATGTCCTCATTCAATTTCCATGCATATTTCATAAGAGAAATATGCCAATTCTCCAATAAATGACTTAATCCAATATATTTAACAAATAATTCGACAAAAATCTTGAATTCTCGAAAGAATTTGTAAATTTACAAAAAAAATAATAAGCATAAAAATAATACAAAACATATGAAATATTTATAAGAAACCAATATTAATCTTGATGTTAACGTAAAACAAAACGATTACATTCCGGAAATGGTTGAGTTCTCGACTAACATTTAGAGCTTTTTTACTCAATATGATACTCTCTTCTATGTACCATATGAATCTCAAATTAAAGAAAAAATTAATTGTCAATTGCAAACATCTCCTATCATTATTAAACTTAATATTCTTAAAAATTAATATTTTTGAAAATCGATAGCATACTCGGCCAATTGTCGCTGTTCCCTCTCGAGAGGCGCGACTTGCTGAAGAACCTGGCCGTATTGAAGATTAGCGAGGACCCAGGCCGCCAAAGGGGCAGCGGCTACCGAGGCTCGTTTCGCGGTTTTCTCCTCGAAGCTCTCCGGTCGCTCCTTGACCAACTTGGCAACAGCCTCCAGACTCGACGGTGTGCTTCTTCTCGCGTCCCATGTTCTAAATCGAACAAAGAGACTTAATTTTTGGAAACTTTTGAATGATTTTTGATGAAACCATTCGTTGAGAGGCGAGTTTTATTTAAGAATCGAGTATGATTTTTGATTCTATTTACGTAGCTTCGAGCATGAATACCGAGGAAAAAAATATTGTTTCGAGTAAATCTTAAAAATTAATTGGTATTATATATATAGTATATTTAAAAGAAATATTCCAAAAAAAAAGAGTATTTACAGATGAAAGGAAATAAAGTTTTAGTTTTTTATTAAAATAATACGTTTTGATTAACTTAATTGAGAATATCTTTAATAAATTAATATTATTGAAATGAATTTATAATGAATATTATTAATATAATTGATAATAATATAACAAATTGAATTTCTAGAATAAAATTGATAATTTTTAAATAATAATTTATAATTACAATTTGTAATTTGTCAATTCATTAATATTATTGATTGGTAAATTATTGTAGACTATTTGAATTTAATATGATAAATATATCTTATAAAAAAAAAATAAAGGAATAAAATGAAACTGTAAAAGAATTAACAATTGTCAAATTATTTACCTTATCTCATCCTTGATACCACGTTTCGCCAAAAAAGTTTTCATGCTATTCCAAGACGTGTCTTTTATGCCCATTAATCGAAGGACACCCTCGAGAACGTCTCTCACAGGTGCTGGAGGTGCTCTCAAAGAACGAACTTCCGCTAATGCGTCAGCGCTGATGCCAGCTACTGCTTGTGCCGCTTGTTCTACTAAGGGCTCAACCTTTCCTAATTCTTCCTCGATGTCGGCCTGTATAAGACAAATTCGATTTATTTAATATAGCGAGTATCACAGACAGGGAGAAAAAATATTCTATCTAAATCTATGTCTAATATTTAGATAGATAGATATTAGAATTTAATTGTAATAAATTTATAATTATTAACATCTTTCAATGCTTTTGTAATTTTTTATGCATTTAATTCGATTTCGATGAAATTTTACGTATGTTTTAAATCTTCGTTATGAATATAGATAAAAAAGTTTAAAAACTTGACTTTTATTTTTATTTTTTTAAAATTCTAATCAATTTTAAAGAAACTTTTCATACATTATCTAGAAAACTAATATTTTAAAAGAATTCATCGTTTTCATTTTCAAAAAATAAATATATGAATACTTTTGTACATTTTACATATATATGTTTGTTATATAATTTGAAATATTTAGATCGAAATATTTAAAAGCGAATATAAATTTCATAATATAAAAATTATTATCATTGAAAAATGTTTTATTTTGATTACAAAGAAAATGGAATATCGATTCTTTGAAAAAATGTAATGTATATATATATGAATATACAAATTGTGTGGTTTATTCACCTTTCTACGAGCTAGTTCAGCACTTTCTAGTTCAGTTTCAGCTTTTAAATTAGCCATTTCTCCCCTTTGTCCCGTAGCACCTCTCATTGTAGCTGTGATTTGTTCGAGGGCTGCGTTGGCACGACCTTGTTCTGCCTAAGAAATCGAGAATTATTACATTTGATACAAAACATTTTACACGATATCATAACGTCATGACAAAAAACTATAACTTATAACTTAAAAACTTTACACAAATCAAATTCAAACGTAAATTAATCGATTTAAATAATAAATATTGCATAAATAATATTCTTTGAAAAAAATTTAGAATTTTGTAGAAATAATATGCAATTCATTTGAAACTTAATTATTTCGCAATTTTCTTTTCATAACTATTTATAAAAATATTATTCTCTGTTCTTAATGATTTTTTAAATATGTGTCAAGGTCAATCATCCTAATTAGTGTTGTATTCAATTTAGATCAGGTTAATTTTAATCAAATTTATTATTAAAAATTTAAAAAAGTAGTTCAAACCATTAAATTGTCTAACGAATTTTTATTTAATTTTGATTTGATGAAATTAAATTTAGAATTAACAAAAATTTATTCAATTTCTGATTTCACAGTTATATTGGATTTATATTGAATTAAATCAAATTTTTAATAAACAACAATTTAAATTAATCCAATCTAAACTATTTTTTATAATAACTTTTTAATGATAAAGTGATACCTTTTTGTAAATATTTATCGTTTAATAAAATTGTTTTTCAAAATATAATATCTATACTTCTTATACAGCTTTGAATGTTTGAAATTTTAATAAAAATATCCGTGAAGAATCTCAATTGTGTCTTTATATAGATGGCACAGATCATGAAACGCCTAAGAATAATACCTAATTTATAATTTGACGTTATACTATCTGTACACGAAAAATCAGTACTCCAAACATCATTGCAAACATTAACATATACCTCCAACTCCTGACGCTGTTTCGAAACTTCATCCTCTAGTTTAGCCACTTGCTCTCCAGCTTCCTTCAATTTCCCTACGCCAGCTTCGAGGCTGTTCAATTTTTGCTCCACCTCCTCGCTCCAAGTCACGTGCAGGTGCTTCCACGTGTACAGAAGGGCGAAGAATCGGGCCGGTGCTCGTTGCTGCCTCGGCGCTTGAAGATGAGCCTTGACCAATTCCTTGATACCTGCCAACGTCTCCTCGGAGTCTTCGATATCGAGACCGTTTTGCTGACAGGCTATTTCGGTTAAAGGACCTTCCCAAGACCACCATTCACTGCCGAGACCTGGTCCTATCGTCACGCAGTGTCTATGGAGACCTGAACGCGATAACCAAGGTGAACGAAGCTCTGCTGTGTCCACCATTATGGCCACTCGAAGATATTTCCGCAGGCCTATGGAATTGTATAAGATCGTTGAAAAATATTCAGAGAATAAAACGTTATCGCATTTAAAGAGGCACAATGATGATGAATTTTTGATAAACCATATTTCTCGATATTTCGAAATTATCGATGCTTAAATGAGATTCTATATATAGAATGTGGCCTATTTAAATCAAACTATTCGAATATCTTGGAAATTATCGATTACCAAAAGATTTTTCAAATAATGCTTGAATTATTTAAATAGACACGTAAAGAATATGGAGGTCAATTTTGTTTTTTTGAACATATTGTAATAATATTTTGTAATAAAATAGTTAATGTAATTCGTTATTTTCTGTACAAAAGTAGTATGCTATGCTATGCTTTATTTCATAATACGATATTTTCCTTACTTTTCAAACAATGAATTTTATATGTTTAATTATCGAATAAAACAAAATTAAATACTTTTTATATTTACTTTTTGAAATATTTTCTAATATCAATTATAATTTTGAAGATATTTCAGATCTTATATTCGGATCTTATAGCTATTATAACTGATGAATTTAATGATATATAATATTTCCATCTGATCTTAATTATTAACTTTTTTTTAATTCAAACTCCACATAGTATGAGAATGATTGAAATTTTGTTGAAAACAAGATTGTTCGATTTGTAGTAATAGAAATTGCATTATGAATAATCAAAAAATAATCTCAAAGATTTATAAAATTGTATTTTCTGTATTTATAAAAGTATTACAATTACCATGTATCAATTTGAACGAGTCAATGTTTGAACCAAAGCGATAAATGTTGACATTTTGATACGAACGAAGAGTTTCATAATTACCTAAAGTTTTAGGTAGAAATAGAAGGAATATTGATGTAGTTCTCAAACATGAATAATGAATGCATAATGTTTAAAGAGTTTCGAATGCAATAACCAAGTTTAAAGTACTTCAATATCTAAGATTATAATCATTATAATTTTGCACATTCATGATCGTATTTCTTTTGATATATCGAATATAATTGTGTCTTTGTTATATTTTTATCATGAACACAATTTTTCCATTCGAATTAACATTATAAAAATTCCTTTTACAGATTAATGTTCCCTTGAAATAATAGAAATTATGATATGACAGAACTTTAATTATTTACTATATAATATTTTATATTCATATATATGACAAATCTTTAAAAATGAATTACAATGATATATATGATAGATATTAAAATCATGATGCGAACAAAGGATGCATGACTATCCAATATTTTATTTGAAAATGGAATATTGATGTAATATTCTGAGACAAGGATAATGGACTCTCGAAATTGAAATATTCATATTGCGCTGCAATAACGAACGGTATAATCAGCAACTCATTTCTTCATGCAGATTTCGCTTCTGCAAATAATTTTATGTTAATTGCCGCAAGGCAATTCCCCTAATTTGTATCCATTGTTGTGATGATTGAAATCTCGAAACGAAATATATATGTAAGAATAACAATAATGAAAGAAAATTAATAAGAGTTGATAAAATAGAGATGTAATTGTCACTTGTCGTTTTCTCGTTAAAAAGTCTGTGTATTACGTACGATAATAGAGGTATTGTTCCAACATGCCAGAAAAATCTTCCTTTCTTGCCACGTCAGCCAATGGCGCTATTAACCCGTCGAGTTCCTCCACTGTAAATAATCCAGGAAGTTCACCTCTCGACACTATTGCGCTGGCCAGAACAGCCAATCCAGCTTCCCTCATATGATGTTCTTCCAACAAAAGTAAAGTCGGCTCACCATCGATTCCAGCAGCCTGAACTGCAGTTTTCACCGACATTCGACCACGACCTGAAAGAATTTCATTTCATGTTCAATTTCGAAGAAATAAAACGTGGTATACGGTATACCAGTATAGTTGAACGTGCTACGCGAAAAAATTGCTGAGCACATATTAATACTTGTGAAATAAAATAGCTCAAGATATTGTAATAGAATTAATAGATTGATTTGTTGGCAGTCAAATTATCGGTTGAATTTATCTTTAAAACTGATTTCAACTTTTTGAATTCAATTTTAAACGAAAATTTTATTATATAATTTGGATGTTAAATATGTTATGATGTATATCCCATTTGTAGTTTGATAATGATGACTTTTAAATTAATTATTTTATTAATTGTTAATTTCACAAAAATGATTAATTAATAATGTAACGCATGAATAATGTATTAACAATTTAAATATTTATGAATTATGCAATACCGCATATAAATTTTAAATCAATTTTATCGCTTAACAGAATTTAATACAGAAATTTCAAAATATATATGCAATACCAGGTCCCGAATCAATCAAACGAAGTGAAGAATATGTGGCAGCGAGTCTCACTGCCGATTTTCTTCCAGCACCGGGCCGTCCAATCAGAATCACACCTCGTAGATTCGTTCCAAAAGTCCAACTTAAACCTTATCGAATAATTAAAAAAATTACAAATTATATGAATAATTATGCATTTATCTACAAGGAACAAATATTTAAATCACTTAAAAAATTATCGTATTTCCTCAATTATTATAAAAAATAATAATCCTTCTAGAAAAATTTGCATAAAATAAAATAACTAAATAATTATTTTATATTAATTTACAGAAATTTTAGGATTATTAACCTCTTGCCATAAAATGATCATTTGCAATTGAAAGCTATTTATTATATTCTATTAATAAAACTGTATAATAAGAATTATTATATTCTAGAATTATTTTCAGTTTATTAATTTATTTCTCATTCGTTTAAATCTTCAGACAAAAATGAATAATTTGAAATGAATTTCAAATTAAATTGTAAGATTAAAACCGAATTCAGCAATAATCGTAAACCGATAATTACATGATAAAAGACGTGGCTAACAATTGATAAATTTCACGAATGTAGATCAAGATGAAACGATCAGTGGATCAAACCCGTTTGGAAATAAGGTTAATGTTAAGTTAATTTTGAAAGATGCTTACTAGCCACCGTGTGCAACAGGTGAAACGAAATCGATGCATGCACTGGATCGCCTTCCCTTGCGCATCTCGCTGCAGCGTTAATTATCTCGTTCCGCCATTGATCCTGGTCTAAAGGCAGTAGTCCATTGTTCCCTCGTTTCCATATGTATACATCGTTTCCGGTCACTATAGAATTTGCAGACTTCGAGAGGATTATGGATTCCCAACGAGACTGATCTTTGGATGTTAATCTTGTGAGAAATTTAAAAATAATTTATAATTATATATTTATATGGAAGATTTTAATGGAATTAAATTTAATGAATATTTTTTGTTTCATTACTGTTTATTCATTACTTATTGATTTTTAGATTAAATTTTTTCCTCAATTTTATTGGATTATGCAATAAAGGGAATATGTTTAGTTTTTCAATATTGATAATGATGATTTTTTTCTATAAAGTTTTCATGTATCAAAAAAGAAAAAAAGAAATATAGATCAGTATTGATTATTCTATAGAATATTAATATATTCTTTGGAATACTTTTGGAGGATTTATTCTAAAGAATGAGAACAAATATCAAAGTTGATATAAAAAAATATCAACTAGGACTTATTAATTAAGTTATAATTGAATTTTGAGTTAAGTAAAGCGAGATGGAAATGAATGTATCTAATGCAAACTTAAACTGTTTGTAACTTAATCAATATATATAATTTTTGTAATTTTTTGAATTATTATCTTTCTAATCAATTAATTTGCAAGTATTTTATTACATATATAATATATAGAAAAAATAAAAAAATTAACATCGATATAATTTTTAAACAACATAGAGAAACAGTTCAAAACTATTTGTTGCATTCAAAAAATTGATATACGATAATTATGCATTAAGCCATAGATATCTTATTTGACTTATAATATTTAAATAATATTGTATAATAAAAATTTATTATATCGGCAATAGAAATTTGAATTTTAAAAATTTGTCTTGTAGATTTATGGAATAAAAAAATGTCTAAACTCGTAAGCTTAAAGTCGAATATTTTTCACGTTGAAATTTCAAAGCTTTCTCTGTTGAGAAGATACCTAGGATGGAACATTCGTCTTCCAGCATCTAATAAATGACGCGTGATATTCGACTCATCTTCTGGAGAAGGATAATACTTCAAGCTGTCCGCCCATAAGATCAAATCTTTAGGAGTCCAATCGACGAACGTGCCGTGAGAAGACTTGATCGAACGAAAAGCGTCCAACATGACGGGTACCATCTGTGTGATCCAAGATTCAATCATAACACGATCCCCTTTCAAAGAGTCTCTTAGGTGTAATTCTAAAATGGCTGCTATATCTTTCGAATTTGGATACCTATAAAATGAAAAATTCTTTTTCAACATTAGAATATATTTTTGAGAAATTATTATGTATACATGTGCATCGAATATAAGCAAATATAAAAATAAAAATAATAAAAATTCAAATATAACTGATTAGAAACATTTTCTTGGACGAATAGTTTTACATTTGGAAGTCTCAATTTTAATAATTGTATATCATTAAAAGTCTCGAGTTTTGGAAATCTAATTGACAAAAAGCTATAAAAATATATGAAACTTGATACAAATTTAATATTAAATTTAATAATTACTTACGGAAGATAACGAGTGGATAGAAGAGCTTCTAATCTGGGATGCAATCTGGTCGTTGCATCAGCTGTGCATATAATGGTTAGAGAAACTCTAGCAAATTCCAAATCTTCTTCGTGAAATCCTCCTTCTTGGATCAATTCACGAACTAATTCCTGTAAATAAATTCAATTTTTTTCACCTTGTTTAATTCTTGTATTAATTTTTACTTATTAATCTCATTTAATACCTGTAGATCCTTGGACGCAAGATGCAGATCTTCCAAAATTAATATAATTCTAGATCCATTTCTGGGTTTATACGTTCTTCCGTGAGAAGATGAATTTAATTGTACGCAGTTTCTTTTTAGTTTGGTCACCAAATCTTGGGGGCCATAGAGAGATGAACCTTTTATCAATGTCGATTGCTCGATGTTTCGTATCGAGGAAAGTATGACAGATATCAGAGCGCTTTTTCCACAACCCTCCGGCCCCCTTATCATTATCGATTGGTTGCTGTTGATCCATGGCAAAACAGACGACAACGCTCCTTTCATATCACCTGAATTACAAATAGTATAAAACCATAAAGTGAAACGAAAGTTTTTATTAAATTACATTTATTTTCTTTTTTTTTATCCAAGTTATCATTGACGATGCATCATTTCTAAATTGTTATTTCTAAAATGTTTAATAAATCATTAATAAATAATTTTTTATTCAAGTTATCATTAAATATCATTATCATATCATTATTTTATTTAACAAAATATACATAAAATTTTATTTAATTAAAATATAAATTGAAATATAAATAAATATATAATTTGCTTAAAAGATTACATAGAATTATCGAGCTTAAGTTAATTAATGAAAAATTTGTATTGTAATACATTTTTTAGCATCGTTTTTATGAAAGAACTGTGATAAATTTTAACTCTTCAAAATCTCTTCGAATATCTCTTTTTAACAAAACTTAGCAAATATAATGGAAAATTTGCGAATAAAAGTTTCACAATTTTATGTATTGTAATTCGCATTATTTCTAGATTAAAATTTTATCAATAAATAATCTAATAAGTTAAAAACGATATAAATTTAACTGAAAAAACAAATCGAAAATATAAAATGTTAAATTTTTTATGCATATTCATCATGATTATATAACAAATTTGATAAAATCTCACACATGAATTTTTGTCAAATCAATTTTAAATTACCAAATAAAAAAGAATTATTTCAAAATACCTGATAGTGAAACAGGACCATCATCGGTATCCATAGATTCATCGGCATCCCCGACAGTTTCCAATCTATCCGTATTCTGATTATATAACACAGAGCACGGTTTCTGCTGATTTGGACACCTGTAATTCCAAATAATAACAATACTCATTTCCTAAAAATTTTACTTGGTTCATATATTTTTTTTATATATAATTTAATAACTTTTCGTTTATTTTATTGATTTAAAAAAAGAACATATACAATAGATCTCGAAGCAAAATTAATAACAAATTAATTTAATTTAAATTTTCTCACCAACAATCAGTAAGCTGGTAAATTAACCGTGCCAATTCATCTCTAGTGCTTTCTTTCCTTATTTGGCTGCATAAAGACGCGAGTAGAGCGTAAGAAGCGGAAATACTGGTACGAGAGTTCTTCAAATGGCAAAATACCGAGTCCATTAAGCCAGACGCTGAGGAAACGTCTGCGTTGATCTTCAAACACTCCTCAACGCAGGAACAAAGATGAGAATTCGCGAGTTCCTTTGCCGCCTCCGGAAGTGCATTTAATCGTGAAGTTAGCAGCAAGGAGCTGGAACTCGTTGAGCCCAGATGAACTACACCCAATCGCGATACTGTAGCGGGACTGGCGCTGGCTAATTTATGAGTCTCGAAGATGAATCTGTTTGGAAAATATGATTTCTTTTTTTTTTCTTTAAATAAATTTTTTTTCTCTTTAAAATAATAAATAATAAATTGAAAATAAATTTTCTTCTGTATTAATTATTTCGTCTTGTTATTAATTGATCTGTTATTTAATATTCTCTGAATTTTTATGTAATATTCTTAATATTTAACGCGGAAAATTGATATAAATAAAATACAGACACAATTTATATTAATTCGTAATAGAAATAAAAATTTTCTTCTGTTGCAGTGTTGTTCATAATTTAAAGTTTTTTAATATTCTACAATATGTAATATTATTCCTGTTTCAACTTGAAAATTTGAATCAAAAAGTAATTCGTTTGATTTATTTAAAAGTTTTAGAAAAAAATTTTAATTCTAATTTTCTTTTTTTAAGTATAACTTTATATTTTGAAATTTTACTATAAATAGACTTTTACTTAAAATAGATAGAATTTTTAATCAAGATATATTTAAATGTAAAAATATAAAAAAAAAGAATTTTTTATATTAAAAACTCAATGGATAACTCTGTTTTTCATTTGCTAAATCCATAAATCACAAATTTTTACAAAATTAAGTATTTCAAATTAACTTACTTTCAGAACATGTTCAATCAAGTTGATCGATTGGTTTATTCTATTCTAAAATGCTTGCAATTTATGTGGATAGAATACAAATTAATAATTATGGAAGAAGAGAAGTTTACTTTGTCCCGTATCCAAGTTTCACGCCCACACCATTGGGTAAAGTTAGTAATCGATTGTCATCTAAAGCAGAATTGAGAGCTTCGGCCCAATCTGGTTCCACATCACCATTCAAAATGATCCAAGTTGTTGAATCTCCGGCTGTTGCAACAGCATTGGATAACAAACCTTCCTTCCATTCTCTGATAGAGTGAAAAAAATGATCAATTTTTCATAAATGTTAATAAAAAAAATAATTGATTCACTTCGCAGAAGATACGAATAATTAACTTCAATATTTCATGTAACTTTTAAGTAATTCTTAATTAAAACATTTTGAACGTTAAAATTCGAATCTGTTGAATGTTGAATCTTTTTATTTTTGATTATAGTAAAAATTTTCTTACGTTATTAATTAATTAAAAAAATTCTGCTCTTCTTTTATAATAAAAATAATAAAATAAAGAATCATTTATTTATGTTAAATTACTACTCTACAAATAATTGCAAATAACTTTTGAAATTCAAAATTGAATATATAATGAATTAAAATTATTATACATTTCTTCAATTGTGAAAATTTCTAAACAATCTCTAAAATCATCTCTAAAATATATATAGAATGTTAAAAAAGAATTAGTCACTTCCTGAAATTCTTGTTTTGATAAATAATTATTTTGATAAAATATTTTTTCTGCTTTCAAAAAAGATTACAAAAAACATTCTTTGATTAACATATGATTTTATATCAAAAAGATTTCATAAACTAGAAAAATTAATTTGAAAGAAACTTCTTAACTACGTTTTATCATTTTCGAAATACCTTGTTTGTGGATCGACACGGCCCAAAAGTCTAGATTTCGGCATAGCGCCAGGAAACACGTGAAATTGAACAACCGTTTCACCGATTTTCGTCAGGGCTTCGAACAGTAATTTTCTGATGGTCGTTTTACCACATCCTGGCGGGCCAACGATCGCCACGCCGGTTCTACTTTTCAACTGGTCGTTCAATTGAATGCATCTGTTCGCCATTTCCTTGCCTAACTCTTGCTCGGCGCAAAGCTCGAATAAAACATTTTGCAAATCTTTCCTCTCGATGAACGTGGAGGATGATGGATCCGCTGTTGGGAAAACATCCTCTAGAAGAGAGAGGAATCGAGGAGTGTCTTCTTCGGTCAATTTTGGCAACGTTGAAGACCGAATCGCAGCTACTAATCTACAATAAGAAAATATATTAAATCAGTTTTGTTTGCTAGATTTTCAATTTTTAACAAAAACTGCGTTCTTCATATTTCATAGTTCGGTTGATTAATATTTAATATTAATTGGAATTGGCATATTCAGCGTCTCGTTTTATCCATTTAATTATTAAATTGTGTGTTATTCAAAAAAATGTTTTTGCATAAAACTTGTTGTTTTAAAGAGGATGATTTACCTAAATTGAATCACTTTCAAAGTTTGCGAAAGTCTTTTTTTAAATTTTTTTAAATTGATTTTATATTTTCCGAAAATCAGAATTCATTAATAATACATTTTAAATAAGTTTCAATGAATTTCAAAAATTAACATAATGGAGTCAATTAAGTAATTCAATTAACTTATTTTGAATGATTTTAAAAAATTAATATAATTAAGTGAATTCATTGATGGTGCGTTTAATTTTAAATGGCAATAAATAATCTTTAGATATCGATATAAATGAACTAATGAATTCATCTTAAAGTAGACTACAACCAAAACTAAATAAAAATATATTCCATTTACTTCATAAACAATCTTATGATGATCATCATAAGATATCTCTTTTACAAACATTTTTTAACAGCATAATTGCATTAAGACATTATAACATCTTCTAATTAACAATATTTTATAAGTAATAATCAATTGTATCACTCGATCTTCACGTGTCATCTAAAATACAAGATTTACAAGATAATGAATTTCCTTCTACGCGATAAAATTAGATATCTCACATTATAATCGTTCAATTATTCAAAGGCACCAAACCTGCTAGTTTCATCCAAATCGGTCCTCGTAGAAATGGCATCGAGCACAGACCTAAGGGCCCTAAGGCCCCAATCGTAATGCGGCTGATTCGAAAGCAGTATCTCCGCGATGTCGAGCGTCTCCACGAGCTGTTTCGCGAGCGTCGAGGCATCCAAGAATCCGGCACACTCCAGCAACGCTTTCACGATGTCGGATCTGTCCGGATGAGCCATACCGATCGGCCTGAACAACCGCGCCAGAGAGTCCGGTAGCTTTCGTCGACCGCCATACTCGGAGCCAGCAGGGTTCATCGTGATGAACACGCAACAGTGCGGATCCAGATTCACTTTTTGATCCCCTAACAGGACTTGGGGTGAGCCGTCGCGAACCGCTTCTTGCAGAGGCCTGACCAACATGGCCACCGCGCTAAGCGTTTCCTCTTCGAGGCGATTGAACTCGTCGAAGCAACCCCATGCACCGGCCTGGGCAAGCCCGCCGAGTATACGCCGCATACTTCCGGCGTCCATTCCTGATGCGTTCGAATATACGATTATAAATTATCAACACATTCTTTCTTGTGAAATTTTATGCTTGTTGGATGCTTGTGATATGATTCGAATAAATTTCTTAAACACCTTCGTGATTGATTGATATTGAAATTTGAAAGAAGAATAGTATTTATTAGTTTTTGTGAATATTGATAAAAAATTGTCAATATTGTACATTGAATTCTGTATATATAGACATGATTAAATGTAGTGATTATTATTGTAAAAGTCGTTTAAATGCCTAGGTAAGTTTGATATTTATAATCTTATAATTTTATCTTATGTAAAATTTTTAATTGTTGCTATGAAAAATTGTAAATATTGGTTTAAATTCTAACCCAATCCAATATTTATTAAGAAATCGAATTCTATTCGAAGTGTGTTTAAAATAACAGCAACATCTGTGCGCCAAATGTTTTTATTTACAAATTCGTTTTATTCTATTCTCGTCTATTTGATATCGTATTTGGCGAATCAAATGTGCTACGATGATTTTTACGAAGACAATAATAAATTTGTATTAGTAACATTTATTAGATAGGATAGACAGTATTCGATTCATTAATAATCTATTGGATTTATAGCCAATAATTTATAAATAACATGAAAGAAATCAAGATTATATAATTATTTTTTAATAATAAAAAAAATTTCCAGATTTAATATGAGATTTTATATTTAAAAAATTATTTTTTGAAATGTAATGAGGTTTTGAAATTTTTATTTTTTTATTTTTTAAGCATTTTTAAACATATTTTTTGACTTTATAATTTTTATTTTTATCATAGTTATAATATTTTTTCCTTAGGTTTATTATGTTGTAAATTTATTGATATTTTTTAAAATGAATATTAAAATGGGATTATGAAAATGACATTTTAATAATTTTTTTCTATCTTAAATCTACTCCGAATTCCTTTATTCAAAATTATTTTCATAATATAAAACATTATTTTTTGAAAAAATGATTTACAATGCTTCAAAAAATTTCTTCTTTCTAAATTAAATGAAAGATAGAGAAAAAGCTTTAAAATAAAAGTCACATTTTTTTAATTTGTCTTATCAAATTAAAAATATTTCTATAATATCAAATATTAATGAAATAAATAATAAAACAATGAGTAACGTAATAAAAATAATTATATTAAAAATTATATTGAACATTTAAATTAATAGCAAAAGTTAATTTTCCAAAAGAAATTTAACGAAAGCACGAATTGTCGTAGATAATTTAAAACGCAGTCGTAAAGACGGAAATCGAACCACGCAAAAACAATTTGGAACTCGTAAATGTCGATATATTATTACCTTCATCGCAATTGAAAACTAAAACGAGCCTGCCAAGAATAGCGCCAAGTGCCTTCACGCTCTCGGTTTTTCCAGTTCCAGCCGGCCCGGTGGGGCTGCCGCCTAAACCGAGTTTCATTGCCTGAGTAAGAGCCAAGAAACACCTTTCGGTTAATGGTGTTTGAACTAATCCCACCGCCGCTCCTTGATACTCGAAACGGTATAGAAATTCAGCGCCAGCGCACCGTATCACTGTTTCTTTGTCCTACAATTAATAGATACGGATAGTATTACGACGAAGGATCCAATCTTCTTAGTCAATAATAATAAACAAGTTTCATCGGTTAATAGGTTTCGAATAATCAATTAAAAAATACCTCTTTTAATTACTTAATTTCTTTATTGTTTTCTTAATTCGTTTTTGGGCCAACATTAATTTATTTTATTGGCTATTATGAAACGACGTGACGTTAGAGATGATTTTTAAGGAGAAATAAGGTCGCCAGAAATTATTTTATATGGGGGAAAAAATTAAATTACGAATAAAATTTGTAAATTTATTATTTATGCAAGATTAAAAAATTTAAAAACTTCAATTTATATTAGTTTATTAATATGCATATTTGGAAAAATTGATTCTAAAGATAAATACAAAAAAGTTATATAAATGGTATACAAAAGTATCGATGAAAAGTTTATTAGGCAATTTGTTCCATCTAATGAAAATATAAATTATTTATAACTTAATAAATAAAATTCATCTAACATTTTTGAATATAATTATGTATTATATAATCATATGTATATAATTTTTAAAATTTTTAAAAATTTGAATTAATTATATTTTCCTTAAAATATCATCTGTTTAATTTTACAATTTAATACAAGTCACTTTGGGAAGAAACTTCAAAAAGAAGCTCATAAAAATGTATTATAACGTCTCTGTTGAAGTATATTTCCACGTAATGTGAAAAAAGTTTTTCACAATGATAAATGTGAAATACCATTTAACAAATGAATAACACTTGTAAAAACATCAGGTTTATAAAATTATTAAAAGAAATAAGAAAAATAAAAGTATGGAAAGTAATTAACAATTTCTCGAAATAAAATGATAAAATATATACGAGCTTACTGTTCTGTAACTCCTTAATTGTCTCTGCCAAGTCCAAACAGCACTTTCTTCCCGTTGTACAACATTTAAAAGATTCCTAGCTATCTCCAAATGATGTACAGTATCAAGCAAAAGCCCTCGTGCCTTCAATGCTGTTAATTTATCACCAGCATCCTCTAGACCTCTGTATCGAGCTCTTTGCGTTTCCAAATATTCGACGAGCTTTTTTAAAGCTGTACTACCTTCCTTCAAAGCTACCTCACACCTCTCCGTAAAGCGAATCCTCTCCGACAGCAAAAGAATCTTAACAAATATCGAAAATGATTATTAATAACACCGAGAGAATAATTCAAAACTATTTATCATGTTTTTTAATTTGCTATATTTTACAGATCTTTTCTGTATTTTTCTTCATTTTTTTAAAATTGCACATATATTCATATCAATAACATTTTCAATATTGTTTTTTTATCCAAGTTCTTTTATCATCGCAATATAAGAATTTTATTTTATTTTTTTTATCTTACTTGAGTTGGGTAAGACGACGGATCGGGTGTAGAATCAACCAGGCATTTTTCTAAGCTCTGTCGAAGAGAATTTTTCATCCCCTCCTCGAGGTTACTCAACCATTGCGGTAATGGATCTCGAAGATCGACAGGGTTGGATAATCGCAATACTTCGCCTTCTGGGGATACAACAGCCGTCAGTCCATTATCGTTTTTTATTATCGAACCGACGCCTTGATATAATTTCGATAAATGAGCTTCCAGGCCTCGACCGCTGGCTGACACTAATTCGAGAAGGTCCTCGTCGCTCAGGAAATACAAACGTGGATAAGACGATCGTTTTTCCTTTAAATAGCGAGGAATTGTAAAAAATTAATTTTAAATTAAATTAATGTTTTTTATAATACATTATATTACGTAAATTGTTCTTTTAAATAACGATACTGAAACAATTTATTAAAAAAAAATAATAAAAAGAACTATTATTGCGAGTTATAATAATTACTATAACTTAATTATTAAATTATTTGATTATAAAAAGACAAAATTTTTTCAGTACCTCCAAATATTCATCAAGGCTCTTTTGACATCTGTCGAGCAAATCTTTCAGACTCGTAAAAGACGAAAGAGGAAGTCTCCTTAAAGACGACACCCTTGGATCACGAGACACTTCACCCATAAGATATCTAAATATTGATTTTACATATAAATCAATATCTTAAAAAATGTTATTACAATAATTCTTATAATTTTTATATCTATTCAATTTTTAAATTGAATTTGAAATCGGATAAATTACCTAAATTCTTTGTTAGCACGTGACCATCGACCAGTATCATTGGGAGCAGCGCCACCTTCGTAAACTGGTTCCAAATAGACCCACTTTCTCTGTATGGTACTCAAAACTTTTATTCGCTCTTCCACTTCGGACAATCCAGCTTCGCATCGTGCAACTCTGGCTGCAAATCTTTCGTATCCCGTCGCCCCTTTCGCACCCTCCAATAAGAGTCTCAATTCACCTTCAGGATAACAAATTAATTATATTTATATTTGCACAATTATGCAAACTTTAATATTATAATTATTTTAAAATTTTACGAGTAAAATTTATTTTATAAAAGCGATGTACGTAATTGAGAAGAAAACTCAAATCAATAGTTTTTGTCAACAAACAAAATTCACCTGCTCTTGCTAACAAACTGCCATACTCCTCAACGAGAAGAATACCAGTATTTTTACTGTCTTTCGATTGTTGTAGTTGAAGATGAGCCGACGCTTCCCAAGATTCCAGTTCCATTAACCCTTGTCGAATGCCACTTTCTGCTGCTGCTTTTTTCGTTATTTCCTAAAAAAATTATTATTATTACATTTTTTATTTCAATTATTCTATTCTTTTATTCTTAATTTTTTAATTTTTTTTGTGTACAAATTATATCATTATTAATTATAATTAAAGAACTCATAACCAAAATTTAAAGTTTTTGTTAAATTTTTCAGATAAAAATATATTTTAATAATCACAATTTAATTCTACAAAAATGGTAAAGTTTGTTCAATTGTGAAAAGTCATATTATTCTTGAAAAGAAAATTCTCTTCTTGTTTTTTTTTAAATTACACTGTAAACAAATATCATTTTTTACAAATTAAAAAAATGTCTCAATTTCAACACGAAAGGACATATCAAATTTTATCATCTGATAACAGAATGCGAATTCTGAAAATTTTCCTTCCCTTCGTTAAATAAAGATTATAAAAAACTTCTATTAAATTAATTACAAATGCATTAATATCTTTAATAATTAAGCAAATGAAAGGATATTTATAAAATGAAACATCTTAGGCTTATCACCTTTATTTTGTCGACATTCTCTTCGATCTTCTTCGCAGAACGAAGCAAATGACCCAACGTAATATCTCTCGCGTTTCTGACATCCCTCAGACCCAAAAGTGGCATCAGTTCACCCCAATGTTCCTCCGCAATCTCGTCGCCTCGAAGAAGCTGCAGCCATTCTATGGTCCCTCTCATCTCGCGTACCTTCCTACCAACGAATGTGTCCACCTCGAAATTTCCATCCTTTCCATCCATCAATTGCTCCTTCAATTGATCCTTCAATTGGACGCGTATTCTATTTTCCCAGGAATCGAGCCAATCGTGGAGTCTAGGTAATCTTCTTCTAGCCACTGCCCATTCCTCGTCCTCCTGATTCTTCAATTCTTCCATAAACTCGACTTGGAAACGGCAATTCGATTCCTCTATCTCGAGCTCCACCTCCAATCTATTTATATTATCCTCGTTGCTCTCCAAAACATCGTCTATTTTCAAATCGATTTTTCGACAATCGTTTCTCAGAACGTCCAGTTGCTCCTTCAAATACGTCCATCTCTCTTTCATCGAAATAATCCAATCCAGGGTAAGGATCTCCGGTTTCGAGGACCATTTCGCTTGCCATCTTTCGATCTCGTCTCGAAGGGCTATTGCCCTGTGACGAAGATTCACTTTCGCGTCCTCGAGCTCGCGATCTATCACGGATTTGTAACGTTCCAAACGGCCAGCTAGGTCTTGCCAAGCTGTATAGGCTGCACTGACACCTGAATTTTATCATTAAATTTTAATTGCCTGATTGATTTAAATTTAATTTAATTTAATTTAATTCTAATTTTAATTTTGAATTTTTATATTGCAATTGCATGATATATTTTACAAAAAAAATGGAAGAGAAAATTTTTAAAATTTACCATGGTGGTCATGAAATTTTTAAATTGATATCTATATTTTATTTTATTTAATTTATAATAAAAATTCATTAATACAAAGTGAAGTTTAACGGATAAAAAAATGGATAATAAATTTTACAGAAAATATCTTCAACAATCAAAATCATTTTTAAAAATTCGCAAAGAATTCTTAGGACGTTCATCGTTAAAAATTCATAGACGAAAGAATCGCGAAACATGCAATCTTTTAGTTTTTCTTCCGCTATCACTTATTCATTAGATCTTATAGCGTAATAAATCGTTGAATTTTCAAGCAGCTATTATCATAAATCATAAAATAAATTTAGAAAAAATTGTGACATGAATACTAAATTTTATATAAAAATTTGTTCTTTTATTATGTATTGTAAAATTAATGTTGTAAGTTTTCTTCCTTTTTTTCTGAAACGTATCACGAATGAAAAAAATGTTGGGAAATAATGAACATTCTCTACATAAAAACTTAAATTATAAAAAGTATAATTTGAAGTATTTGTACATTCAAAAATTTTATAACATCAAAAAAAAGAATTTTTTTGTTCACTAATAATTTTTTAATAAGAAAATTTAACAGAATCCTATCTTGCACATAAAAACACCAAGTATTTGCACAAATAAATCGTTCCTAATCTTTTCCAATATCTGTTTCCATAAAGAAAATCGCTACTACTTTATCTCGGTTTTCTCAGTAAATGGAATATTACATTCTGTAAAATTACGTATATGTATGAGCAATACTAACACACAGTGAAATACAATTCGTGGAATGAAAAGCGATAAAACCATTCAGGGAACTCCTATATTCTTAAAATTGTTTCGTATGTACATGAGTATGTTGATGCTCGATAAGAGATAACCAGAAGTAACAAAGAATTATTCTCTGACGCTGTTAAATACTACATTTTGTAACTTTCATTCAAAAGTAATATTTCAAAATTATTTTTAGTAAACAAGTTTCAAATAAACATTTGATTTAATATAAATATAAAAATATGGATATCTACTTTTTTTATTCATCAAAATAGATTTAAAATTTCATGAATATCAAAGAAGATTATTTTACAGTGATATTCTAAAGATTTAAAAATAAGATATTTATTGTAATGTATAATTTTATATCGATTATTTTTGTTAATTTTTCCACGGAAAATGAAAATGTTCAAATATTTTTTACAAATAATCTTATATTATCGAGTATATTTATAATGTACGAAACAACGCAAAAACAATCTCAGAATATATCCTTTTTGAATTTAAAATGTAAATTTGTAATTTTCATTGTTGCTGATAAAGTTACAACATATTTTCTAACTCAATATTGCCAAATTCTTATCTTTTTTAAAAATATAAAAACTGATTATCTCCGAGGTCCTTCTTCCATTTAATCATTCAACAATTGCACAATTGTTGTACCTTCAAGTTTTTCGCTAGTCCACGCAGCCATCACTTTGGAAAGTCCCGCAATGGCCTCCATCTCTTCGGCCATACCGGAAGATTGCGCCTCGATTCTTGCATGAGCTTCGTAGGCCAAACCAACTTCCTCTACGTTTCGTGGTCTACGTTCGAGTTCTTTCGTGGCGGACGAAAGGAACTCTACTATGGCTACTAATCTCGAAGAAGCTTCCACCCTTAAGTCGGAACACAAACGTTCCCAGTAACGACGGGAAGCCGATTCCAAGTCGTTTCTGGTTGTCGATGTGTCCACGTTAATGCACCAGATTTTCACCTCGCTCCCACGCAATCTTCCAACCTAGTTTTATTATTGAATTTCATTGTGTAAATTGGTCATTAAATCGGAAATGAATTGTATATTTAATTGATGGCAAAGCTACGATGTCTAACCTCTTGAGCCCATTGTTTGGCATCTTTGAACGCCCTTGTCCATTCTTGCGGCGATTTTCCTTTCAATCTTTTAAATTAAAAACATTTTAAAATATTAAACGATTATTTGATAATAAATTTGATTGCATAGCAAAAGATATAGTTGCTTAACGAAAATATGTTGAATGCTATTTTAAAAGGCTTTGAAAATTTCTGTATATGAAGAGTATAATAAGTCGTATATGGATAATTTTTTTATTACAAAATGATAAATATTAAAGTTTGAATATTGTATAATTTAAAATCTCATTGCATTGATTAAATTAAATTCTGTTTAAAAGGACGAAATTTTAAGCATTCATTTCATTTTCTTAAAACAGTATTTGACTAAAAACATTGTTGAAAAAGGATTTCTAAATGAAATTATATTAAAGATTGAAAAATTATTGCAAACTTTGAGATTGATTACACTTCTTCGAAGAGACATCTCATCAACAAAAAATGTAATTATTATGTACATTAAAATCCATATGTAACATATATTCTATTATATTCATTCAAATTTTCATTTGAATAAAAATTTTCGAATTAGATAAATTTTTCTTTAAGATCACGTTCAAATATTTTCACGAGCAATTGCATATGACACGACTTAAAAGAAAAAACTACAATTATAAAATAATGATTTCGATAACTCAATATCTAATTATATTTTACTTTTAAAATGTAAGCATCCATAACTTCATGAATGAATGAGCAATACATGAGCAATACATCCTCCTTTATTTAAAAAATCATTTATAGATTTTTTTAGAATAACATAATTTGGAAAAATAATTCTATATAGATTCAATATTGTGAAAGAAATTATAATATTGTTATGATTTGATATCATATAGATATAAAACATAAAAATGCAACTTAAAAGAAAATTAATTATAATATTGATTTTAAATATAAAAAGAAACGATCTTCATTGTTACCAAACACATTATACAGAAGAAAAGCCGAATCAATAGAAAGCTCTTTTTCAATTTGTCATGGAAAACTTAAACTCTATATAAGGAAATCCTTATGACATGTTCGTCATATTGCATTAAAAAGAGAACAAAATTCCTTTACTTTTATTCCTAAGCATCGAAGAAAGAGTATCTCTGAATCGTTTCGATGCGTTTGAATAACACGACGAGATAATGCAAAAGAATAAATGCTCTTCTGCAGAAACGGTGCATCACACGGCCATTAATTTTAAAACGATTACCGTTCAGCGGCGTCGAATTTAGCAGGGGCAGCCAAGTACAACCATTTCGTTCGAAGAGTTTCCAGAGCGGAAAGCGCGATTTCAGCCTGCTTGTAGACACTGCCGAACAAATAGCAACTCCTTTGGATCAGTCCGCCGAAATGCGCCTCGGCCGCGTCACCGACGCCCCTGAAATTCATGGGGATCGAGAGGGATCGACGAATCGACGAGTACAACTTGGCACGAATCTCCTCGAGGGACGGCCGCCATTGTAACGAGCCGTCCCGGAATGTCAGCTCCACTTTAACTTCCGGCAATTTCTTCAGCAGAGATGGCAACGCTCCTCTGACGTGGAAAAAAAGAAAATTTTGTTATGAATATGAAAATCGGCCATGTGAAACGATTCGTTTGGTATTCAATAGAGAGAATTTTTTAGAAGGAAGCTCGCTTTTAAGGATGTGAGAGAAGGATGGAGGATGTGAAGTTTATTCCATTGGAGATCTCTTGATCTCTTGTTTATTTCCCCTATTTTTTGTTAATGTTGAGCTGTTATTCGAATAAACATTGACTTCATTTATATTATAATATAATTGGAAAATAAATAAAAAGTAATTCACTAAAGTATAAGATAATTATTATTAGATTGTGAATATTTGTGCATTTAAGCAAAATTTGAATATAGAGAAATGAAATGCATATATGATAAGTAAAAGGACATAATAAAAAAAGACAAAATGTAATATATGTGATAATTAAAGAATAAAGTAAATATAATTTCTTAAGCCCCATTTATTACATTATAGTCATATTATAAAAATCCCTAGTCTAATTATTATGCTTGTAAAATTCTTTTTAAATTTATAATATTTGATATATTTGATATATTATACATTTTAGAAAAAATAGAAAAAATATGAAATCTTTTTATATGAAATGAATGAAAAATCATAGCTAGGTGAGGAATTAAATACTATAGTATATGTATATTATAGTATATTCTAATTTTTAAATTTTATCTACAATTAATATTAATTTTTATATTAAATATTAATTTGATTTATTTTATATCGTATTTGTTTTATATTATTCTAAGACATATTTTAAAATGAAACGATATCCATGATAGAAAAATCTATAATTACCTATAAGCCACGCCCAATGCTTTAAGCAATTGTCTGTCCCAATGTAATTTCCAAGCTTTCGTGTTTCCATATTCAACTTCGACAGTATCGACGATCGTTCTCATGTTCATCAATGCATCTTTCCAAGCATTCTGATTCCCAATCATATTTACAGTCTCTCCTTTCAATAAACTAGACACCAAATCCCTTAACGAGCCGTGCTTTGCAGCTAATTCTGAATTCTGTTGTGCAAATTTCCTTACCTGTTTCAATTTTAATGAAAATTAAATATACATCGTTTATAATTCTTTTTTTTTCTAAAAATTAAACAAATTGTACCGCATCTACTATATGATAATAATGTTTCAGGAATCAAATTATGCATCAATTTGCATTCTGTATGCGAAAAATTTTCAATTTTAATATCGATCTCGAAAAAATTACCAATTCTTTCAATCTGGCTGTATAAGCGTCGACAGCCTGAGGTTCGGACCAAGCAACGCCAGATTGTTCTTGAACAGCTCGAGCTAATTCAAGGGCGGTCGTGAGCATTAATGGTCTCTGAGACGGCACCATACGATCGCCAATCGTGTTGTGAAAGGTGGCGACCTGTTGAAGAGCTCTAGCGCGTCCAGCCAGCGTTCCAGCTCTTTCGATCAGATCCCTCACTTCTCGTGGAAGTTCGACCCCTTGACTCGAAAGTGCCCTCGCCTCTCTGATCAGAGTCATCAATCTTGGATCGTATGTGACCCTCATCATACTGGTACCGGTTAATTCAACCACCGCAGAATCAGTGCCTAACGTCAATTCCTTCCTGGTTACAGCGTCTTTCGTTTCTTCAGTCTGACGAACAAATTATGCTTTTATGTAACATTTTTTAACATTTCCTTGATTTTGAAAAAAATTTTAAAAGTTGGTTATTAATGGAAAATTGAAAAGTTTCTTTAAAACAAAGATAATTTAAAAATTAATTCTTTTCATTTCGAAATATGTAATCTTGAAATATATTTTTGAATGTTTTTGCTACACATGATTTTCTTTTATTGTTGTCAAGTTTTAGTTTCTAAGATATAAGCAAATATATACATGATATTTTTAATGTTTGTGAATATTTGTATAAAGAATCTGTATCGATTTTCATTTATAGATATTATAAACAAAAAATGAGGTTAGTTTGAGTTAGTTTAGTTTATTTGGTCGCCATAAAACTATTAACTATTATATTATATTAATATTTAATTAAAATATATAAATAGATATTAAAAAATTTATTATAAAACAATACAATTTGTTTAAATATTATGATGAGAAACTGTCAAGCAAACTATATGAAAATGTCGTCTAGAATGACTTGACAATATATTTAAAAAGTCATTGAAATTAAAAAGGAAGATCCTTTTACTAAAAATAATGTTTTAATATTTAATAGAATTCTTTTTGAATTCTATATCTAATTTTACAACGTATGTTATTAATATTTTACAATGTGTTATGAAATTTGTTATAGAAAAATATGTATTAATTGTAAAATTATAAAATTACCCAAGTATCGACGAAGCTTTGTCTTTTCCTTTCAACATCTTTCAAAGCTGTTATCAATCTCTCTGAAATTTCTCCATATCCAGGAAGATCCGCTAGCAATTCCTTTCCTAATTTATTTAAACTTTCTAATCTTAATTCTGCCGATCTAGCAGCTTGAACTTCTTGAAGTATTCTTGGACTGTCTAACAAATCACTCGTGTCCGGTCCAACCAAGCAATTTTCTTCAGCGATGCAAAAAATGAAAGATACGAATAAAATATTTTATATATAAAAGATTTTTATTATTTCATTATCATTAATTAAAAATTCGAGACTTTCAAGATCCAACATTAATTATTTTTAAAATTTAACTCTATTAATCCCCAATTTTATCTAATTTTAATTTAACAAAAGTAAAAATCAATACAAAAGAATTTTTTTCACAAATTTTTCTAAATATGCCAATGTTGAAAATATACAAACCTCTTCGCTAATATTTGGTTTTCTTTAAAATTTAATTTTCTTAAATTAAAAATTTTATACCAAGTCGCTTGATTAAATTTTGTAATCACCTATAAGATCTCCGTAAGCTGAAAGCAAAGTTTCTCGTTCTCCACGCAAGACCCTTTTTAAGCCGTCTCTTTTTAGCAGCTCGAAATAGCGCCGAAATTCAGCGAGCAAAAAATTCGGAGTGGTGGCATCGGCAATTTGTGACTTCAATTTTAACGCGACTCGTTCCTCGGCGGGTGCCAAACCCTCTTCGACCCTTCTCTTGAGTCGATTCCACTCGATGCCCTTGTCATCGTCATCAAACACCACTAATATGATTAATTAAATAAAAAAGTGTAAAGTAATTTCGTTTAGATATATAAAACCAATGATATTATTGAAGTATTATTTATAGAAACAGGCGTAAAATAATCTAATTTAGATAGATAAAAAAATATATCGTAATATTAAAAACTCTAGATATACCTCTGATATCGTCAAGGCATTGCATCAAGTTGTCCGTGCCAAGTCCAGATCTCTCATTCGATGTTAGCAATCTGGTTAATTGTCTATATTGAGCACGTAACTCGCCAATTTGCCTAAAACACGATAATAGCATTGAATCTTGGTTCGAACCAAGAACAGAAAAAGACATAGCGAAGATACCTTAACCGTTTGCCAACCCTTGAACATCTTTCAGGGATATAATTAGTGCCCTTCCACGAATGAAGCGAATGATGAGGCCAAAACAGCGTGGTGAATTTTTCCACCATGTCTGTCCATTTCTCGCATATTGCGGCACCATTTGATATTGCCTCGATTTTCACTCGATCATCGGTAGTTCGGATCTGTTTGAAGATTCATATTTATAATAAATTGGACTACAAATATTTATGCATTTAAAAAAAGCTCAAATTCAAAATAATATTGAAATATTGTATTACTTTAGAATTTGTTTTAATTTAATTTTATAGTTTATTTATTTATAATTATCTTCCAAAAGTAAAAGTAGAAATATTACATAGAATTCCGACAAAATTTGATGTTGATGTTTACAATCTCGATCTTTTTACCTCCTCAATTGAATTCTTCACAAGAGACACCACTTCGTTTCCGATAACGTCCAAAAAAGATTTCATACGTTCCTCGGTGTACACCAGATCCCCCAACTTCCACAAATCGTCGACATAGCCGGACACAACTTCAACAGCGTCATCCACGCTGATCAATCCATCGCTGTGTAAAAATAAATAGAGAAGGGAATATACTTATCGCCATGCTTATATCTTTCATATTTTATGTACCAATTATAACGAAAAAGCGTTATCCTCGAAACGATTTATATTGCACAAACTTGAAGGGGAGGATTAATGTACGGGGATAAAATGTCTCACGGCCCAATTATAAAATTCGAAACGACTTCTTTTTTTTATAGCACCTCGCAACAGCCGCCCGCTCCAACTCGGCCCTGATGCTCCTCAAGATTTTTACACCCTCTCCATAGATCATTTTGTCGTGCGATCGTTTCGCGTTCTCCCATATTTTCCTCCAATAATTCTCCTCCTCGTGCACGGAGCTCGCCGCTGACGAGCCGAGAAGATTCTCCTCCAGTTTCTTCAAATAGGACGAATCCAGACCGGAAGATCGAAGCGTTGGCGCCCATACTTGACGGAGAGCCTCGATCAGTGTCGATCCTTTTCCACAGCCGGTAGTCATGACGTGAACGAGATCGTGGAAATTCTTTTCCGTCACTGATGCCTCTGTTAACTGTATTAAATGTGTTTCGATTATTTGTTTCGATCGATTTTGTATTAGAATTAAAGATATTTATTTCGAAATTTAATGAAAATATAAGTGACGATCTATAATTTGATTGTAAGTAGTTTATATTAATGTGAGAATAATTATATATTTATAATTACGTTTTTAATTACAGCTGTATACATTATCGATGTTGCTAAAAATTATACGCATTAGTTTTAATTTTGAGAAATTATTTATTCGAAAAATTTAAATTTGTTGCCAATTTTTAAAATTTCAAAATTTCTATTTTTCCATTTTCTTGTATACTTGAATATATCGTTTCAATTATCTGTTCATAAAAATTCATATGTTTATAACAAAAATTTTTTCTAAAGACATGTATTAATATCATTTTTGTATCACTTTATAAACATTTTAGTTTTTGCACGTAGTTCTCATAATAATGAGATATTATGGATGCATAATTCAATAATTTTCTGTTTGAAAAAATTGAAACTGAAACTTCCAAGCTTCATTATGAATTCAGTTTAATTCTCTTCAATTAGAATTTTACGTAAACTTTATTATTAAATTCAAACTGTCTTTTGAATTAAAGCTATAATTCTTGACACGAATATAGCAAAAATTTGATAAAAGACAAGAATATATTAATTTGAATCACATAGCAAAACAAGATATAAAACATTTACATACTTTTATTATTTTATTTAATTATTTCACATACTTTCAAAAAATAAAATCTAATTATAAGATAATATATTACTTGAACAATAATTTTTCGATTATTTTGCAACAATTTTTATATAAAAGTCTTAAAAAATTCATAAATTTTCACGAAACAAATATTTATATCGTGCAAAACATATGTAAATTAAAATTACATTAATCCTACACACACATGAAGTCTGATAGACTTATTACTTTTTCTCCTCGATTTAATTATTATTTTATTATTTTTCATTAGGAAAATAATTATTAATTTTTAAAACATTATATTCTTTTTTATTAAAAATATATATTTTATAATATAAAATATAATAGCATAAATCTTTCAGGCCAATATGTGTTCTCAGAGTTAATTCTGTAATTAATTTTTCCAAGCTAATTAAACGAATCTATTAAATTTTATGTAGTTTTTGCATGTTTGAACCATGAAGAAAATTGTAAAAAATTTATTGATATATATATTACATTCGAATATTTATTTTAAAATCATAAAACTAAAAAAAATTAACGAGTTTTATATATTTGCAATTTATATTTTAAGGTTATACGGAAATATTATAAGATTTTACGAAAATAAGAAAAAAGTTAATCAACATATAAAATAAACATCTAAAATGAATATCATAAATTCGTCACTTTTTATAAATATTTTCACAATGTGTCACAAAAACTGATTTTATCTCCAATTATTTTCTTACCTTAAAGAAAACCAATGTGTTTCTGCCAATAGGCAATTCATTGCTCAACTTCAATTGCATTTTCTTCTCTTCCTCATCAACCGGTTGTGCACACAGAATTCTGTACGAGGCTCTGTCCAAAAAATTGTCCAGCACTTCCTCTTCGTCCCTAATTGTATCATTGTCTTTTAGAGGAACGCCAAAAAAGTGGCCTGCAGTGGACACTATCAGCGATCTCCGTTTGTCAAGCACCACCATTTTCATAAATAGTGGAAATATTCTTTTAAAAACTGCGGTAATTTCGTGAAGCGAACGTTCTCGTTTACGCTTCCATTACGAAGTTTCCACGAAACGTAGACCAAATGACCATTCTTGTCGCGTGGTGATCGTTCAAGTTGTCATGACGACTCTTGGTCAACACAAACCTGCTGTCAGCCGATTCCACGTGCTGGCAGGATCGTACCTTTGTGTATTAAGCAGTGGTTGAAGCAATAAGGGTGCTATTTTTTATTATAAGCAAACTTATGAACTTGGAATTTTAAAGTATTGAATGGATTTTGTGAATAATGTATTAAACAGTGTACTAAAGAGTGCCATTTCTCTTATAAGTAATTATAAAATTTAAAATAAAAAGGTAAAAGAAATAAGATTGTTGTCATAAATAATTGTAAATTTGAAATTTTAAAGTGTTGAATGAATTTATGAATAGTATATGATTAAAGCAATAGAGGTATTATTTTTATTGTAAATAATTGTAAAGTTGGAATTTTAAAAAATTCAAAGGATTTTTATGAATAATGTACTAAACAATTAAAGTAATAGAGACGTCACGTTTTATTATAAATAATAGATCTTGGAATTTAAAGAAATTGAAAAAACTTTTATGAATAATTTATATAAATATTTGTTCAATGTTTTAGAAATTTTTATTATCTATGATAAAATTATTTCATATAATAATGATATTATTATATTTGTTATATTTGAGCATTGATTAATTAATATTTTTAATTTGATTTGAATCGTGACTGAATTAATCTGATAAAAATATATATAATAATAAATAATTTTAATATAAATATTTACTTGTTGATCATTGATTAAAAATAATCATCAATTAATTGTTTTTTCTTAATAGAAATTAAAATTATATATAATATATATAAATTTTAATTATATATTAATATTAAATCTGAAATTAGATTAAAAAATTAATATTTTGTTAAAGAGAATGCTCAGAAAGTAATTAATAAAATTAATTTAGTATATTATATTCAATGATGGAATCATAAAACGAAAGTCTGAAGTAGAAAAATTTTAATTAATTAATAAGGAATTAATCCTAATTAATACAAACAGAAAAAAAATTTATCAAGATAATAAAGAAACTTATTATAATGATAAATTATAAAATAAATTATACTTACAATAGTTTACGAAAATATATATGTATAATCCATTATTCTCTATATATTCACAGTTTTATTAAAAACGAAAAATTTATTTAAAGAATTAAAAAATTAAAAAATTAAATTTATATATTTTTAATGAAATTTTATGAATATATAATTTTTTTTAACATTCAAAGTTTTATTATTTTTTTCATAATTCTATAATACATAAAATCTCAAATTATAAAATATTCAAAATTTATTTCAAAAATTCTGTCACTTTGTTGTAAAAAATATTAGACAAAATTGTATTTAAAATTTTAGAGATTTCATTTCAACTTCCAAAAGATATTCCATCAATTAATTAAAAAAATTACTTCATGTATAATTTATTAAGCTCTTTATATACATAAATTTTTATTAAAATCAGAATTTTTGAATAAATTTCTCCGTAATATAATGTTTGCACATTTTCATACATATACTATATATTGTAGATAGAAACTTTATAAAATAACAATATTTGCTTTTATTGATGTAAATTATCATGTAACGAATTTGGCTATTACGTACATAGAAAAGTGCATTGACAATTTTTAATTAAGCATTGATTAATTATCAATTACTAGATACGTAATGCAAATAGACAAAATTACGTCAATAAAAAAATATGTGAGAGAAAAAGGATGACAGATCATTGCTCGTGATTCAACTTCTGACTCAGGTTCTTGCTACTTTGTATTTCTGACACTGTTGATATTAATTTATAATTATCATCCTAAATCCTATGATAATACAATTATCACGATAAATCTCTACTTCTCATTTTTATAAATTACGCAATAGAATATTATAAATGGACAAGTTCAAAATAATGTAAAAGTAAAAAAAAATAATAAAAAGCTGTTTAAACTTTCTTCAATATATCAATACTATTATTAAACCAAATATATTGTTTAAGATAATTTTAAGACAATTTGTTTTTGCAATTATTAAAAATTTACAAAATTAAAAATATATATATATAATAAATATAACATTAATATTATATATCTTATATATTATTATATTATTATAAATATTTTAGAAATATCTTTTCCATAAACCAAACGATCTCATTCTCTAAAAATTAAAATAATATTTTTTTTGTGTATTTCCATAATTTAAAAAAAAAAAATACTTGAATAATTAAAAAAAAATGTTCTATACTTAGATAAATACGTGTTTATAATTTTCGTAAAACACAATTCTATCCTTAAAAGTCAAAATGGCGTATGAAAAATCTTTCAATTAATAGTACCGAATAGTACTCCAACGAAAATAAATAAATAAAATTCATGGATGCACGAAGATCCCGACCATTGTTAACCGCTATTACCGCCTAATATTTGCATAATCAGATTATAAATGGCATCCACGCCTCGAATAAGCAATCAGTGTACATTCCGATGAACGAGGCCAATTTATGCGTTCACATGCATACGTATTAACTGTCCATGCATACTTCCGCCCGCAGCAAATGGCGTGTGCGATTGGAGAAGAAGGGAGTCGTGGCGGTTACCATTTATCGGAAATATAAGTGATGGAATGACGTGGTCAACGCAGATGTATCTGTTTATATGTCCTTTAATAGAATTTCATGCGTTTCTGATTACAGCATTATTGTTCGAAGAGTAATTTGTTACCGTAATTAATTAAATAAATGATTCGAAATCGTTGAATAACAATAGGGCACAATTGTCACTCGATATTCCATTAAATTACATTATAATGTAAACGTTAAATTGATGGGTTTCGTATAAATGATTTTGATGCAAAAGTTTGTCAAGAATTTATATAAGAAGAAATATGAAAATTATTAATCGTTATGTTGAAATTATTTATTAGTAGAGCATTGAATAGGAAATGATGTAAATCGTGTGACGTTTTAGTGTCTTATATATTAATCAATTACGTTTGACATTTAATAATTTTTGATATTAATATGCGTAATTACATGTTGTATATAAATACTTTCATTATCTTGATCGTTATACATTTTATATATAATTTTTTGTGTACAGGATCTTGATCGTGCAACATGATTGATCGAATGTTATCTTTACACGTCTTTTTCTTGTTGTATAATAAAATTATTTTATTGCACATGTAGAATGAAAAGAAATTATTGTTACGATACAATTTCAAAAATTGTGATTCAAAAATTGTCGAATCTTAAAAAGTCATTATAGTCATCGAGTCATAAAATATTTCGCATTTTGAAAATATTTAAGAGTAATTAAAAATTAAAATCAATAATTTACGCTTTTAATATGAAGAGAAAAAAATAAAAAATTTTAATCGAATCAGGATTCATCGATAAATAGATATGATACACGTAGTTAAAATTATATGGATTCAAATGTCATAGAAATTTTCTCACGGTGAGCTAAAATTAAAGATACACAGAGCATCCAAAAAGAAATCTCATCCGATGGGAAATCATTCGTTGTTGCATGAGAAAATCGTGTTTCTCTGTATAATCATTGAATGTCAAGGGATCTTTCTTTTATCTCATCCACAATTAAACTTGCCAAACCTGCAAAAAAAAATTTCATGTGGAATAATTGCTCTAACAATTATATTATACGTAGTTAATCGTCGTGTAATCGATGGCCATTCATATTAAAATGTTGTTATAAAATTTGTCACAGTTTTAAAAAAGAATATGAATATAAAATTTATATGAATTACTTAAAATATATTGTACAAGAAATACTTTACAAAAGCAATTATGTATCTCATAATTGTAATATTTGATATGTATTTAAAAAATTATATGATAACATTTATTAACATGAAAATAATAATAAATAATACAATTGTACAATTTCAGAAATATAATATTTGAGAACTAGAATAATTCAAATATATTTTTTTTAAATTTATATCAAAATAAATATATTAATAATATATTAATAAAATACAGATACATTAATCGACAATGAATATATTAATGTATTAATTAATATATTAAATTAAATTAAATTTAAAAAAAAAAATAATCACAAAAGATATTTGATTATTATCTCTTCTATTTTCAAAGAAAAAAATATTGCTAAAAATGAATTTTTTTATTTTATTTTCAAAACATTGAGAAATTAGAAATTATATATATTATTAATACGTTTGAAATTAGCAAATAAATGCGAAAGTAGTTCTTTCAAAGATCTTTATAAAACATATGAATAATAAATGATATCTTGAGTAAGTAATAGGTTAATGAGTAAGCTTATATAAAATTTTTTTATTATAAAAATTTAAATATTTATAATAATGTGTAATTTTATTTAAAACCTGTCGAATCGATTAAAACATATTACAACAAGTATGTTATTTCTAATTTCAATAATTTTATAGAAATATATATTCATATAAATTATCATATTTAACGAACATAAAGTAATTTATGAAATTCAAATATATGATAGTAAATCATATATCCAAATATATTTCCTCTCATCCTAAGGGAATTACAATATACATACATACACGCACACATACACACACATATAAAATAAATCTCCCTTATATTACGTTATCAACAACATTCTCCACTTAACCTTAAATCGTGTCACTTAGAGCTTACATATCTACGTGTCTGCCTTTTTATTTCATTCATTTTATTTTATTTCTTTCTCATCTATTCTATTTTATTATTCTATTTTATTACTATTTTTACTACCATATAACTATATGACTATATATATTATATAATTTCAAAAAGATCATAAGCAACTTTAAAATCGCTATTTACTATTATTTGCAATTATGTAGAAAATTTTGTAGTAAGAATATTTATTTATTTTATTATACTAACATATAAAGGAGTAATTTATGATCTATTCTATCCAAACAATGTTATATTCATTCTGTAACAATTTTTTGATACTTCTTTTTCATTTTTTCATTTCATTTTTTAGACTTTCTATATATCTCTGAAATAGAATATTATATTTATCTAATCCTAAAATGAATTGAATTGAATTTTGAATTTTTCATGATTGTGAAAAAAAATAAGATAACAAATTATTTGAATATTATAGAAAAAGAATCATGTCTCAAAAAAGATTAGAAAACACCGTTCAAACTTTATCACTAATTCAAGTATCAATTGATGCACATCAGTCTTCAATAAATTCAAACAAAATCAAAATAAACAGATCTGAGTAATCCAAATAAAATCTAAGAAACGAATTATAGATTTAAAATAATCATTCCCAATATATATATAGTGAATATATAGTGAGCATGATTGAGTGGATTCTTAATACAAAAATAAAATTAAAAACAACTTTTGACAGAAAAAATTATAATGATTGAAATTATAATAGCTACTAAGTATAATATTTATATTATTATGTAACTTATATATATATATACTTATATATACTTATATATATTCTGTAACTTTGGTTTCAATCATCCAAGGGTTGTTTTCAATTTGCGTATTCCGCAGATCTAAAAGAACTCTCTAAAGATAAATTAAGCACAATAATATCAACTCACTCGTTACACATTTTGGTTACCAATCACCATGATATGCTTATAAATAATAGATAAATTATAATCGTATACTGACATGTCACATACACTGCCATGGATGTATATATATATATATATATATATATGAAATTCAATTTAAATTCAACTAATAATAGCAATCATCTTTTGCAAATATCTTGAAAACCAAACACAAGCGGCGATTATATACATAGAGAAAAATTATTCAAAATCTTATTTTCCGTATAATATACTTAAAAATCATCGAAATCCATGAAATTTCCCTTCTTCGAATAATTATCGAAAAACATGTTTAAAAATAAACAGATGCTACTAATACACGATATTGAACCATGAAAAAACGAAGAATGAGTCCGCTTCTATGAGTCCGTTTTATATATGAGAAATTAGATGCGGCCAAGGTCACATTTACTCCACAATTTTCCTCGTTGTTCGTAAGGAATTGGCAACGTAGCGATAGATCGTTGCAACCACGGTAGAATGCGCGCCTCAGTCGAAGCGCGGACGTTGTTCCGTGCTCTTCCTTTTTCGTTTGTTTTCATTCGAATTTATTTCCATTTTTACAGGAAATCGGTTCATATTGAATCCTAGTGAATCCTTTTTCTTCGAACGCTCAATTTAACGAGTCTACGATCGTCCGAGGTAAGTCGAATGATATACTTTCGATCCTTGCATCGTGGAAATGCAATGAGAAAAATGTTTGCTCATTTGTGAATTAAAATTAATGGAAAATATAGGTTTTTTATTTTAAGATTTTATTGAGAAATGTTTATAAAATATTTGTAATATATTTGTAAATATTATTTTTATGAGCATACATAAAGCAATGAAATTTATAGATATAGAGGTATGGCATAAACATTATAGTTATAATATTTTGAATATTTTTTTTGTTTTTATGTATATTATTGTATATTATTGTGTTTATATATTTTTCATTATCTTATTTATTTATAAATTCTATATATTATTTTTTGTAAAATATATATAATTTAATAATTATGTTTCTGGATCGATTTTAATAAAAGATTTATAATAAAAATAATAGTTTATTCTTTTCTTATTGTTTGTTTGAAAAAAATTTTTCATTTTTGTAGTATTGAAAATAAAATGGAAAATCATTAGAATGAATCTCATTCATGAAATGTATTTGATTAGTAGATTTTAAAAAATGATAATATCGAAAGATCAATTATAAAATAAATTCCAAAAACTTTAATTCGTCATTAAAGTTTTCAAATCTATTTTAAAATTCAATGAAAATTTTTTCATTATATTTTTCTGTATACCAAAAATCTTACCATAACTATATTAAATATGAATTTTTTTAGTTCACGAATATTTTATTCAAGAAATTATACCGAATTAAATCACAATGATTTAAACATTTTTCTTTTTATTATCTTATAAGAATTAATATTTTCATTTTCATATTTTTATTGGTTATTTTTACATCATCGCTTATGATTTCTTCTTATACAAAATTAAGTTTCACGATATGCTTCATTTTTGATACTTTTTATACAAAAATTAAGTTCCACGATATATTTCATTTTTAAATGTGAGATTCGCGTGATACCCTAATATATTTCGCATGAATGATGAAAGTAGAGCATATCTGAAAGAGTGCTAATGTGCATCACGTACAAAGGGTCTAATGATATTATGATAAATAATCTCGCATAATTAATAGAATTGGATATTATTATTCATCAACTTGATATTATTCATCAACTTCCATGTTTTCCATTTTACCATAAATAAATAATGAATCATCGATAAAGGAACCTTCAACTTGCTTGAAATGACATAGTTTTTAATTTTGATTTTTATTTTTCAATCGTTATTTGACTTTTCCTTTAAGTTGTTCTAAATAATTTTTTTAATTTAATTTAAAAATTTTATTTCTTTTTAATTTTTCTAATTTTTCTTAAATTCATCGCAAATATGAATCATTAACACAGAAATTGTCAACTTGTTAAAAAAAATTTTCGTTTCTATCATGATTTTTTAATAATTTTATTATTTTTATATCTCAATCACTATAATTTGATTTTTCTTCTTTTTATTTTTAAACGTTATTGGATCCTTGTACTTGTTATAAGAGAAGAATTGAGTATTTTTATTGTTATTAATAATAATTTCCATATTTATTTTTAATTTTATTGCAAATATGAATTATTAATGCAGGAATTGTTAATTTGTTTGAAACAATTCTTTTTCTTTTTTTTATTTTTTAAATATTATTTCAAAAATATTATAACGTGCCTAAAATATATTTATATTTCATTATTATATTTTATTGTTTTTTAATTATAATTTTTAACTATAATTTATAATTATCCTAAATAATATAATTAAAAGAAAAATATAAATCACTCTGATAATATCTATTTTGTTTAATTCATTGATTATTTTTTTAGACTTTAGAAATTTTTTTAACTAAATTATAGCGAACGATTTCAATATTCATTCTATAAAGTATTTAAAATATTTCTAAATCTTGTAATATCTTTAAAATCTACAATATTCAAACAAACGAATGATTCTATTTTTCTTTTTCTAGAATAAAATTTTTTTTAATTGATTGAATTTCATTTTCGAGTAAATCAAATTTAAAAATTTTTCAAATTCAAGTATTCCTTATAGAATACAAATAAATTATCGATGAATCTCTATACTTAAAAATAAGCGAAAAATATAAAAATAAAATTTTATCACTTAAATTTTTGTTTTTGTGAAATTCGAGATTGAACATATACAATCAAAGTGTAATTGGTGAAATTTTCAAATTTTCAATTTTCTTGAAAATTAATTTTTACATAAAAAAAATTTATTATATATTTTTTGTTTATTTTCACATATATAAATACAATAATTCATTTGTATATAATTGGAGAATAGTCAATTTGATTTGTATTTGAAAATTTTTTCAAATCAAAAAATTTATATAATAAAACATCTGTTTGAATGATTATTATATACTTATATTTTTCCATTTAAATAAATGGAAATAAATATTAATGATTTGTTTTATCTCTTTATTTAATTTCTCTTGATTTTCTTCAAATAAGTCGACATATTTATTCAGTATCTTTATTAAATTTACAAATGTTCTATTATAAATAGAAATAACTTCATTTCATTAAAAATTTATTTTTTTTTTGTTTTTTAATTTTTTTCTAAAAACATATATTTAAAAGTTATATTTAAAAGAAACAAATTAATCATTCGACAATTTATTTATATTTTCTATTTTTACTTAATCTCTATATAATATTCGAAAATAAAAATTATTGCTTATTAATATATGTTATTTTCTTAATTTTATTTCTAACATACCTAATATCATCTCAGAATAAAAAGAATAAAAATATATAAAAAAATTTTAATGATTAGATTGTTTCTTAATTTTTGTAAATAAATATAATGTTATATTTACTTACAAAAGTATTATTAATATATATCACAATGATCTATATTCTAGAATAATCAAATTTGCAATTTTTAAAATTCTAAAAAACGTTTTTTCTTAACAAATAAGCTCAATTCTATGAATTCATTATTTTTCTCTAATTATTCATATAAGTCTATTCATGTAAATATTCATCAATAATCTCAATCTTCACAGACGATTATATACGAATTTTATTTTCCTCTTTATATTTATTATTTTTTTTTCTTTTTTTTTTCGTTCTTAACAAATATATAGCGCTATAATAAATTTTTGTATACAGAATATATAAATACATATAAATTGCATATTAGCTAAGAAATGTAAAAGTTTGCATTTGTTCAATTACTGATTATAGAAACAATTGTTTGTAATTCTTATTAGCAAAATTCTATAAATAAATTTCCAAATCTTAAATTTGAAATTTAATTAATATGATATGATTTTAACATGATAATACGTTCTTATAACGATTTGAATTATTCAGAATCAATAAATTTTTTTTAAAATCATAATTTTTAAATTATGACATTTTTCTAATATAATATATAATATATATTATGTGAAATTGAATTACATTTGGTTAGTTACAATTAAAAGAGAATTTTTTTTATTTATAGAAACTGCTATATAATTACTTTCCAAATATTGAAATATTTGATAAGAATAAAATTCGTCTTTCGACGAATCTGAGCATTTTTTTTCTTTGAAAGGCAAGTTTATTGTTAACTCCATTGTCGATAACGAATCTGATATTAATTGTACAAACAAATTTTAATGGCATCGATATATAATCTGTAATACAATTGATACAATAAAATTTTAAAAAATGAAGAAATTAATGAAATTAATATACGAATATTCATTTATCAACATAAAATTATTAATCTCTATCATTGCAAGATTATAAAAATCGTATTTGTAAATGTTATTGAAATTCTTATTTATAAAGAAATTATTATAATATGAATCTATATAAGATTCATAATACTATTATCTAATTACTATTTTTATTTTTTCACGATTTACAGATTTTTTTCTTATTCAAAGTTGTACAATTTCTTTTAATCTTTAACTCTAAATAAGATTATCATGAATGAATTTTAATATTTATTAATTTATTAATATAGATTTTTATATAAATAATAAATACTCATATATCATGATATCGACATCAGTTTTGACTTCTTTCTCTCAAAATTAAATAAAATTTATTTTTTTTTTTTAACTTTCTTAACTTTCTTACATAAATTTTATTTAGAATCTATTTTTAAAATCATTTCAATATATAATTTGATTCTCTCACGAAAAAAAATTTCCCTAAATCTAATTTGATTATTATATCTAATAAGCGTATTTAGCGTTTTATAGAAATAACTTTGATAAAAAAAAAAGAGAGAAAACAATTTGAAAGCTTATATGGTAAAGTCGAAACGATATTCGGCTTGCAATTAAAATCAGTATTTCAATTGAACTTTCTCGATCAATATCCACACACAATTTTCATGGAACAGCGAACTTGCAGTAGACGATTCAGAAAATTTAAATGGGACGTGGGAAAACAAGGAAATTGTGTTCTCTCCAGCAAATCGTTGCCAGCCATCCGAAACCTTACCGAGGGCGGTCATACGTTCATTCTATTCAAGGAAATGAACACTGAAAATGAACTGAGAATTCACAGTCTTTAACATTTGACTCTCCTCATTTCTTTGTCTTAATTAATATCTACGACGTTATAACAAAAAGAAAAAAATAAAAACTCAATTGCCAATGATACATTTACAATTAATATTAATAACAATTAATATTAATATTAATAATAATCAGTTAAATAATTATTGCAATAAAAGATAATTATTTTTTTGCACAATGTCTGAATATTTATAATTTGTTGTTTTTTTAAAAACAATTTTTAGAAAAAAAGAATAGTATTCTGATTTTCAATCATATTTGTAATCTTTTCTTTCAATGAATTAGATATCAAATTCTTTAGTGAGTGTTTTATTGCTAATTCTAAATTCTGTTGAATAAACTTACTATTTGAATTTAAATGAAAATTAAGTATATAATTCATTTATAATTCATTAATTGTCTGCTTTTTATTTTATTATTACGATTATTTTCTAATTTTTTGAAAATGACAACATCAGTATTTTGAATTCAAGTATGAAACCAATAGATTTTACTTTTCAAAGGTTTTTACAATTTGAACAGAACCTTCATTATTCAAATGTTCTATTCAGCAACCATCTCTATTCGCAACATAAACATATGTCTTTTACTACAATAGAGGAAATAAAGTTTAATTTAAATTTTGACAATGAGTATATTTGCATAATATATATTATACTATTGGAACAAAATTGAAAATACTTAAGAAATTAGAAAGCAATGAGATTATTATAGAATTAATACATGTATAATATTGGAAAATTCATCAAATTATTGGCATTAAAAGAAAAGTGCATATTCCTTTATATATTAAAAAAAATTGTGCTAAATAATTTTATAATAAAAATCATTTTTAATATCTTTTATATCTCAATTTTATTGTAAATAAGTACATTATTTTTCTCAAAATATAGAATAATTCATCTCAAAAAAGTCAATGTTCGAATTATTGTCTAATTTTTGAAGTTTTTGACTAACTAAATAATGATTGAGAATATAATACGATATTCTTCAAGCAAGAATAAATCGAAAAGGAGAGTATGAAATTTCTATTTAGAAGAGTTTCTATTTAGTTTTCAAAACAGAGTTATATTCATCGCAATATTTCTCTTTCAAGAGAAGCTTGAAAACAATGATTTGAATGCAATCGTTGTTCTTTCGTCTTATTTTAAGCCATAGAATCTGCCTGATCCCTGCCTGTATTATAAATTAATTATTATTATGAATTCACTTCACTATAAATACTATTATATTTCGAACAAAATTTTCAATGAAAAGTATTACATTAATATTGAATTAGAAAGATATGTCACTAGTTAAATTTTTCACTTCTTTAATGAAAATGAAAATTGTGTTAATTTCTATTAACAATCTTTAAAAAAATATAACTATCTATATATCATATTATATTTTTAAAAAGCTCAATTAATTTGATGTAGAGTTATTTGAAAGATTATTTGAATAGCAATATAGTAGAACTGAAGCAATAAAACTGATTCTTCGATGACCAACGTTTGCTTAATCAGTAATTTCATTTATCGAGCTCGTGTTGCATATTGTTGTAAAAAAAAAAAAAAAACGACTTTCCGCGTGTTCGACCAAATAATAGATGCTGAAAGAAACGTGGAATTATGTCGCGCAATTAGCAGTGAATCACACGTCGCGCATCTAAACGATCGTAGGAGAAGTTGCGTCAAGAGACCAGCTGAGGTCGCGTAGAATTTATTATTTTTCTTGTAAATAAAAGAACAGAAAAATTTGTCTCAGATTTTTAAGAAAGATTTGCAACGAGTCTACGAATTAAAATAGATTCCAAGATCGATAAAAATTTAAATTTTTCTTAAATTTAGGAAATTTATTCTAGATTATAAATATGTAAAATTATACATTAAGGTCGATGAAAATTTTATCAAATACTTTGCAATATTAATCCTTTGCAACAACAAATTTGTAATTAAAATTAAATTATAGTAAATTAATTTTGTTATTAGTATTTTATTAGTAGTTAATAGTATGTTCAATTATTAGATTATTAAAATTTTAAAACAATATATATTCGTATCTTCAATATTTTAAAGAGACTCAAAATATTGAAGCTATTTAAACAATTTACCATAAAAAAAAATTTCTCGAAAAGAAATTATTGCAAAATATTTATTTGTTGAATTGTCTGAATCGTCCTCTTCGAATGATAATGATTACAAAATCGTTCGAAAAATTTATGAAATTCGTACATTTTTTATTAAAAAATCATTAATGTTTAAATCATTTAAATATAAAAATAAACTAACTAAAATTGCAAAATATTTTTTATAAGCTCGTAAAATTATTCATGCTTATTCTTTTTCCATTGTTATTGCTATTTAACGATCAATTTTTCAGGTAACACCGTTCTAAAAATGAATGACGAAGTGGCCAAAACACGACCAAGCATCATTATGCTGGCATTCTCAACTGTTACACACATCCTCTTATTAGCACCAGTAATATATATAGTGATTCTGTCCCTTCAACCTTTCATCTTTTTCTCCTGGCATGTTATTTGTTCAACCTTGGGAGTAAGTAGCCAATGTAATAGTCATCTTAGCCAATATTAATTGCACAATGGATAATGCACTAATGGAAACAGGTGAATCAGAAATCTAGGTGGTTGACTCCTACATTTGTAATAGTAACCCATTCTTGAAAAGTTTATTGAACGAATAATTAAGTAATGGATGAAGCAACGATTCTTGAGAAAAATCGATAAAATTGCCTTGTTTAAAATTGAAGATAAAAATTTTCAGCAATGGTTTTTTTTATTACTCAAAATGTACTAGATCTTTGTTTCATAATAATTTTTTATTTAATCGAGAAATTACGTAAATTAGTATTTTTTTTTTCGAATCGAATGTTGAAAAAGAATAATAATATATAACTTTGCAAAAAGGAAATGAGAACGTTTATTGATATCAACAATGTTTTAATTCAAATTAATCCTCTTTTGATTGATAGATCTTTTTTTTATTTGAAATAAAGCTAATTAAAAAGATGATTCGTGGAAAGTTTCGAATATGAAATATCATCTATTAGGAAATAGTTAGAACGCGGAAGATCGTTTATGTGGATAACTACAACTTTTTTCCTTTTTATGAAAGGGTGATCTATATTTCATAGTGGATAAGTAACGAAGAACGTAATATTAGATTGATTGGAAGTTGTTAAATTTTTCTTGTAAAAGAAATTCAATATATTATAACTCGGTTACTTAGATTATTATAATGAATCTATTATTATTTTTATAATAATTTAAAATTAGACTTATGAATTTTTTTTAAATTGATCAAATATATTTTATGAAGGTAAAAAATATACAATAAAAGTAACTTTATTAAATAAATTGATAATTTAGATCTCTATAAAATATTTGATTAAAATAATATATTAGATATTGAAAAATAATATTTTATATATATAATGAAATTATTTCTTTATATGTATGTAAATAGTATTAGATATATTTCTGTAAATTTATATATAAAATCTTAAAGATAAATCATTAAAATGTCTCTAATTATTTTTCTTATAGTTATTATATTTGAATTTAAAAATATCTTGATGTCATGACCTAATAGAGTGCATTTAATGCATACATAAAATTATGTATTATTATGTTAAATGCATAACAAAACATTAAATATTTCTTTATATTTTTGAGATACAGCATATATAATAAGATTGCAAGATTGATATCAGATTATATCGAGAGAACTGATGTTACATTATTATTTGTATCGTTTAAAAGTGCTTTTAATATTTTTAAAAATTTCATATGTAAAAGACATAAAATGTAGTAATGATTCAAAGACTTCATTTAATCATCTCAACTCTTAGATCATCGTCGTATTTGGAAGAATGCTGGCTTTTATTTATTGAGAAATGTATTGAATAATGTTCTTTAAATAAATCAAATATAGTGAATCAAGAACACATATATTCAAGAACACATATACAATATATAAAATTAAGCGAAAAATAAATTTTCAATAAAGCAAAAGAAAATCACTTGATATAATCGAAATTGGCATTAATCATCGAAATATTCGCCTATATTTTTCCTAAAAAATAGATAAATAAAGAAAAAGATAGGAACAATATCATGTTAATTCATTATCTTCTTAAAACATTGTAGGCGTTCACATATACACACCGAATTAAACGGAGAACGAATTCATCGTTGACCTAGATGGACAAATTGATTGCAACATTCCCCGAGTAAATTAAAACGATCACCATTGTTTCCAATTGCTCTGTCCATCAAAAATCCTCGAATAATAACAAACAACCAAAAAAATGATTAATAATTCTTACGAATTCTATGCAATTGTTATTACTTAGAATTTTATCCCAATATTTCATTGACTAGTTTTTTAAAGAATCAAATGACTAAATAAATTAAAGTTCATGTATATAGTCAATGATGAATTTATCATTATTGAGAGTTCAGTCATAAACGTTTCCAAAAAATTTTAAAAATCCTTAGAGAAAGCATCCCAATAATATCAATATGAAATACATTCCTTTCAATTTTTTAGTTGTTCAGCATTATGCAATCATGATCAATATTGATCATTGTTACTTCTGATCATTGATTGTTAATTCTGTAACACGAATACGATTAATATATGCACAAATAAACAATACAATAAAGTGATAAACTGATATTATTAATATATCATAATATCAATAATTTATCTAATATCTAATGAAATTAGATGAAATGTTACCAATCATTAATGTAACTACCTTCTTAAAGAATGAAATGACTAAATTAAAATTTATTTATAACAGATAAGTTTATTAATCAAAGTTCAGCCAAATTTTCTCAAAAAATCTCAATAACATCAAAAATGAGGAATATTTCTTAATTTTTTAATAGAAAATTCGTAGAGAAAATATCCCATCAACACAAAGAATAAAGAATTCCTCTTAATTTTTTAATAGAAAATTCTTAAAGAAAATATCAATATCAAAAAAAGTATGGAATTTTTTAATAGAAAATATCTAGAGAAAATATTCCAATAATATCGACAAAGAATATAAAATTCCTTTTAATTTTTTAATTATACAATAATCAACTGATCCAATTAATAATGTAAACATGATTAATATATAAAAACATCAAAATATCAGCCTCTGAATAAAATTAGCTACGAAATGTTAACGAAACGTTGGGATAAAATTTCTACTGCTTATATTCTAAACGACTGAACAATTTTAAACAATAATAATTTTATAAACAATGAAATGTCATGAAAATCTGTTTTTCTTTTTCGAATTTTTACAAACAACAATTTTTCTCATTGACACAGGTCGGACTTTTGACAATGGAGGGAATATTCTGCGTTTCTGGCGACGCTTACATGAATTGGAAGGTATCCAGGATGAACAGAGGATTGATTCATTTGTTCCTTAATCTAATAGGATTGCTGCTGGTGTTGATCGGTATGGTCATCATAATAATCGGCAAGATAGAATACAAGAAATCTCACTTCGTCACGCTTCACGGGATTATCAGCTTGATCAGCATCATCTTTGCGATCCTGATAGCCGCGTCTGGCTTCGTCGTTGTCTTTGACAAATGTCTGTATCATGGTTGTATCAGACCAATAATTCTGAAAATCATGCATTCGTTCGGTGGTATTTTGGCCGCGATACTCTTGTTAGCCGGCCTGATCACCGGGATTTACACAGGATGGTGGCCTGGCACTTGCCTTGGAAGAAGCCTGACGGTCGCCTCATTCGTCATTGCCGCTTGCTATATCTTTTTGAAACCGATTTTGGGTATCATTTCTAGGTGCAGAGTGCTTTTTGAAGGAGTACCTAATGACAATGAAAGAGAATTGAACAATGAGTATTGATTGTGATTTTGGAAATGATTGTTTTATTGTTTGATGTTATTGTTTGATATTATGATGGATTAGATTGGATATTGAAATTTTATATTGTAGCTAATTTTATATTGTATTGTTGATATAAGGGACTGTCTTATTTAAAATAAGATATTTAATTCTATCCTTTTGTTGTGATAGTTCTGAAAGATATAGTATATATATCTTTTTTTCTTTTTTTGTTTTTCATGCAATTTGAATTGTATGAAATGATGAATATATTGTAAAAAATATTTTTGTACCACGTTCTTTCTGTCAGATTTTAAAATCATCGTTATAATGATATTATATTTGTACGCTTTAATATAATATTCATATATATTATGCTGTGGTAATACTATACAGCATAGATAATACTATAGATAATACTAATGCACTATAATAATAATATCGTGTGCTATATTATACAGAATAATATAAGGTTAATAATACAATATATTATATTAATATTACACTGCATAATAGCAATAATAACATACATCGTGCTATAATTGTATAATTCGGTATATAATAGTAGTATTTTGTACTGTATTATTATACATAATTATTCAATATAATACTCTAACATTGTATTATCTAATGCAGTATAGTATGTGGTTATGCTATAATATAATAATATAAAATCTTTGTATATATGATATAGCATAATATTTTTAATATTTAAAACAGAAGGAAACATTTTCAAACTTTTATATAAAATTAAAGGACTTAAAGAATATGAAATTCTAATATTTAAATAATAATGTTGTTGAAAATTTATAAACTACATATAGTTAGTTGCAAAAATATTCATATATTATTTTATTAAACAATTTTGAAATGTATTTTGAAAAATCTGACTTTAATGAAAATTTTTGTGTATATAAAACATAGATTATATAACAATTTATTTTTCTTGAGTTCGAAATTAATCTTCAAGTTTTTATTATGTCTTTTTTGTATATAATTTCTGGAATATTTTTTCTATAATAATGTTATAGAGCATTAAAACTTGAATACTTTATTTAATAATAATATTTATATTTTAATATTTTATATTTTACGAAATTATTTTTAAGAAACGAAAATAGTATTAAAACTTTACATTTCTTCCAAATAATATTCTATTTAATAAAAAAATTGCTACATATATGTATAAATTATCATAGTGTATATATTTTAGTTTATTTGTTTTGATAATACTTTTCATGATAATTTATTAATTTATAATTGAATTCATACAAAGTGTATGAATACTTTTACGATTGACTATATAAATTTTCACTTTTCTATTGACAAAAAGGATTTTATTTTTTCTAAATATATACATATATGTACAATAATCAATATCAAAATTTAAAGTATATATTCAAAAACATATTCAGAATTTATTTAGAATCCGTTCAATGAACCAAATTACGATTTTCGACCAAGACTTCGATAATGACAGAAATCGATACGAAATGTCATTTTTATCAGACTATTTTGTGTCATTTTGTCACGTAATTAAATAAGATCTGATCGAATTAATCGAAACATTACTATCAACCATTGAACACGTAATCAAAATTTTTTTTAAGAGAATTGAAAATATTTTCACAAAGTTCGTACTTTTTAAAAAAAGAAAATTTTAGAACTCAAATATACATTCCGTCCTTCAATGATTGCACATTTTCTAACGATCATTGACAAATATTGTAATTCCTTAGATAATCATTGTAATATTTAAGAGGTATTTAAATAATTCAATTATTTCGCATTGAAATAAAATTCAATTCAAATTTTGATCTACGAAGTTTAATGCAAATTATGTTGATTGTAAAATCACAGTACAAAAGAGTACAAGTTTCAATTATTCATGACAATTTGAATAAGCGATATTTATTCCTCTTTAGACAAATTGAATGTATTACGTCCAAGTTTAATTTCATTATTATTCTAAGTTTTCAAAAATAAAAATAAAAAGTTTTAAAATTCCTAAGAATAGCATTTATCAAATCTTTAAAAATATTTTAATAAAAAAAGAAATTCAAAAGTAAAATTTCACTTATGTCATGGCGCTCGAGTCAACAATCCAATTTACCTACGGCGAATCAATCAAGAAGTAAGATATTTGAAATTAAATAATGCAATGTTAAATTCGCGATGAAAACAATATTTATTTCACCGTTGCTGTGTTCATCGAATTGTTACATCTAAAAAAGAAAAAAATGGGATGTCGATGCAAATGCACGAGAAAATGCTTGTATACTCACCGATAAAACAGATACATGTTTAAAATGTACAAATAAGTATTATTAAAGAATGTTTAACTGAAAGAAGGGATTTTAATATTAAACTTTAATTCGCTTAAACGTTTAATATAAGTTAGTTTAAATGAACGAATAGAGACAGTAGTGGTGGCGTTATCGTCAACCATATATATCAACACTTTATTAATTACACACGCATCATATACATATACATAGAATTTACATAATGTATATATCTTTCGCAATGCAATGTACATGTATATTAATACAATTTCTTATTCTCGATATAATTTCATCGTCTCTTAAATATCTTTTTTCTACCTCCCTAATTTCTCCTCTTCTTGGACATTTTCTTAATTCTTTCTAATCAACGTACGATAAATATTTCGAATCACGAATTGATCATTCGTGAAACTTTCCTTTCTCTCGTATTTTTTTTTTTTTTTGTTAAAATATGAAACATCATCATTTATGCAATATGTTTTACATCGTTACATTTATATTATTTGCTTTGTATACGTATATACACGATTCGACCAAAAATTTGAAATCAATACGTGAATGCATGAAAAACTTGAGAATCAAAAAAAAAAAAAAGAAATTTACTTTAGCATTCTGTCATTTCAAAATTGAATAGAATTGTAAAGAAGAAATTTCAATAACACGATTAAAAAATTGATATTGGATTTTATATATAGGAAAGTAATTCTAAATTTTTGGCCTGTTGTGTATATATGTATGTATATTTATATATGCATATGTAAATAAGTACACGTTTTGGTTTAAATTTCTCTTTTTTACGATGCTCTTTTTATAACCTGACCGTCTTATAATAATATTCACTCTTTTTCTAGTTCTGATCCACATTCGCTACACGTATCATATGTGTCTCTCGGTTTTGATTGAAAATCAAATTGGAGCATAAGTTTATTTTTATATAACAATTTTAACAAACAATACGTTAATTTTTGTAAATACTTTATCTTCGATATTAATTCTAGAAACAAACTTGTTTATGAATGTTATAAATCACATTAAGAAATCGAGAGACACAATGGTGTACCAGAATTACAACTTTTCGATATAATTTCTCCAAATAGATTCCAATTTAATTCTATTTTTCTATAATCCAACAACGATTTTCCGTAAAATCATGCTCGCCAACGTACAAAAATCTGTTTTTATTAACGAACAAATATTAATCCTATCGTTTCCACGAAATATAACACATCTTTTATCACCTACGCTATCCTCGCTCTCGAACGCTTTTCTCTTTCTCGATTAGCTCTAGGACACGTTACTTTGTACTGTTCGCTCTACTGGTTGCTCTTGGTGACGTAAAATCCGCAACGATTGTTCGATAACCGTAAATTCCTAACGATATATCAAACAAATTAAAACAATCTGTTTTTATTTTAAATATTTCCTTTTTATTTTAAATAATTTTTTAAAACACAAAATAATTTTCATAATAATAATAACAAATCAAATTATGTAAGAAATAATTTATTTAAATATTTTTGAAATTTTTATTTTTAACAAATAATAGCTGAAATTATTAAAATTATTAAAATGCAAATCGATGCAAATGGTACAAAAAGTTTTAGAATGGAACAAATAATCGAACTTATTCGCTAAATTTTTAATTACATATCATATATAACAGTTATCGGGTAAAATCTATTTATTTTATACGAAGAGAAGATTAAAAGTAATTTTTACAAATAACGCTTGAAATAAATATTCGCATCAACAAGATTTAAAAAAAAAATTCAAACGAAAATCATCCAGTCACGTTTTTAAATAAAATTACATATTTCAAATACGATCTTCTAATTATTTCTTTTCATTTTAATATCGACGTATTACCGTATTATGTTACTGATAATTCTACGTCACCTAATCTTAACCCTACCTAGGACAGTCGACCACGTGGCCTGACCGGTTTAAACCGGTAGCTAATGCTATTATTAATAATTATTATTTAATTATTATTATTACTCATTATTTTGTATAACATAACTTTTTTTCATAATAATAAATATTGTTATTGTTGTTGTTAATGACGCGCTAAATCTTTTTTTGCTTAAATTCCTTTTTAAACCTGCATTAGATTTGCCTATCTAGCCTAAGGACAATTAAATTTTCTCTCGAAAATGCTTATCTATCAGTCACCCTTTCCCACCGAATCCCAAGTATTTTTTATTTTTATCTCTATCTTTTGTCTTTTTATATATATATTATATATAATATATATTTCTCTTAATTGTATTTCTCTTAACTGATGAAATCTGTTCAAATCGATCGAACGTCATTCGTCAAGATTTCCTTATCGAAGAATTTCATTTTCCTTGATTATGTCTCGGATATGGCTAGTTGGAATGTGTTTGTCCCGCATTTTCTCGGTACACAGTTTCGTTTCTCTCTATAATTTGAATATCAGTAATGCACATGCACATGGTTAATCTAATGTCTCTCTTCGTGTGTGAACAACGAACAACAACAGAGCAATTGAAAGAAATTAACGATTCCGTCCAAGAAAGATGATACAAACGATAGATCTTCAAAGTGTATAATGCTTGATGATTATATACGTTGGTTTTTGATCGTTTGTTTATTTTGTACGTACTCGTATGATTGTAAATGGAGAATCGATAGGGCACTCGATTAATTGAAACAATTAATTGGAATTATAAATTTTCGAGGTGTTCAATATGGATCGATTCGATAAACTTTCATTGTCTTCAATACGAGGCTAATGGGCCCCGATATTGGATACGAATTCCGATCTTGGGATTCGAATATCGTTCTATTTAGAGTTTTTTGTTTTTGTGTTTTTTTTTTTTCCTCTTTTTGCCTATTTTTTTTTTCTGAAGCTCTGAGTATTAACAACGACTAGGTTTCTAAAATATTAATTAGGTCAACAAGGATCCACCTCGTACGCGGATAATGAGGATCCTCCTCCACTTATTCGTCCCTTTGAGCAAAGGATCGATGGCAAAGGACGATTAATTACTCTTAACGTCCACTTTAATCTTTTATCGTATGATTACAAGAAATGATAAAATATTTTAATACTAATAATTGCAAAAAATTTTGACTGATCGAAATTTGCAAAACAGCGTAGCCACAAAAATCTTTGGGATTTTTAAAACAATGCAATTGAAATTAAACATCACTGGGCAAAAAAATTTCCTTTTAAATCTAATGCAAACGTAAGGAATGTAAAACAAATTTTTAACTATTGAATCTATATATAATATGTGTACATATATATATAGGAATGAAAATTATTTATTAAAAAAAAGTGATGTAGAAAGGGGAAGATATGATTAAGTTAGATGTGCAATGAACGCGAATATTAGTGGACTGTTAAGAGGACAGAAAGTGGAGTTAGGCCTTTGTTATTCTAGAAAAATTACACGTACACACGTATTTTTTTCACTTTCTCCTCGCGCTCTTTCACTCATTCATCATCAACAAAACGCATCGCAAAATTCGCACAAAACGCGCACGGATGTGAGTTAACATACTTGATATTTCTCTCTCTCTCTCTCTCTCTCTCTCTCTCTCTCTTTTAATTCTTTTAAATTTGAACGCAGCGGGTTTTTCGGTAATGTTTAATTGTATCTTCACCTCCATCTGAACCTCTTACAATATATCAAACGATCGTGTATCGCATTTTTTTTTTTTTTTTAATTTTCTTATTCTCGTCTTTTGTACACGTAAATATAATAAACTATGCGACGCGTACACCAGTGTACAAGCGTCTATAAATATAATGTAATGTAAATATACATATATATATAATATGTATAATATACTATATATGTATATCTGTAACGTGTGTATACGTGTGTATATATACATATACATTGTATATATGTACGTATACACATATATACGTAAGTATACGATAAACGTTATATGATACAGCTAGCAACACTTTACAAACGGGGTCACATAAAAAATAAAGAATCACGATTTCTCACGTTTATTGACTGTGTACGTACGCGCGAAAATTGTCCACAGTGTTTGCTCACGAGACACTGCTCGGATCACTGACTTATCGTTTATTTTATAATTCCTATTTTTGGGGTCTCAAGCGACCCGAAACGTTCTCCTCGCTGACCCGTGAAACGACACAAACCTTTCCCTTCCTTCCTCCCGCTCCCTGTCTCACTTCGTGCAAAAATACCCTCCTCGTGTATTATTCAAACTCCCTTTCTTCTTTTGATTCTCCTTCTTCTTTCTTTCCCCTCTTCTTCCTTCTCTTCCTTTTTCCCCTGCGAGCAAGCAAGCTCGTTTCGCAAAAAAGTATAGTACATGTACGGCTAATATAGTCTAGGAGACTCCCTGAAATGTTTACGCGGGTGGAAAATAGATATTATCATACGGAGGCGTTGCACTTGGAATAGATCTACGAGAAAATAGAGATACATATTTTTCTTCTTTTCACGTGTGACGAGGACAGTATATTTCAAGTGTTCGTCGTCCTCCAATTGCGGATCTGATCGAATTGCGTTTTTTTTAAACGGACGAAATATATCGGGTTTAACGGATTTTTCTTTTTTTCCTCTCTTTTCTGGAATAAAAATAACAATGAAGGAAAATTTGAAAGGATTTGCAATGAACGATAAGAAAATAATGATAATGGATTGGATAAAAATGTAAACTTATATTGTTTTAAGCTTATGTCACCTGTTAATTTTTTATTTTCTATTAATTCACTTATTGTTATTCAATATTTTTAAAAGGCAAAGTGTGATATACATATACATATTTTTATCATTTTATATCATGCATGAACTTGATAACTTTTTAATTAACTTATTTGAACAGTTCCCCTTCGCAAATATGATTATCATTTTATATTAATAGAGAAAATGAAAATGGAAACCTTTCTATACATCATAGCTTAATTTATATTATATACCACAGAATTAAACTAATTTCATCCCCTTGATTCTTGTGCTTAAAATAGCCTCTGCCCACATTAATTGAAAAAATAATATACGTTTAATACAGTATGTATATTATCAAATATTTATTATTATTTTTAGCATAATTTTAGCATAATTCGATATTGATGTCTACCTACATTCTATGGAATCTATATATTATCGTAGAGTAAAAATTGATCTGTAATATTGTTACCTAGAATCTGAAATAATATTGAATAATATAATTTACATCATGTTATTAAGATCTTTACACGTCGTAATTATATTTCGTCCATTTAAATTCGCTCTTTGATCTTCCATAAATTCTTTCGATACGTTCTCCATTCTATCGTTGAACATATATATATATATATATTCTTCTGACGCTCAACAATTTAACCCTTTAAGCGTTGAAACATATTTTTATTGACTTGTCGTAAAAAGTTTCTCAATCTTACTAGTTTAGTTTAAAATCAGTTAATTAGAATATCATATTTACATAATATAAATAAAATTGATAAAAATAAAATTTCCAAAAAATTTCATTTTATGATGAATTTTAAATTGTTTTTCTGTTATTTTTTACAAAATTAATATTATACTTTGTTAAGTTAACATATTTAACTAGATACAAATTATAATTCGATAATTTCAATATTAATTAATTAATATAATAAAAAAATACTGGCCGAAAAATCATCTTAAAATTAATTGATGATGAATAAAAAAAATTTCTCTCGCGTAAAATTTAAATTTCCAAAAATCGTTTCAATTTCATTCGATCTCTCCATACTACTTCGATATGTCAACGCTGAAAGGATTAAAAAAACGATAAAAATATACTATCGCTACAAGTCTTAACAAAAATATTTTTACAATCCCTAAAGATTATTACAATCACTCGTTTGGAGGACATGGACGAGTGAACGCAGAAAGAAGGATAGCGCTAATCATCCCCCATTTTAAGAAGATTCATGCCTGTCTTCAAGACCGCATTATCGTTCCCCATCCCCTCCCTTTCCACTCTAATTTCCTCCTTTAATTTCCCCTTTTTAGAATCTTTCAATTGCTGGACAATTTTTTCCTTATTCACTCGATATACCTAGTATAGAAACATTTCGCGAGTCAACATCGAAAAAAGTACCAAACACTCGCCTTAACTAGAAACGTGCTTTACAAAAGAAACGAAATATGGCGATTAACAACGAGTATATGTACATATTCCATTATATTGTGTATATATATATATATATGTATATATCTGACGACAAAAATTGTCCAGCGGTTATGTCCAATGAAAAATTCAGCCTGAACGATACGAGAGTTGCAGTTACATGTAAAATCGCGACGAGGAGGGATTCGGATCGCGAATCCCACGATTACGATGACCGCTAAATCGAACACGCCTAAATCTCGCGCCGAAATCTCTAAATTGATCCGCTATGCAAGTTAACGTTATCTTAGATAAGATTACCTTACACAGAAGCAATACAATCGTTCGGTGATCGATCGCCCAAATAAGGGAAAATCGTTCGTTTCGCGTCTAATTTATCTTTAATTGAATTGTATATTCGCTTCGACGTGGATAAGCAATAAATAACTTTCTTCGTTAGATTAAATTAAATTTCCCTCCGCTTTACGCTCACTTCACTTTTCTCCATCTCCCCCTCCCTATCCATTCTACTCTTATGTACAATCGAAAGCAGTGGAGTAGCGTTTAATTTTTCCTATATGATTTTTATAATATCGCAGCGCGTTTTCTTATATTTTGGAGCGTCTTGCGTATTCTTCACGATTCTTTTCTCCTCGATCGATAGTTTTGATTTCTTTTTCTTTTCCTCCCCAGTTCATCATCCATTTTCACGAATCGCTAATGATCTATCTACTATTTTATAATAACGAAATTAATATTATTTTGCTAATATTAAAGGATAACAACAATTTTAATTTATCCTTAATTATACCAGTCTATGTATATATATATATATATCGTAACTACAAAAGCAAAGAACAAGGATATCAAATATATTTATATGATGAAAGAATATACGCATTTGTAAAAATTTAAATTAACAAATTACAAACGTAACGAGAGAGATATTTGAAATCGTTACATGTAATAACGAATATGATAAGTTCTGTTGGAATTCAAAATTACAATGTAATACACGACAGTGAGAGATTCGATTATATCAAAAAATACACTAACTATTCCCATCTTAAAAAAATAAATTCATAGGAATCTTTTTTTTTCGTCTTCTTCTTCTATTGGAATATTCAACGTCATTCAATGTCGTTTAACCGCCACCCGATCGATCCATCGATTTTGTTATCCTATCCGCGATATGCAACTACCTGTTATTGGCGTGTTGTGTCTTTGGCAATAGAGGTCTGGGCAGACTCGTCTTTAGAGATAAAATGAACATCGTGTCAGACTTGTTGGGATGTGATCAAGTCGGTTTTACTAGAATTCTTGAGGATCGATGGCCCAGGAAGTTTTTGAGCGGTCCCGGATGTGCTCGAGGGTTGCACCATCATTGGTTGACCGTTCACCAAGACTATGGTGTCTCTGACGGAATTATATCCTCCTGGTGGCCCTGTATTATAATTTAAATTAGCACGAGTAATTTTTAATCATCGATAATTAAAGTATTTAATTAAATGTAAGTCAGGTTTTTCGTAGTGAAATTGCAACTCGTTATTTACAATATCGTTAATAAATTTACTTTCTATCTGCATATTTTGCAACAACTTGTTTAGCACGAAATGTCATATATTGTTACCTATAATTAATCGATAAATTTTATTATAGTTGAATATATCAAAATAATATTCAATCGATGCTAAATTATTATAACATATTAGATTATTAAAATAAATCAGAGAAATTTTAGAAATGGAATGAAAATGTTCAAAAACAATTCAATCGATCAACTCCCTATCCAAAAATATTATTAGAACCAAACTTAGGACCTTGACATCTAACAATTCTGTAAATACTCGATTAAGACGTATTTCGATATCGATTATGCGTAGGAGGTGACCCTTGCATGGAATAATTCTTGATCAACTTAATAATCTTGTTTAATAGACACACACAAATTATTCGAATAATATTCGAGAGAAATTTATTTAATTCGAAAATTTAAAATTTAATTTTGGAAGTTATAATAAAATGATAAAGAATATTAAAAAAATTTTGAATATTTTATATATTTAAAAAAAATCTCTGATTTGTTAATATATTTGTAAGAATATCTTGAAGAATCTTAAAGAATGATTATACAAAAACCAAAATAAATATATAAGATGTCGATATATAAAAATGTTGTTTGAAGCTTGTTTATTAAATAATAGGATTAATATTCTATTAAATGAAACGAGAGAGAGAGTGGCCTCGTTTATTTTGCTTCATCAAACTTCAATTGCTTAACTTACAATTAATAAATAAGTCTCGATCGATATTTTCATATAGTTATTTTTGTATTATGTTTTATTTCTAGAATCGATCCAAAGGTGCATTACGAATGTATTAATACTCTCATATATAATCTCATTACTTACATCTTATAATATCTCTATTATCTGAACGTTTATTTTGATACTTTTATAATTATATTATTTTAGTTTACTAATTTTAAATTCCATACCCTTTGAAACATTTATAACATTAGAAAAAGGATTGAGATGATTTGTTGAAAAACAAATAGAATATAATCAATATACTAAAAAGTTTATATTGTTCCATTAATCTTTTTGAAATATATAATTATGAGAAAAGAGGAATATTATGCTATATGAAAATTTCTTTAAACAATTTCGTACTACTATGAATTTAAAATGATTCCACTAATAATTTCACTGTAATCGCATCACAAAATATTTTCAAAAAAACTCAAGTATAACATTACACTTTATTTTACACTTTTTACAACAAGTTTCCTAATATTTTTTATAATATATATTATCGTTTAGCTTATATCCCGATTAATCCTTTACCACTCCTATTTGAATCCGATTAAAATTATTATTCTGTTAAAAATTCCCTTACCGCATATAATAGTTGCACGCAAGATTAACGCTTAATTAAATCTGGATTACCTGGTGATGGCGTGTGAGTGAGCGTTCTCGACGGAGTGGAAGGATTCCTGCTCGCTGGACCCCAATCGGAAGTAGGCTGTAAAAGCATCTTGGCGCGCCACCACACGTTCTTCCCGTTGCTCTTCTTCGTTTTACCTTTGCCAGGCCTCTGGTACGATGGCCTATTGTCCAGGTCGTCGTCGTCGTCGTCGTCGTCGTCGTAGGCGGAACGTCGACGACGATCCCTCAATTGATTCTGTGGTAAATTTATTAATAAATATTGGATACGGAAATTTCCATAGAATATTTCGAGAATATTAATGGGGTGGATGATAAAGGAAATATGCGAAATGGAAAAGTGCACGAGGCTGTTCACCCTTCTGTGTATCTCGTTATATTTGATCGAAACTAGACATAGTCAAAAATATACATAGTTTTGTTTGAATTATATATATATATATTTTTTATATACTTTAAAATTTGAATATTATTAGAAAGTTTTTTTTTATATTACAAATTTTATATATTACATTTACTTCACGTTACATTAATAAAACTATTTCCACAACTGTAATTATAGATAACAAAACACTCGATAAGTAGAAGAAGTTCTGTTTGTTCAATCAAGTACTCTTATAATTGACGTTTCAATAATCGATATTCCAATAATAATCGAGATTGCACTGTATATACCAATCCTGTAAACTCCTACTTCAACTTCTTCGATTTCAAGAGAGCAAATACTTTAAAATGTAACGTTGCGATATCATTTTTTTTAACGATGATTGAAAAGTTTTTGTTTTTTTTTTAAATTTTATTTGCACTTACGAGAGCCAAGCCAACGATGACCAAAACTGGTATCATACCAACGACCCATCCGACAATGTCCGCCCATTTTGGATAAACGTAGACACCGTATTTGAGGGGCTCGTATTCGACCCAGTTGAAGAAGAGGATGAAGAAAAGAGTAGCTGGTGTAATCACTTTCCACATCCAGGTCCAGAAAAATCTCCAGAGACGGCTACGAGGTCCGATCATTTGCTGTACATCGTCGAGAAATCGATCCGCGCCGTAAATCCAGGCGACCAAGATGCACTCACCGATGGCTATTAATAAAACCGACCAATTCGCTGCGTATTTGTCCATTAATTGCAGCCAATACATGCCGGCCTGTAAATATGAAAATATGACAATATTTATATGATATTTAATCACGATCATCTTTCAATCGATTATTATTCTTTCGTGATAGAAAAATATATATGTATAATAATTAAGATGCTCTAATTTTAATCCATAAATCCATTTTCCATTTTCCCTCTGTTTATATTCAAAAAGTGTGTCGGAAAGAATTTTGCTTCGAGAGAAAAAAGAATTTAATATAGTTAGGTTTTTTAAATGGACGCAATGGAAGGATATACGAAAGTCAATGATATTTTTTTATATGAGACCATATAATTTTTAATGCATCTCGATATTCTCTATAAAAAAAAAGTATCTATCGAAAAAATTTATATCGAACCTTAGTTGGCTTAGAAGATAGATTTTAAGTTGAAATTCATAAAATTTATACATGAAAGAGAAACGAGAAAAATGCAATGCGATACTCTATTGTTTGACCTCTTTCTATTTTAGAGAATATCGAGATTAATGCATTGAAAATTATATAATTCTATTAAAAAAAAATATTTTTAAATATCTTCTTATATTGTTCCATGCATCTACAAAAATCTAATTTGACACATTTTTTGAATAACGAACAATTCGAGAATATACGATAAAATGAAGAGAATCTTTTCGTAAAATCTTTTCTAAACTGTAAAAAACGTATATAATAATAATAATTATTCAGGAAAAGAATATAAAGTACAATTTTTCTTTTTTGTAAACTTACATTAGTAGTAAAAATAATTCCACCAGCGTAACCGAACACGGCTGCCGCCAAGACAACCCACAATTTGTAGTTTCTTAATGCTGGAAAGGCATCGAGAATTGCTGTGGTGACAGTTTCCATCAAAGCGAATTGAGAGTCAAGACCCAAGGTGAGGAGCATCACGAAAAAGAGCAGCGACCAAACTGGTGCGACTGGTAAACGTGCTACTACCTATTTTTTATATTTATTTTTTTTGTCATCATGCATACATCAATACATATTATGGATATTATTCATTTATAAAGATAAATAAAAAATATCAATAGATGCTAAATACAAAATGTATTTATCACTTTTCCAAATTTTCACAAAATAAAACAAGTAAAAAGTTTTTTTTAAAAACGAATCTATAGACGTATTATGTAAATGTTTATTGTAAAAATAACAGAAAATCATTAAAATTAATAAAATACATGTATCATCCATTATGTCAAAAACAGAAATCCACAAACATGAAAAGAAAATTTACTTGAAAAAATGAGACAACGAAAATAATTATTGATCAAGATTTGTAAAATATCAATATTCATTAGAAAAAATTATTCGTCTTTATCTAAAAACAATTTTAAGTAAAATTTAAAATAAAAGAAGACGTATCAAATTCACGTACCTCGGGATACACTATGAACGCTAATCCAGCACCCTGGTCGACCACGGACGCGACCGGAACCGCAAGCTCGTGAGCGAGGAAACCGATCACAGAGAAAATTACGAAGCCAGCGAAAAAAGACGTGCCGATGTTGCTGACGGCGACGATTAACGAATCCTTGTAGCAATTGTTGGTGAATTTGTTGTAGGAGCTGAGCGTTATCAGACCGCCCCAAGCAGGGCTCAAGGCGAAGAATATCTGCACAGCGGCATCGCCCCACACTTTCGCGGACATTAGCCTTTTCCAATCGGGTGTCAAGTAAAAGAGAATGCCCTCGTTGGCGCCAGGAAGCAAAATTCCACGAATGAAAAGAGCGATCTGCGAACAAAACGTCGAATCGAAACGTTCTACCGTTTAAAATCCTTTTTGTTGGTACCCAATGCTTTTGGGATTGGATGAAGAATCTGTATCGAGATATTGATTCGAAGGAAGGAAAGAAAAAGTAAGCGTTTCGATTTCTAGTAGAATTCTAAAGAGGAGAGAATTTATTTTTAAAAAAACAATTTAACCGAAGAAAAGATTGATAGAAGAATTAAAGGGAATATTATGATTTTGATTGATAAATGATGAAAATCATGCTTAAAAAATTAAGATTTTCAGATTGAGAAAAGCGTTAGTAAAAATTAAGAAAATTTGTTTGATCGATGTGATAAAGAGTAGAGTAGCAAAGTTATATAGCAGGGACAAATACACATTTTCCCATGAGAAAATAAGGAAAAATATAGAATAGAATTTTTTCAAAGTTTACCAGAACAACGTATGGGAAGAGAGCAGTGAAATAGACAACCTTTCCCGAGCTTTGAACACCTTTGCTCAGGCAAAGGAAGACAATGATCCAAGCTAGTAAAAGATTCACCGCCATCGAGGGTCGAATGGCTCCTGTCTCCTCTATACCGCTACTCATCCCCAACACGTGATTGCTGCACAACACATTTCAATTGATATACCATCAAATTATTTAATTCGTAATTAATCGATCGAATTTTCGATTAAACTTTTATTGCTAACATCGAAATAATATGAAACTGATGACATTTTTTTTTCGAAATCATAAGACATCGACAAAAGGTTGTTCATCATTATTTTCCATTGAAGATGCAGATGTTTTAGATTATAAGAGAATCGATGTACAAGATAGTATTTATTATACGATTCTTACTTAAAATATTCCTCAGCCGGTGGTCTTCTAATGGCACTAGTGATATTTTCGAGAGTCAGGCCCATGGAGGCCATCTGGGTGGAATTTAAGCATTTCCCTTTGAAATAACTCATGTTTTGAGACGCGCACGCCTCGGCAGCTTCTGGCATGAAGCAGTCTTCGGTACTCCATGCTGGTTCGCACTTGCTCCAAGGCAGTTTACCAGCTCCTGGGCATATAATTTTATAATATTATAATATAAAATTTTATAATAAATGCAGAAAAGAATACTTTAACACGTAAAATTATCTTTATCGATCCTATTGAAAGAATATAATAAAAGCAACATTATATTTTTCGTATAATTTTAATTTCTATTTAATTTATACATCTGATCCTGAATTCATGATACAAATGAAGGAAATTCTACGATTCGAAATAAAACGAAAAATAAGATATAGGAATAATTAGAAATTGCGTAGGAAGCTTCGTTTTATAAATTAAGTAAATAAAGTTTGAAAATTTTCAACGGAATAATATATTCATTCATATCTAACTAAGAATTAACTTTTTACTTGTATTTAAAAAGTATTCAAACTTAATTTGATTCGTGCGAAAAAATTTTATTCTATATTTTCTTATATTTTTATTTCGAGTTCATTTTATACATACAGATGAATTAAATACAAATTAAAATTACATGAAAATATATGTTACGGAATTATGGACCACCCTGTATACGATATCTAAATTCTTAATCTATTTTACTTTTCTCTGATCGTACTTTTTCCAATAAAAAAAAAAAAAAAGAAAAAAAGAAATGAAATTCGTAAGAAACCTAGATATTCGTCGACACACTCGAAATACTAGTAACATAGATTCAGTGAGATCAATAATTCACGCTTCACGTCTTCGCATTCATAAAACATTTGAAACAAAGAATCATTTTCTTTTTCTAAAAAATAAAAGAAGAACATAGTCGAGTGACGTACAGGTGATGAAAAATATTAATACTCTTTTTCATCACTGTTATTATAAAAAACAATATTTTACATGAAATGATTTCAGGAAGGACACGTGATATTAGCTTCTTTTTTTTTTTACAACACGTAGAAGACATGTGAAGATCATTATCGTTATTATCGTCTTGTTTTTTTAATGGGATCGTATATTTTATCCGTATAAAAGATAAAGAAGAACACGCCAAACGATCTATCTACTGTTCACGTTCCCCTTGTCTTTCATACTTAGTAAATTTTATAAATTTTATCCAACTCTATACGAAACAATTTTTACTATCAACATAAATATGTAACATTAAACAAGCACGATGCGTATACAGGTGTTTAAAAGGGGAAACTCACCGGCCACGGAGACAAATATGTAATAAAGAGTCCAGGCGATGATCAAGTTGTAATAGAGCATCACCACAGAACTGACCAACACCATTCCGTATCCCAAGCCGCGCAGAAGGGGGCAGAAGCGTTTGTAAGCTGCCACTGGGCCAAGGCTCGCGTACTGCCCTGGGGGAGAGAATATTGCAAAAGAGAAAGAAAAAAAGGAAAAAGGGAAGAGAATAGACGAAGAACCGAAGAAACCGATCGATAAACCATCTGTGCCAGGCCGGCTACCCGGTGCACACCTGCAATTTACACGGAGTATCGAATCGCGAGAGAGAGAAAGAGAAAGAGAAAGAGAGAGGGAGAGAGAGGGAGGTCGATATCACGAACGGTTCACCGGTTCGCCTAAAAATAACGTTACGTAAGCTCTGGTAACGAGGAACGATCGTTCATTGATCGTTCTATTTCGGTCGATAAACAAGCGTGGCTTGACCTTGGACAAGCATGACCATAAGAGTAAGGTTTGTATTCTTACGACATGTGTATTTTAGTGTCTATTTCCGTATTATTTCACCCTATTCGCAATCGAGATATCTCGTGACGCAATTTCGTTCATGCGAGGCTATTCTGAGTATCCTAGTCTGTCACGAAATAGAACAGGACAGGAAGTAAAAACGTGTCGAAAGAAAGAATTGAAACATTAATTAATTAAATACAGTGAAATTTTTTTTTATGTTCGTCTACTCCTTTGTTAGATAAATCTAAAATTTTTTTAATAAGTTCGAAAATTCGATATTCGTCGTCAAAAATTACTGCATGATTCACTTTCTACCATAATGGCTTTTCGATAAATTATTAGATATTAAATTTTTGAAATTTATTTAAACTCTCGTTCGAAGCTGAAAATCGATTATTAATTTTTTCGTTTATTTTTTTATTATGAATGTTTTTATTGAAAAGAATGATTTTATATTCGTTTATTTTTAAAAAAACGAATTAGTGATGAATATAGAATTCATTTTATATATGTACATATATATAACTTTAATTAATTCTTATTTATTCATTATTCTATTTATGAAAATAAGTAATATATATCGCTTAATAAAAATAAAAATAAATTCTTCAAAAAATAAGTTTAATGCTTTTATAAATAAAAATTATTAATTGATTAAAAATTTTGTTTCTTTTATAATTTTTCTAATAATCTTTAAAATTTAAATTTATATCCTACAAATTGTTATTTCATATATATTTTTTTATTATTATATTTTTATTATTATATTATCATTATCTTATATATCTTTTTCATTTTTATTAGATAAAACGAAATCTATTTGGGAAAACATAATATTTTTATTTTAGAAATAATCTAGAAATGAACTTTTTATAGACACTATAAGATATATGGTAGATATATATGTATTATAGATATCACAAAATTGATGATTTGTTAGATATATCAATCCTTCAGCAAAGTGATAATAAATGGATGAAGATGTCGCGCTTGTTAATGAAAGATCACGCAAAATATTTCTCTTCCATATATCAACCATATTTTATCGCGAAACATCTTGTTTATAATAAATGAAGAATTAAAAGTGTTATATTTTTTTCATCTTTTTCTTTTTTTTCTTTATTTTTTAATATAAGTTGAAAACAATTGATCTTTTGTAAAGTTTGATCACAAGTCCTATCAATCTAAAATTAATCAATTATTATTTTAAGAAATATTTTTTAAAAGACACAATTTGTTTGCAAGAATCTCGAACAATTGAATTATATGATATAAATGATTTAAAATAGAACCACTTTGCAAGACCAAAATATTCTTGTTCTGACCACGAAGCATGGAGGATATTGCATGTTCTTGGAACCCGACATTTATTTGTTCTGATCAAATAGAAATAACATCACTTCCTCCCATTTCGTTTTGTCAAATTGTTATATTACTGTTATTTATTTGATTTATTTCCGATGTATCTGCTATTCTAATATTTATTCTTTATTCGTTTATTCACGTGATGTGAATAATACATTTACGAATTTAATAATCTTTTGAATTATTTCGATGAGTTATTATGATTGAGCATGAAACATTGTAAAATTTTTTTATACAAACATATTGCTTTTAATATTTTATACACAGTTGAAAATATAAGTTTGCTAATATATATATATTATATGTGCAACAGAGATTATTATATTTCGTTATCAATCTTTATTACGTCCATTATCATCGATACAATAACGAGAAACAAGGAGAAGATCGATATAAAAACATTCGTTTCGTTCTTTGTTTTTATTTTTCAATTATTCTTCGATGAAAACTTGAATTTTATATTTATCAATTCTTACTCTTTGTTTTACATTATATTAAATGTTTATTACTATTTTTAATAAAGCTGCTTATAACGGATGCTCTTTAGATTTCCATTAATAAGCCAAACGTGAAGTATAAATCAATAGGAAACATACGTACATATTAAATAATATCTAGTTGAATTCAAAAATATCTTGATAAAATAAAATGAAAAATATTAAATGAATACACAACACATATAGATTTAACGTACAAGTTAAATAATTATTATAAAATAAAAATAATTAATCACATTTTATTTCTTTCCTATAACTTTGAATTCAAACAAATTACTACAGAAATTATTTTAATGCTAATTGTGTATTAATTTGTGTATTTTTTACTAAAACATTATAAAATTAAAATAATTACACTAGAACTAAACAAAAAAATGATAAATGATGACAAACTTTAGATTTTTTCTTTTATAAAAATATAGATATCTTTAGGAAAATTAATATTTCATTTTATTAAGATTGAAATATAATTATATAGAATATTATTATTAATAGTATTCTTAGAATACTTTTAAAGAATAAATTAACACAAAATTATAATTGATATAAAAAATATTAAAACTTACTTATTAAATTATAAGTAATAGATATTTGTGTTAAATAAAACGAAATAAATATATAAGGATTTATAGATAAAAAGCTCATAAAATGCAATCAAGAATATTCCAATTCTTTTTTTTTATTAAAAAACCATATGTAATAATATTCTCTATTATCATTTCAAATTTTATGATTTACAATTGTGCAGCAACAATTTTAATAAATAACTAATTATTGTTAGCTGTTATTATCAATGAAACATATTGAAATGCAAAAATCTATTATTATCTCAATATTTTCCAGTTTTTTTTAATTTGTTATTTTTTTCAAAAGATTGTGAAATATTCTATAAATATTTGTTTGGCTATAAACAAATACTCACTGCAAATTATAAATCATAAAATCTTCAAATTGAAAGTGATGATAATTAATGATACAGAACATTATTAATAACCGAATTTAATAAAAAAAATAGCTGCAATATGAGAAAATGAAAAATATTCCATGAATTCTTTATCCATAGCATGCAAATTATCTATCTTTATCGCATAGCTATCCTTTTATTTTTACTTTGCTTTATCTAATACGAACTTAAGTTATAATTTAATAAATTATCATTATTTAATATTATATTTAATATTTTTATTTTACATATCCATTTAGATAGTTAATTAATGTTATTCTTATTTTCCTTTTCTTACAGCTATATTAAGCAAATTATTTGGCATTACTTTCTATACTTTTCGCATCGATGAAACAAATTATGTATATTTTGCTTACCTAAGGAAAGCTCCATGAACATCAGAGGCAGTCCCGCGATAATGAGCATCACTGTGAACGGTATTAGAAAAGCGCCCCCTCCATTTGAGTAGCAGAGATACGGAAACCGCCACACATTGCCAAGGCCGACGCTGTATCCCAAAAGAGACAACAGGAAGTCGAATTTCCCCGTCCATGTACCACGTTCCGGATGTTCGTCCTCGCCGGCCTGCAACGGCGCTTGGCTGTTCGCCACCGAGTACTTGTCTTCGTTCTGCTACAAATGGTACATGCTTTTATTTCACTCTGACTCGTTTACTATTATATAAATCGTCGTTACTTTTTTTTAGTAAGTTCGATCGTTTGAAAAAGGATTAAATAGAATCGAATTTACACATTGTTAGATATTTGTGAAGATTCCTACCGGTGGTTCTCAACTTTCGATTTAAAATTATAATCTTATATTTTTTACTCAATATTTAAATATATAGGCAATTTTATTACATTTGAATATTAAATTTTAAATTTATACAGCAAATAATATAAGAATCTTTGTACAATGTATAAAATAGTGGAGTTTAAAAAATTAAAACAGATATTTATTCTCTAGCTGATATTATTCTTTAGATGATAATTAAATTTTAATATTTTATGTTACATCAAACCAATTACATTCCATCACAAATTTTAATAATAAACCTTACATGCATATCCAATCGAAACTATACCTTCGAAATCATAAATAATTAGGGAAAATTAGGCGTGACAGGGTAAATAAACTTACCTTCGTTCATGGCGGATGAGAAATTGTAACATCGTTAAGCATCGAATTAGGTCAGATCGTGGAACGTTCTATATATTTTCTCTTAACTCTCGTATTAATTTTGAAAATCCTCTGTACGGAGCATTCCCATCTCTCTTTCCCAGCTATCTTAATTATATTTCTTGGTTTGACTTTGCTCTTCGCATTATCGATCACTGAATTATTACCCTCGAGATTTAGAGTCGAGATAACAAACTTTAGGTCGAAAATGGTTGAGAACCACTGTGCATTACGTGTCAAGGCGAAAGAATACCAATTTCGTTATTTTTTTTTTTTTCCTTGTGGAATTCGTAATTCCCCAATGATCTATGACTCGCCATTGTACAACTGTGCCACGTAAACAAACGTAGCCGGAAAAATTAAAGTTATAATTTACGAGAGAATCTCAAAAATGGCGAGAATAACAACGACTATTGGAAAATCAGCACTAACAAATTGTCTCGATCCTTTGTGCATCGTCTTAATTTTTCCCTCGTTGCACATCCGATACATTCAGCAACTTAACTTAGTTAACATTGTTTTGGGACACGCGTGTCAAGTGCAATGTGGGCTTGATTTACGTACATACGTTCTGTATGCGTGTAATGCGTGAAAGCATGAACGGTGATGTGACATTAATAATATTTTTTACGAAAACAAAATATGATTAGCTATTATATATGATTGGCGTTTTAATTTATTTGAGACAATTTATTTTTATACACTAAATTTTATGCACAGAAAAATATTTCTTATTCGTCAATAAATATGTCAATAATATGACAATATAATATTTCTTTACTAAAATTATGCTTTTTATATCTTCATTTAATAATAATAATATAATATAATAACAACAACATAAACATACACGATATTTAATATTCAATATTTAAATAAATAATATCTTCTTGCATAAATTTCAAAAAGCAAATTTTAAAATAAAATAGCAAATATCTCAACAGATGATACAAAAACTTACCTCGAAATTTTTCATATCGTTAGTTTCGATAGAGATCAATTTATTTTTTTATTTGAAATGAATTTTTAAAATAATTAAGAGTAATGATTATAAGAATATTTTTATATTGATATTGTAAATTAATATTTCATAATGTCATTAATGATTTATATAATTATAAAATAATTATAAAATACCAATCGTATCGTTCGAAAATTATTATTATGAGGAAATTATAATTGTTGATATGATGTACGAGTAATAATTTCTTTTTTATTTAATATTTGATATTAAATACTCGCACAAATACCTTTGAAAATCAATGTAATGAGCGTGTTCGAAATTGATTTTCCAGAAAAATGACGCGTATTTCTAATCGAAATGATCCGCGTTCCAGGAAAATTGCATTAAAAGTTCGATGAGATATTTTAAAATTGTTAGGTTAGGTTGCACTAGCTTAAAAATTTGTGACGTTTATATTAAATTTTATACGATATTAAAAACGATTGGATATTTGTATTGGAAATACTTAGATATTTTATATAATTTTTTAATACATCGATATATATATCGAGAGAAAAATAACATCATTGAATAAATATTTTCTTTTTTCCTTTGTATTATTCGACGTAAAAGAATCGAATTTATTATAAGAATCGAAAAAGACATTGAAAGCGATCGAAAGCAAATGCTTCTACGCATTACTAATACATCAACTAGCAGTATGTATGCATTTTAATTATTTTCTATCGCATACCTTGCTTTTAAATTCCATTTAACAGGATCTCTTGGACATTCTCTCTTTCCTACGTCTCTGTGTACATCATTTAATGAATTAGTAGGATACTTCTTGCAACTCGCGTCTCTTTAGAAGTTATTTTTACACTTATTCTTTTAAAAATATGGAATTTCTTCCTTATTATCAAAAAATTAATACAAGATCATGAATGTTTTTTTTTCAACAATTAATTTTGGTTATAGAAAGAGTTGGTTATAGAGAATTTATCTTATGAAACTTTATTTTTTAAATTTTATTCTATTTATTCGTTGTATTATATTATAAATATATAATATGTGTTAACATTATAATTATAAAAAATTAACAAAAAAAATGAAAAATGATACATAATATGCATTCATCGAGAAGAAAACTGATTCAGTATATTATTATTTGAGAAAACGTATAAATTCTCTTTATCAGAGGGTAACTTTATCCATAATTTCTTCCAATTAAAAATTTTGTCACTTGTAGCACTTTGCTTTTAAATTTTTGAGAAGTACCTCGACTTCAGATTAAAATGAGAAATTGTATTCGATTAATTTTCTCTTACACAAGCAAATGAGATTCGATTTATGGTTATGGTTACGAAGTAATAAATAATCTAACCTCAAAACTTTTATACGTTTTATACTTTTATCGAGATAAATTAATTATTAAATTACTACGCTCTATTTAACGTTATTTTAAACAATCGATTAAGTATCAATAATTTCGTAATATAACAATTTTAATTAATTTCTATAGTTAGGTTTTATTTTATTTTATTTACATTAAAACAAAGAGATAAATAATGGTGTTATTAAAATTTTCTTTCTTCTTCAAATAATTTTTTTAAACGCTTATGTTTGCGTGTTTTTTGATTCCAATTTTTATTACCATTATTCATGAATAATTGATCCATTATTCATGACTAATTTACTCTACTCCAATATCCTTGCATCGTCACATTAATAACGTGACCATCTTGTTTTTCAAACATAAACCGATTTACTTTCAACATTACTCTTATTACATCACATCCAATTTTCCACGAAAAAGAAGCCATTCCATTAAACTTTGCTTTAACGATTACCTATTTAACGAAAAAATAAAAAAAAAGAAGGAGAAGAAAAAAGAGAACAACAATAGTAATAAACCGCCACTCCAATTCAAACAGATTTTAATCAATTCAAGCGCAAAGGAGAAATTCTCCGCGTTAAGGGATTGCAAAATCTTCTCGTTAATCTTCTTTTACTTAAACCCGTTACAAGAAGAAGTTAACAATTTGCGGGGAGAGCTATTTTCGAAGAGAGATTTTCATTCACCGACTATTTTCGTTTATCGTAATTGACGTTCGCATTAAGATCATCTGTATTCCACGTGACATGAAAATAGCGCTGGAGAACATTTTTACCTCGATGCTCAAGAACATTTGGTTTTGGCGAATCGATTAAAAGCCGAGGAGCCCATTCAAGGAAATTTCATTTTCGAGATGGATTCCAGGCTCTCCTGCTCGACTCTGGCCTATCGATTTATCCTCGAGCACAGTTCCCTCTCGAGAACATCAAACTCGATATTCCACGCGGATTCGAATGAAAATCCTAAATTTGAGGCCTCGACGAAATGTCAAGTATCGGGGATTGGACGTCGCGACCGAATTCCTCGAGTTTCGCGCTTCGATGGTTCGGATCGAATGGCTTTCCTTGCAATTTTTCTGAATATTTCTTTTTTATCTTTGGAATGCCATTTCGAAACTAGTTTTACGAGTATTTTCGTAGGCCTTTATCATGGAATGCGTTACGGTGGAATTATTTTGTGAGTAGTTTTGCATAATTTTATTGAAGAATTTGTTACGAATTATTTACGAGGAATTTGTTTGGAAATAGTTTCATGAGCTATTCCGCGGTCTTTTACTATCGAATGTATTACGGTGGAATTGGGTTTGCATATATTGCGTAAGAAGTTTCTTTCTGGTGATAAAATTTTTTTTTCTCCGTATCTTTCTGGTGATAAAATAATGATAAAATATTCTAATAGTCAATATGGAGAAAAAGATAATGGTTATAAACAGGAACATATGAATATTGTAATGAAAAATTATAATAAAACTTGTTTGAAATATAAACAAGGAAATATATTTTTATTTCAAATCGTTATTGTTAGTTTCATTTTGAAATGAAAATAATCTAGAATTTAAAATTTATTACAATATGAATTTCTTATTAATGTTTTTCTAATTTCAATACAATTACAAGTTGTTTATATTAATCTCCAATTTGTATTATTATTAAATCGATCTTTAAATAAAATACAATTCTTTTCGTTTGTAAAACAAATTTCATCACGTGATGCACTTAATTGTTTCTGATGAACGACAGAATGATTTTCGAATTAGGAAAAGTAAAATTTTGCTTTTCTAATTAGAAATCGTATTCGAGAAAATTAACACCTAATAGTTAATGACTCTTGCAATTAGTAAGATATCTAGTAGAGAAAATTGCCAATTTAATTACAAGCAGTTAATAACAATGCAATAACGAATACTAAAAGAAACATATATATCGATTCAATGTTAATGCGAGGTTGTTGAAAATTTTCCTCTTATATTTTTAATGCAAAAAAGAAGTGCAATTGAAGAAAAAATAAGAAATATTACTGCTCAAAAAAATTAAAAAAAAAGCAATGATAAAAAATAGAAAACTGTCATATAAAAATTTGATATAAATAAATTTAAAATCGATAGTTTTATTATAGAAAAAAATATATAATCGAAAGTAACTAATTCATTTTATTATTTAAAATATCTCTTTCGTTTTTGATAATATTAAATTTTTTTACATATCAATGCGTATCAGAGATTATATAAAAGCGACTTTTGATTTTTAAATAGAATTATATATTTAATGCACTATTCGATGCAATGGTTTATTTTTCGTTATGTCGAATAATTCAAGAGATGTTTTAATTTGAATTTCCTAAAAAACTAAGAAATCATGAATGAATATCTTTTATACAATACATTATAATTCAAACTAAATTATTTCCTCCACTAATGATTCGTTTTTTAGACGTTTCGATATAAATAATTTAACCTTTTTTGAAGGAAACAATCTACTATCGTTCCATCACTGCTTTCAAAAATACACAAAATATCAAAAAAATTGATAATATCAAAATACACCTTTTTCGAAACCACCCAATTTTTACAATTGAAACATTCTAATTCATTCTCCATCTATTCCATAAAATTCACTCGTGTTGATAAATCACGTACGAAACAAATAATTAAAAATAATCCTTTCCTCGAAAAACTGTGCATACTTGACGCGTTATAACGAAGACGATGCTCACGAGAGAAGATTCACGAGAGAAGACAAATAGAAGAGCAATCCAACGGTAAACTTCCAGGTGTCTGCAAAACGATGCGAATTCAAAGCGACGAACCGAGAGAACAATGGTTTTTTGCGATTGAGATCGTGTAAGTGTCATGTAGAAGAAGGGTTTAGCCCAAAGCATCCTGAACGATTCGTACAAGCGAGAAAGCTTCGTAGTTTCTCAGTGTGCGCGCGCAATTTCCATAATTCGAGTTTAAATCGGGGAAAAAAGTCTCTACAACTGCATTCCTCGCCGAATATTTAGATCGTCGCTTTTTCTCTCTTTTATTTCTTGATCGTCATTTAACCTTCACTACTTTTCCTACCTATTTGTCCGAAATATGTATTTCGGTCATTTCTGTGTAGAGCAGTGATTCTCAACCTGTAGGTCAGAGATTATGAAGGAAATTAAAAAATATTTTCCTAGTAAAAGTAGTGATTGATTATTTTTCTGTTTCTTTTGCTGTTCATTTATTCTAATTTAATTACTGTATTCTGTATCAAATTGTTATTGGAATATTAGAAAGAATAAAAGAAAAATCGTGTTTTTTCCATAGATTAGCTATTATTTTTATAACTTTCTTTAAACGACTTTTAACATTTATTTATTTCGATATAATTACACTGTCGTACTCTATAAAAATATCAAAATGAGGTTTTCTTTACCTTATGTGAAGAAAGAGAATTGTAAATTTGAAAAGAATTTGAAAAACGAAATATTGCAAATTTTTGTAAAAATTTTATTTATTTTAATATAACTAAATGATCGTGTCTTAAAGGAGGATATAAGGATCTTTGATTTTTTTATTTTATACGAGCAAAGTCGTAGTTATTTAAATATTATACAAAAAGAAATTAAAAGAACCCGAGAGTGAAAATTGGACAATATGATCGAATGGTGATACAAGTGCACAAGGATCTTATCTGACAATGAGAATCATCGTGTTTCTGTGTGGAATAATTTTAATAATTAACAATAATGCAAAAAGTTTTTAAGTATCGATTCACCCGAAAATGAAGCTCCATACATAAACATCACATTTGAAATTTATTTTCCGAGTGAATTTTTAATACGGAAGAAAAGAAGAGAAAAAATGATGCGAAGGAAGGAAAATATCAAAAAAAAGATTGCGATTCAAATGATCTTTTCAATTAGATTTAATCGCATGTGTGATTGTATTAGTTTTTTGAATTAAATAACAATTTATTCAAATAAATTTACTTACGTCCCAGCAATCCAGATAGGGACGAATCCTTGGTGAGGACTCCTCCATTCTCCAAACTGGCACCGAACGTATCTAAGAAGTCAGACGAATCTTCTCCTCTTCATGCTCTGCGAATGTCTGACAATTCGTGTTGGCGCATCTGTTCTCGATATATCGGTGTCCATTGTTAATATACGACTTCGTTCGACCGGCGAGCCTTTGTGGCTCCCGTTTCTATCAATTTTCTGCTCGAACTTTTCTCCTCGATGCTCATTCTCCGTATCTTCGTCCCTCTGTCTCTCTTCTAAAACAATAAACAAAGAGATTCGATCAAAATTCGACTTGATCGTTTGATCACAGGTCACGTGATTAAAGGAGCGAAAGGAAAAGTGACATACTCGAGTGGCAAAATCAATCATCCAAGAAACTAACGCTATGTAATTGATAAATATTAACATAACATAATATCCAGGAAAGAAATTAATAGAAGTTTATAATAAAATATCATCTTTGATGATTTCTCTCTATTTTTTTTCTTTTTATACTTTTTATTTTAATCTGTCGCGTTTCTTCGAACGGATTCATCTCGAAAAAATCGGTACCGGATTGGAGAAATGGAAAAGTGAAATGGAACTCCTTACAAGGAAGGGTCAGACCGCTAAACAACAACTATTAACTATTCTAATTGCTGTTATCGAGCTCGCAGATGCAATAACGTGCAATAACGTAGTTACTCCTTCCAACTGGTTCGCCGCTTTGTAGCTGACAGTTCGGGTCACGCTATATTTCTACACCGCCCACTATTTCCATCATTCCCTTTTCTCCCCGTTAATTGCGGAATTCCGACCAACGATAACTTCAATCTCTCGTGGAAATATCCTTTATATACACATCGATAAATAGCACCTGAATTAACATCCTTTCCGAACCATTTGCAATTTTCGGAAAAGTGTAGCCACCAGTTTTCGAGGAGATGAATCATAGTCGCGAAAATATTTCACCGTCCCTCTCCAACTATCTTGTTAAAATTAATGTGACCATTTCAAACGACAATCGTTTCGTTAATCGATATTTATGAAAATATGAATTATATAATTTATATATATATATATAATCATCGTGTCATTGATCACTCGTGTCAATTGATACATTGAAATAAATTTAATGTCGTAATATTGTAATCGATTAGCTAATAGGAGGAGCGTGTATTATGTAAGGAGGAAATTTTACATCGCGATTAAATTAATATTGCGAAATATCGTCGAGCATAAGATGATATAATAATTTCACAGGAAGTATAAATTGCAGAAAGTTGATTGAAATAATCAAGAGAATCGGATATTCGAATTACTTGATTGATAGAAAATATTCAATCCCTCCTCAATTCTATCTAAATCTATTAATTATTTCGTAACGTTAATTGCTCTAATTCATTTACGACTATTATTCCCACTACAAAAGCACCAGTTCGAATCCTCGAGTTACCACCACTGGCATTTTAATTCTAAACAACGACGTTCTCCATCGGTTTTTAAAAAAAAATAATTCAACCCACGGATCGATTACCTTAACCAACCCTCAATTCCGTAATCTATTTTATACTAATATCGTCCTGAACGATCGGCACATTTTCAACAAGACGCACAATTTCCGCTGGAAAACAACGGATCCCTCAAAGCAACTTGGAACATTCCACTGGGGTGGTTTCCATCGAAAAACTTGTTCGCGGCGCAGAACAAGCCGAAGGGGGGATGAAAACGTGGCGTGAATCACTTATACCGGATGACAACGCAATTAGAATTAACCGAAGGTCCGTGGGAAGGCCTCGATTGGTCGGTTTCGATCTCTCGAAAGGATTATTCGATAAATCGATAGAAAACGGGGAATAAGAAGATCGCGGTTATTATACGATTCGAGGAAATCTTTTCACGTCTGCTGTTGACCTTGTCCGTGGCAGACTTTCGTCTTTAACCTCTTCATCGATGGAGAAGTGCGACTCGAGTGCACTCTTGCTGCGCGAAATTTCGTTTCTTCATCGGCATGTCGCGAGACGATCTTCGTAATCGATACACGAATATCGTTTTCCAATAATTCTGAAAATATAATGCGATTCCTTGATTCGAGGATAGAAAATAATTCGTAAGTAAAATAGATTCAGTTTGGAAGAATTAACGTCCGTTTGATGTGAAAAATATTTATTATAATATTTATGATAATATCATTAGAGAACGGATTATTTTCGGATAATCTCGGTATACAAATAAAATCTAATAATGAAGGGTATAGAAAAGCGGCGTGATAATTTTCCAAGTATTTCGAAAGGGACGAAACTAAAGTAAAAATAAAGAAAAAAGGAGGAAGACTTAATGAAAAATTCTTGCACCCCCGAGCGATGATAACTCGAGCGCGTTTAATGCACGACGTCACCAAAGCCACGCTTAAATGTCACTCGGCTGGTGGCCATGGTGGCAGTTCGGTACGCTACACACGTACCTTGCCTCACGGTCTTACGTAAACTCGACAGTGCATTCTGCCTTCACGAAATCTGTGTCAGTGGAACTTACTCCAAACTTGCACGCGAAACTTCACGTAATCGCACATCATCGCGATCGAACTACTCGATATATCTGAGATCAAATTTACACGATAAACACAACAATACATATAATCATTATTGTTCCAAATAACGAAGGAAGGAAAGGAATTCGTCGAAAGCAATACCCGCACAAATTCGTCGAACAATTTTTTTACGAGCGATACAAATACAAACCGTAAAATCGTGTTCTTATCCCAATCTCCCATATCCCTGTCCCTATGCAATTGTTATAGAACCCGATGCAACTCGTCTGAGATCACGGAATTCTCCCGCACCCGAGGTTACGTAACCGAGTGGCGTTCACGTTCACGAGTGTCATGAACGGGTTCGTTTCGATCCCGGACGAGAATCAACCCTCCCCTCCCGCTCCTCCTCCTCGAAAAGGGACGCAGGTCGCACGCACCTGATTATTCACGGTGACGCAACCCGATCCGTGCACATCTTCCACTGGGGATCCACTTGGCCGATGGTCGATCAGCTGTCGTCGCGTCTGGCAGCTGTGCTCGCGCTGCCATCGGAGAACTTGGCGGAGCCAAGGTCAGAGACACGCACTGTCACTGGTTCTCAAGGTCACAGCTACGAAGCGTACCAGGCGTACGTCCACGGCACACTCGGATCAACACACTCGGATCGGTGGATGGTTAGCCTCCTTTATCCCTTGTCGCACCAATTATTATGCATCGTTGTTACGCTACATTATCGTATGTCGTGGAACCGGAGACACCGAGACGGTCGGAAGAACCACGGGAGCCGAGAGACACGAGGGATCATGCGGCGCACGGAGAGTGGAAAAGAAAAGGGTGAGGGAGGGGGAGGAGGGAGGAGGAGGAGGAGGAGGAGGAGGAAAGAAAAGAAAAAGAAAAAGAAGTGGGAAAATATGCGAAGAGAAGAAGAGAACGTATAACGCGAAGAGAGGCAAAGGTGGAGGAGTAAGAGGCTAGACTAGGAGACGCGGCGAGACGTGACGAGGCGAGGCGAAATGAGACGAGACAAGACGGACGGACGGACGGACAGACAGACAGACAGACAGTGGAAACGGTCCGTGCCCGGGCAGCCAGCCAGCCAGCCAGCCTGCCTGCTTATGGGAGAGCTTTTCTACTTGCAGCACCCCCAGTCGACCCTGTCGAGCCACGAACTCGACATCGATCGATATTACTGCTCCTGCGAGCTGCGTCCTACCCTTGCATTTTCTCTCTTGCCACCTACTCTCTCTCCACCTTCTGTGCCCACCTTCCCCTATCGTAGCTATCGTTTACACCGAAACTCTTTAACTCTTCGGGATACTCGACTACTCGACCTTGCGTCGCCACTGTCTCTCCCTCTCTCTTTGTGCGCTTTTTTCTTTTTTTTTCTCTCTCTTTCCTTTTTTTCTTCCCTCTTTCGCTTTCAATTTTTCTCCTCCCCTCCCCTTACATTCGTCTCCCTACATGGATGGTTCGTTTACCGTGCGTGCACGTGTACCGTTGCTGATCTTGCTGTTGATGATGTAATTAGCGGTGTTTGCTCTTTTGATTTAGATAAGAGGGGCTCGTGTCTTCTCCCTGTTTCTTCTCGACTCTTGTCGCCGCGCTCGACTCGTAATTGCTCGATGCTTAAGGGCAGATCGTTTTGCGGAGATTCTCGGAGATTTTGCTTGTTTCCTTTGTTTCTTTGTTATGTCTTTCTCTTATTTTCTTTTCTTTCTTTATCGACAGTACGTGTGTTTCAACTTTCGTTATTGTTGTTTCGATACGTTCGTTTGAACGGTTGATATATCGATTTGTTTCGTGTTGTTAAACTTATTGGTAAAAATGTGATTAAAAAGTGAATTCTAGAATTAAATGGGATTAGATTTTTTTTAACGTTTAACGGTTTTTTGAATAAAACGTTAACGTCGAAAATAATGTTTCGTGCGCATGCACTCAACCGCGTGTCGAGTGCACGTAACTCAGTTTTGTGTGTACTTTGCATTTGTTTCGACGGGCGGTTAAGTACATGCGTACCGGACAAACATTCAAAACCAATTTCAGAAATTAAACGTTGAATAAAAAAAATTTGTACTCTTTATTTAGGATTTATTTTTGCAGAATTCTCTCCCTCTCTCTCTCTCTCTAAATTTTATTTACAAATTTGATTAATATATATTTATGAACAAGGAAAGATATTTATGACGAAAAGGTATATTTAATACGATTGAATATTAGAAAATTTGAATAATTACTTTCGAAATAATTACGAGCAATGATAAAAAACAATTAAAAATCCTTTTCAATTCGAAACAAGTTTCCGATATCTTTCGTGAAAAGATGAAAACACAACGCATTCAAACAATTGAAAGACGTTTATTAATCGCTTTTCAGACGAAAAGAAAAGAGTTATTGTTCCGTTTCTCCGTTTCCTACGTCACCGTTAATACACACCCAAGCACATTTCCTGTGCCCCTTTTTCTTACGCTTCCTTTTCATATTTTATGCCCGACCTATCTATCTGCTCATCGATCACGCGCTTCTCTCTCGTTCTCTTTCTCTCTTTCCATATCTTCTCTGTCTTCATCCTTTTTCCTCATTTTGTCGCGGTGCATATCACGCGTAATGAAAGTATCAGCGTCGACATGACGCAGGGAATGAAATCTTTTGTTCCGTGTGCGCATCCGAAAAAGGAAAAATCGCGATTCAAAGCAATAACATCGGCATTGATACGAATCAAACGACGTGTTACGGTGCCTTGTCATGCTATGTCATTTGAGCGTGATGCAAAAAGGAAAAATACCGATAAGTTTGAAAAATTATTTCTGAGTAGAGGAGTTTCGAAATTGTCACGTTTCTCGTAGCTTCGATATTATATTGTAAGTTCTTGAGTTTTAAAATTAGATAGATTTTTATAAATATAATTAATAAAATTCAAATCATAATAAGACAATATTGTATATTATAAAAGAATTGCTACGTTCAAATTGTATTAGATAATTAAAAATTATATTTGCCATTTTCAATGACTAGAGAAACTTTGTACGTTCTCTTTAAACCGCTTCCTCTTCTCTCGCTTTAATTGCAATTACGGAAGAGGCCACTCTGTACACGATACTTCGAACAATATTTTTTAAAATATTCCAGATGGAAAGAAAGATAATTAAAGCTCGATAAAATATACCGCATAATGGAACTCGAAAGACATCGTTATTCCAGAATTATATTTTACATTTTATTAAATTGCGTATGAACCTTGATACTCGTATTTAACAACTTATATCTTATAACGAGGTATATCTTATATCTTTTACTGGGTCATGTACCACGATTAAAATTTCAATCTATGAATAGCGGATTTCGAGTTTGATTAGGCGATCGATTCGAAACTCCGTATAGAAAATTATTCGAGCACCGTCGAATTACCGAAAGTAATTTACATGGCCTAGATAACACTCGCTGTTATACGCTCGACATGAATGGAAACAGTCACGCAAGTATTAAATTGGGGGATGAACAGGGGCGGACAAGAGTCCACGTTCTTGCAGTGAGGAGGTTGCATTGTTTCGAGTCGATGTCATTCAACATTATATCACGTGTTCTCTCTACGAAAAATCTAAAAGTATTTAGTGATAATATTTTGAATATTTGATTGATATTCGTGAAAAAGAAAATAACATAGAAAATATATGTGACAATAAGCTTATTAAGTACAATGCGTAAAAAATAATATATTTGATATATTTTTATCGACAAGTAATATTCTAATAATAAATAAGAAATAATGTATTTTAATAATAGAATTCCTTTGGAATTAGCCATATTTGATTTTGACAAGTTTCCAAATTGAACTTTTTTGAAACGATTAACTCCAACGCGATATTTTATTATTTTTATTTTCGTTTTAATTTGAGTCGTTCGGCTCTCTTTGATCTTAATTATAATTTTTCAAATTCATCTTTTAAAATATAATTACATTGTTAAAATTAACACATATGTCACCATTTTAAAAGTTATTTTAAAAGTTGAATATTCTTCTTTCACGTCTCTAAATTAAATTTTGGAAAGTCATTTTGTATTAAAAATTGAAAAGAAAAGCTGCTTTTTTTTTTAATTTAAATGTTTAAAAATTTTTTATAAAACGATTATGAAAGATTGATGTTTTTTTTTAGCTGTTATTACTTTTAGTTATTTTTTTTTTTACCATGTTATTTTTTACCTCATTTTGAATGAAAAGGCGTCAATATTATTGACAAAATGCATACAATGAACATGACATTTAAAATTCAAAATATTCAAATAGTGCAAAATGATTTTCGAAAGAATTCAGCTTAGATGAAAATAAAAATTTTGAAGTAATTCTATCAAGATTATTGTACGACTATTATTTGACAATAATTCAAAGATTGATAATTTCAAAGTTTTTTTAATGATTTAACTTATGATTGGCAGTGTACGTATGTATATTTTAATATAATTAGAACTTAAAATATATCTTCAACATAATAGATAAAGTTTGAATTATCATTAAATGACGTCGATAATTTAATAATTATCTTTAATGAAAAATAGAAAATATATTCTCGTTTAATATTTCTTCACTTTTATTTAATTGAAAATTACATAGAAACCGCCATGTTAATTTTCCAGTAATTATCTTCAACGAAAATAGAAAATATTTTCCTGTTTAATTTTCTTTACTTTTAGAAAAAATACAAAGTTTATAAAGTTACAAGAAAATATATGTACATCAAACTATAAATTTTACATCGATGAAAGGAAAATGAGGTTGTACAAGAATCTTCTTTGACCATGTCATATTATAGTTTAACGGACATGTACTTTTGCAATTTTATTACACGCGGTTGCTCATCCATGAAAACCGCTTTTGCTGCCTACGCATTTTCCTTAATATAGAAAACTTAAAAAATAGAATACACGATGATACAATATACTTTACACGTACAAAAATCATCAAGAATATACAAGTATCATATTTCAAAACTCAATTTGATCATTTCCACTTTCCATATTTGTTATTCGTTATTATATATTCAATATTAATTAATCAAAATACAAAGATAATTATTTTATAAAATTTAATAAAAAGAATTATCTATCAAAAATTTAATATTTATTATATTGGTTTTAATAACGATATAAAAAAAAATCTAATAAAAAATATTGAGAGACTTAAAACGTGTTAGAAAGATTTTCTTTTTTTTTTTTTTTTTTTTTTAGAAGATTAAAAGCCTATAGAAATTGGACAATCACTGGAAACAATGTGTTCCAACAGTCGATCGACTGTAGAGACACAATTGTCCGAGTTTTAGAAATCGATTTCGCCGAGTTCGCCGACAGTCATCTATAAAGTTTTGTGTCTATGCGCCACAGTATAACATATTAAAAGTTTTATTCCATTTAAATATATTTTTATAATTGCAACGATCTTGAAAAGTTCTGGTAAGAATACAATTAAATTGTTCAATGGAAACTTGTATTGCAAACTTTTATGACTGACATTGAAATGTTTACAAAGCATCACTTATTTATTATTTTTCTTTTTTTATACAAGTCATTCTTTAAATACTTATTTCCAAAGTTAAATTTTCAATTAAAACTTAATAATATTACTTAAAACTTGTGTAAAACAATTGTAACAATATTGAGTACAACATTACAATAATATATTAAGTTTTTACATTTTTATATAATGAATAATTTGAAATCTTACATGAACGAAGATACGTTTTAAATATAATAAAATTTAAAAATGTTAAGGCTAAATCTTTAAATTCACTGAATCTTATTAGCATTATAGTATTATAGAAAGTATTACATATCTCATAAGAGGAATATAATAATAATCTTCTTTGAATCTATTGATCTTTATAGAAACATGACAAACATGATTTCGAATTCTTTGAACTTATCAATTCTGATGCAGGTAATTCTTAATTCATGAAACTCGTATATTTCCTTTTTGAAATTGATGTTTCTTTTAAAGGTAACATAGCAAAAGAGAAAAATATTTCTCTGTATTTCGAATTCAAAGATTTTTATTGGAAAGTTCATGAAACGTCATTTCTTTGAATCTAAACCAATAAAAATTCTTTGAATAAACCAATGAAAAAACTATTTCAATTAAAATTTTAACATTAAATTAATCAAATTTTAACAAAAAATTATTTTAAAATTATTATGAAACTATGAAGAATATTGAAATTGTTTACAAGATTCTCTTTCAAAAGTAGAACAATTCTTAAAAAAGTAGAACAATTCTTAAATTTCCTCGAATTTTTTAATGTCTTAAATAGTCTTTTCAATCTTTTAAAATTTGTAGTCCCTTTTGAATATATTCTGTAAAAAATTTTATAAATTTTCAATTTTTTAAAATTTATAGAATCTTTAAGATCTATAATAAATCTACAATAAATTTCTAAAATTAAATTTTTAACTCTTAAAGTTATTTTATGAATTTTAAAATTTTCATAAAATTGTTTAAAGCAAATTCTAGAATTCACAACTAATACTAACTCAATATTTTCCAATTTCTTCAGAAAATCAAAGAAAGATTTATAGTAAAATCTAATTGTAAGAATTTTTAATTATCTTTAATCTTGTAATCTCTACTCTAAAGTTATAATTAAATTCTAAAACTTTAACTTCTTTAAACTTACTCTAGCAATTCTAAAAATTTCTATCTTTAATTTTAATCTTTCAGTATTGAATTATATAATATTAATATTTTAATATCATATAATATCAATATTTCTTTTTTTTTATAAAATCAATGCCATTATTAAATTTAGTCTCAAATAAAACATAAAACACAAAGATTATAAACTATAAGAAATATATTTTATAGTTTACATTATATTATCGACAGTATATTAATATATCAAATTATAATTAAGAAATTTTGTGATAATTAACGGAAAGCTTCCATTTTATTATTTTCCAATGGGATCGTTAATCATAAATAGTACTAATTATTATGTTCCGAATTAGAATGGATTTTCCATTATAATTATAACAGTGTATGGAGTGGCAAGAATTTACTGCCCACCTACTCAAGATGACGAAAACATTGACGTAATAATTCCGATAATAATGCATCTTATGGTCACTCGGTTCTACATTTATATATTCTAGAAAATAAAATAAAAATAATCTTATTTAAAGAGTAAATAAGATTAAGAAAATTAAAAGTCGACGTACAATTTTCTATTAAAAAAAAATCAATATAATTTGAATAAAATATTCCATTTAAATCTATATAAATTTTAAAATAAATTATTGCAGAAGTTTAATAATGAATTATAATTAAAAATTAACTTATAAGATTAAATATTACACTTTGATTTGAAACTGACTTGGCTTATTCATCGATTAATGGAACGTTCATTGTTTAATTTAAAGTAATAGTTAAATATTAGAAATTGCAATAATCATTTCATTTTGGTGAAAAAATTTACGTGAAAAGATAAAAAAAAAAATTGAAAGTAATGCAATTTTGCAATCGAAATTTCATTTGGCTACAAATTAAATCAAAACGTGCAAATTTCTAAGAAAAAGAAAAAAATATCGTCAAGAAGAATCTTGAACATTATAAATCCCCCCAAAAACATTCCACCCAATTCACTTTTAACGTTCTTCTCTCCCGACATCCTTAATCCCTTCTTGACCTTCAGGCGTTCTCATATCGAGGTCCCTTTAAAGTTGGTCGTTCGAGAAGAGTCACCTGCGGGCGACGAGGAGATTCGGTAACAAGGCTCAGTCCACCGAATACAATATCGATCGGCGACTGATATCAGTAGTTTAGAATGGGAACGAATTTTAGAAGGTCGAATCGAAGCCCTTTCACGCTAACGGAAGAAATTTCCCTCTCCCCTTCCCTTTATGATTCCTATTAAAGAAAAAAGAGGGTGTCACGGATGAAACGAGGTCGTTGTAACATCGAATAATAATTTGTGAATTTCGACTCTGATTCCGATCAACTGATTGACGGTTTCAATGATAATTTATTAATAAATTTTCAATGAATATAATATCGATATCACGTGGAGTAAGAATAAAATTGGAAAAAAATTAATATTTAATTCTGGAAATTTTTTATTTGAAGAGGAAATATTTTAAAATGTTTTTTCTATTACGAATCTTAAAGTCAATGTAAAATTTTTATATGTGAATGTAAGTAGGTAAAGAAGAAGAGGAAAGAAGAGAGTATCGTTGTTTTATCAATAAAGTTATCTAGTAAATGCTTCGATATTGCAATGCAAGTTAGGTCAAAGGAAATATTTGTTAGTAAGGATAATTAGGCAAGTGCTTGCGAAAATTGGGTTTAGCTTGCGATCTCCTCTGGCGGTGAACACGCGAAAGCTACCACATGAACATCAACTATGCACTCACTAACTACAGTTAAATGTTTAGTAAAGATATTATCTAATTTAGAATGAACATATTATGTGAACATATTAAAATCCATTATGAAATCTTCAATCTTTTATAAAAAAAAAAGAGTATTTTTAATATTTGATAACGATTAATCTTTTGACAATGAGATAACGTGTATGTAATTAAAGAAAAATTAGTTTTCTTTCATATTTTCTTTTATATTTTTTCTTCATAAAACCAATAATATTTCATACAATAATATTTAATATAAAGTATTTAGCTTGTTCAAAAATTATATACAATGTATTTACTCGTAATTCAATATGTTCGTATATTCAAAGAACATTTTTGAATGGTCGATTCTAAAGGCAAAAAGTAAACACAATAGTTGATATGTCGATTGAGATTTATTAAATTATTTATATAAAACGATTAAAATTTGCATTGGACGAAATAAGATGAAAATAGAGTGAGACTGTTTTATCTTTGTTACTCTACTATATATATTTTTATACATATATAAATAACATATCCAAATTAAATCATAATATATTCAAAATTAACAATGCAAATAAAAATCAAGGTTTACATTCAAAATTATTTCAATTCAAGATCTTCGTTTATTTTTTTATAAAGAAAATTCATTTAATTTGAAAATTATAATTTTAATAAAAGTTTGTGTTTATATAGAAGAAAAATCACATTGTGCACATATTGTCATATGCACATATACTCGACAAAATAATGAATACATTAATCTCGTTAATTAAACGTAAAAATTATTTATGAGAATGAAAATAATCAAGCTAACCAATTGTAAAAGAATCGTATTTAAATATTTAAAAGCTATAAATTTATCTAGTTAATATTTGTTAATAAGTCAATACAGTCGGCAATATTTTAATTAAATTTGGTTATAAATGAATAATTTATTAATAATCTATTAAATATAGTTTATAACATTATATGATAACATGTGAATGATAATTGCGAATAGTTCGAAGATTGTACAAAATATCGCATTCAAATGAGATGAACTGTGCACACAAATAGTTAAAATAGTTAGAAATGATATGTTAGTTAAAATAAACAAAAATAAACAATAAAAAAAATTAAGAAGTTTCTATCACGTATCTACATTTTAAGCCGAGACATAAGATCATTTTGTCTAAAATTATTCAGAATCATAAGTTACGTCAATAGAGCCATAAATAATCAATCCTCAGCTCAAATTCAAATCTTGAAATCTCAAACTTTAGCAAGGATATGATATGAATATCATCTACCAAATCTTAATCCTAAGATAATTATGCAAGATCAGATGATCATAAACAAAATTTCTCACATTTCAGAACTTATCTCTCAAATTTAATATCAAATTCTCGAGATTACAAATCCCAAGCCACTAACTTTCAATCATAATTTGAGACCTTGAACTCCATATCTTGAACTTATCCTGATCTTGCAAAAGAGTGTATCCAAGATTCACCTACAAGATTGAAGATTTCAAAATCATAGATAGTAAGTAATTATATTGAATGAATATCTTATTATTATAAAGTTTTGAACACTTGAATATTTGATCGAAAGCTAAAAAAAATCTCAATTCACTATCTTCTAGTGAAAAATATATACTTATTGACATTGATATGCCCTTGATTCACAATATGTTCATAAATAAAAATAATATACAGATAGATATAAATAATAAAAATAATATAAAAATATAAAAATAATAAAAATGTGTAATATATTCATGAGAGAGTTTTGAATGATCGATTCCAGTTTTTAAAACAAACACAAAATATTCATTGAATAATATTAATTAATAAATATTTATTTTAAATTGCAAACAATTTAAATTTGTTTCAGATGAAGGAGAGGCAGAAATAAAGCGAAACGATGTGATGGAGAAAGAGAAAGAGAACTGTCTAATTCTATCTTTATCTTATTTCATTTAATGCAAATTTAAATTGCTTATAATTTAATAAATAAGTCTCATTCGACATTTTTGTATATCAAATTTTGTATTCCTTTTGATCTCTAGAATCTCGAACTTTCCACCAATATTAATATTCTATTTCGATTATTATTGATATTTTTCATTTCGACAATTTAACACATTTTCTCTACGAAAGAAAAAATATTTCTACGAGCATTACAATGGAATAAGAACGATTTCGTAGAGATGGAAACAAGGAAGGACAATCAGAATAAACAGAAGCAGTGATAACACTGAGGAAGAGTGATGAAAAAAGTGTGAGAAGTCATCACAAAAAGAGGCGAATAAAAGATGAGAATAAAAATAGAGCGACAGAGATAAATGCAAAGAAACGAAGAGGCAGAGATATACATATAGATACAAGTAGTGAAGGATAACAAACGAATGGCAAAGTTGGCCTTGATCAAAACTCGGCCGCATCCAAGCGGAAGCTTCATCCCCTATCAAGCGATCCCTGGTCTCTCTGGTAAATCCGTGTACTTTTCTATTTCTCGATCTCTATCTCGTACCCGTCATTCCAATTCTAGCTTTTCGACCGTGAAAGAAAAAAGGCCTATTTATTTCATTCTCTCGTCCAAGTTTTGCTTTCGTCTATGATCACGATAGCGATTGTCTCATCGAAGCTCCGTTGGCTTCAAAGAAAAAGAAGAAGTAAAAGATCGATAGTGAACGCTTTTCATCCAGTTTGATTAAATTCGTACGGACAAATCGATCGCATATTTTCTTCTGTGTCGATGCGTCTTTGACTCGAAGATTGAATAGAGAGTTTAATGATTTCCTCTTGTGATTCCAGAGAAGCGTGATCTTGCTTCACTGGTCTACACAACTTTCGAATCGGCTGATATCTGCTGTGCATTTTTAAACGTTCGATAAGATGAACGTTTAAGAATTGTAAAATCGAGAAAAAATTAAATTAACATGAATTTTTGTGACATTATACATTAGAAAAAGATTAATGATATATAATTTGAATTTGAAACTTGAAATCTTTAAAAATTCACTTATAAACAAATTTTACTAATTACTAACTTTGATGCAATATAAGATAATTTTTATAAATAAAATTTTTCGATATAATTAAAAATAATATGATAATGATGGAATGAATAAGTGAATAAATATTTTTGTATGATTAATGACTAATTCTAATAATAATTAAAGTCTCGTAAAAAAAATTATTATCTTTATTAAGTTTATGAATTTCTTTTTCAATAATTCACAATAATTTATTATTGTTATTATTTATATTTTTTCTAGTAAATTATTCTATTTTTTATAGCAATTTTTTGATAATTGTTAAAAAATTTCGAGGATACATTAAATCAACTGATGTCCTTCTTTCTTCGTTTTTAAGTAAAAAATACTGTTACAAAGCTTTGACATATTTTGAAGATGGATATATATATATATGTATCATTGAAAAATCTCGAGTAGTTGGCTTGGCATCAAATTACTGATGACACTACTTGTATGAGCACCAATTTTTGTCTAATCAGCGACTCTTGATCATCCAGCAAAATGGTTTCAGTTATCTACCACGAAAGCAATCTCAAGAACTTTAAATTACATTGTCGATTTATAACTTGATAACTCGTCGTTTGGCACAAATCCTGCTCATTTACTGTGCGCGTAATTAAAAAAACATGTAAAATTGCGGAAATTATGGTATTTAAAAGAATGATTATGGATGTATATACAAATTAATTTTAGGTATGTGCATAATTATTATTTAATAATTTATTTATTATAGAAATATTATTAATTAATTTTACGATTTGTTATTTTTGTTATATGTAAATAACTGTAAATTTTTATTAACTTCCTATATTTTTCTGTTCTACTATAAATTAACAATGTATAATTTATATATTAAATAAAATAAATTGTTTTTACAATATAATTGATTTGCGAAATTAAAATTATGAAACGTTTAATTTACATTTGAAATACTGAAAAAATATGCATACATCTAAACGAGAATAAATATCACAGAAATACTCGCAATTAAAATAAAATAAATTCCAGGACATAATTTATCAAAAAAATGTATATCTTATGTACGGAATAATTAAAGTTTTGATAAAATTATTTTCTGAAAATACAGTTTTTCTCTCAAAAACTTGAAATAAATTCAAATACAAGAGTAATTGCAATTATGCGATCATTAACCAAAAACATTTACTTTCCATCTTTTTTCTTTTTTTTTTCGTTACATTTTCCAAAAGTTAATCGACGTTAAAAATGTGATTCTAGAAAAATTCTCGTTCGACGCGTATGTTTAACGTTGTAATTAACAAGAAAATGACGAGAACGTGTATTCGAATGAAATACAGTCGGCGTACATATAGGAAGGTGTGACCGTAGGAGTGGCTTTATTCACATGTCTGACCAAATGCCATTGCTTGGCACCGATAATTTCAAATTCTTTTTCCCGTGAACTAATGATCTTCTATTCGCCTCTGTCTCTCATTTCAAAAATTCAATTTTTATTTCGAATTCGATAAAAATTATCGAAAGATTCCATTAATTTATCATCATTCTTCACTTTTTAAATTTATTTCTTATTTACTCATTATCAAATTCGTGAAAGAATTACATTTAATGCCGTTTATGATAATGCATATTAGATTTAGTATAAAATCGATATCGATATTTCTATTGAAAAATTATTATAAAATTTTTTTTAATCTTATTTTATTCTCCGGTTTATTAATAATTAGAATCTTAATAATATAATGGTAAATATCAATGCATTAAAAATGAATAGAATTTTTAAATAAAATAATAAAATAATTTAAATCCAACGTTAAATAAAATAGTAAATATAAATATATTTATATATTGTATATTATATTTTATATATTATATAAATATATTATATATTATTGTAATATAGATAAATTCCATTTGTTATTATTTGAAAAATGAATTATTTCATATGATTTACTTAATTAAAAAAGTAAATCAATGGAAAGAATATTATCTTTTATTTATTTTTAAAACAAATCTCTTCAAACAAATTTAAATATACATATATATATTTAGAATATATGAAAAAAATATTTATATATCCCGCTTTTATGCATATACCAATCGACTAAAATCGAATACTATTAAAAAATAATGAAATTAATATTAATTTTAAAATGAATCATTTAATTAAACAAAATTTTATCAAATTATAATAATAATTAATATTAATATGAATTGATTTATAAAAATCAATATTAATATTAATTAAAAATTAATTTTAAAAATATTACAAATACAGTTTTGCTTTGCGTACGATCTAGACTAGATATCACCGACTCATCGATAAATCGAAAAATATTACTATGCTCGATTAATCGAAAATCTCGAGTCACAGCTGGTCGTGGCCGTGTTGAACAGTAGACAGCAGATAAAAAAGTGCCACAAAATAATTATTTTTCTTTCTTTCTCAGTGTCTTAAAATTGACTTAAAAATCGTGTATCAACAGAATCAACAAATCACACGATTGACGAACATTATATGTTATATTTTCGTGTATACGGTGTTTACCTAACCTCGATTAAGCATTCGTTTCAAATTACAGACAAATATACTTCAAGCATATCATATATTTTCTCTTTTTCTTTTCTTCTATTTCTCTTTCTAATACTTTTCTATCTATTCACTCTATCTTTTTTTTTTCTTATTCTATTTTAAAGTATATACAGTAGTGCGTAATAAGTAATAAAACGTAACACGAATATCGTATCGTGGATCTGTCGATAAAAAAGTCTTACTAAATTTAGTGATATAGTGTATAAGTAGTTAACGAAATAGTAGAATAAGTAAAAAAAGCGATCGCGGTGAGATTTTATTATCGCGATAAACGGAAAGAAAGACAAAATTTCGAAGATACACGGTCTATGAACGCCAAGGGCCAAGGGGACCCTGGAGAAGATCACGCTTCCAGGTACATATCGATATTCTGTAGCGCTTATCGTCTAGAACTTTCTCATTACTGTTTCTCACTATTTTCTTTTATTACTAATTTCTTGAGAACAAGGATTTATTTACACATATCGCGAAACATAATATCGAAACGAATCTAAGCTTTGAATATTTTTAACTTTTTGTTTTGATATGACTCTATTCGTTTAAATTTAAACTTCAAAAAATTTTATTTTTTAAACTGTCATTTTTACTTAAACTGACAACATCGCAAATCATTGTTAATATGTCACAATCATGTGTTCTTAATTGAATAAATTATAAATATTGAAAACCACTTCTAATTTAATTAAATTCACTTCTTTTGTTTACTCTTTGACATCGTGATTTAACAGTATCCAAATTAGTATCTATTTTTATAACAAAATTTTTATTTTTTCGTTCTCAATATAAAAGAGAACTTTTGCGCATTTCAAGTGCAAAACATAAAACTTTAATTCTTTTTAAATATATACAAATTATTATAAAAGGATTTCATATCACAAACAAATTTTATAGGTTATGATTGTTCAAATATTAATAATATATTAATTAAAATCTGTAATTACTCTTTATATATTATAATAATTTTTCAATATTATAAAAAATTTCATAAATTTTATATTTAATATATATTTATTACATAATAATAATTTTTCCTTTATTTTGTTTTAGAATATCTATTACAATACAATATTGTAATCCCTACATTCTGTTATTAAATTATTAGGGGAGGAGCAAAGAGCCCTTGCAGCGACATGAAGCGTGCAGTTGCCAAAAAATTGATTGAACGATATTTTTATCAATTAACTGATGGATGTGGCAATCCTGATTGTGATAATCAAAATTGTGCATCTAGTGGCAAAGTATGTAATTAAAAACTATGTGAACATTTTTTTTCCATTGAAAAGTTTTACTATTAATAGAATTTATATTTTAAATATAACAGGTAACAAATCTCACACCAAATCAAGCTGCAGCACAAGCTATTCAATTATTTTCGCAAGAAGCAAGACTTTGTGATGGTACACAACCTAGTAAAGTAGCTCGAACAACTTTAGAACCTGGCCCAGCATCATTAGCTAAGAGTTTACCAGTTAAAAGTGTGAATCCGACATGTTCGGATGAAGGTATTGCATCAAATTCCAACATAAAACTTGTTCCTTCAACTACTGACATTTTAACACTTCCAGTAAAAATGGATATTTCTGTCGATACAAATGATTTGATGCATTATACATCTCAAACTTTAAAAAATAATAGTTTTCAAATTTCTCCCAAAAATGAATTACGAGATATAGAAATTTATAAAAAATTAACTTTAAACAAAAACTCAAATAATTTATCTTTCAATCATATGAATAATCACTTATATCAATTTTTCAATACAAATTATACCAATTCTATTTTACATAAATCGGATGAAAAAGCTTTTCTAAATATATTAAATAAATATAAAATTCGTATTCCAAATTATAACAACAATTCAATTACTAAACAAAAAAAACGTAAGAAAGTAAAAAAGTCATTTACACATAGAATGAATAAAAAACGTAAAAATAAATATTCTTCAAAAAAATTATCTTCTAGAAAACAATCTAGATCTTGTACAAGATATTGTTCTCATTTTGTTACAAAATTATTAATACTCAATTTATATCTTAAATATTTAGAAAAAGAAAGATACACAAAATATATTTCAAAAATTTAAAATATTTTTTAATAGAACTATATTTTACACAAAAAATTTAATAATAGTTGTTTATCAAATTCTTGTGTGGTTGCTATGTATATTTTAATAAATGTATTTAATTCTCATTTCTTGTTATTTATTTCTAATTTAATGTAATAAAAATAATTAAATAAATTTGCATAATGATGTATACATTAGTTTTATATTATTTTTAAATATTTTGATGAAATATAATGAAGTATAAAATATAAAGTATACAATTGTTCTATTGTCGACAGGAAAACAGGATCCATATCTTACAGAAGCAAAACTATTGGATATAATAGAAAGATGTAAATCAGAGGGATCTTATTCACTATTAATTCGTACATTGGGAGAGGTATTTTCATGTGCAAAGGCTTTGAGTCTTAGTTTTCAAAAAACAGTAAAAAATGACTCTCCCTTGGCTGCACTTCTTGATAGAGCTTCAGATAGTTTATTGAGACCACCTGGTGACATGGATAAAGAAGCAATCAGATCTATACAAGGAGAAGATAAAGAAGAAGACAGCAGTGAACCATCACCTACAGTTCCTAACAATGATGATACTAGTATTGATTTACCAGCTGTACGAAGAGCTTTTGCTGCTCTTTGGTCCTTACCAGGTAAAATAATATCTAATAAAAATATTGAATACTTATTATGAATACATGTAATTTCTTTTTTTTTTTTTATATTTAGGAGAAGTATTTAAGTCTGCTTTGGTTAATGCACTAGTCACTTTGGCAGACAATATTGAATTAGACTTGAGAGTATTTCGTATTATGCCAGGAGATAATATGGATAGTTTATTAAACGTATTTTTAATTGTATTTGAAATTCCTATGCTTGGAAACAGTGAATATTTAGAACTTGCTCTTCATATGCTTTGTAAAGCACTGAGCTGTTTTCCTATTGTGGCACAAGCTAAATTAGCACGTGTATGGGCTAAACATTGTAAATCTCGACTTCCAAGTATTTTACAAGCTCTACAGGAATTAATAACTGTTAAGGTATTGTTATTTGATAAAATTGAAAAATTTTATATTAAATTATTATTTTTCGAATTATTGAATTTTACATAAAATAAAGAAATATTGTTATTTATTCAGGTAATAGGAGGTTCTTTTACACGAGATTATTGCGTTCAAGATGCAGACACTATTACTGCACCCACAAAAGTTATGAAAATTTTATATTATGCAAGTATGTTAGCTGGTGAGTTAGATGAACCTGATTTAAATATAGATGATGATGGTGAATCTACAAGTAATGACAAATCTGGAAGATCTTTATCACAAATTCCTCAGGTGAAATTACAAGAATTATTACAAATTATTAATTAAAGTATTATTAAAATTAATTTATATATAGTTATACAGTTATATTTAACAATAATAATATGTATTTTATATTTATATTTTATATACAGGATCCATTAGCTAAAGAATTAGGAATTACTGCACTAGATGCACGGAAACCATTTATACCTTTCACTGATTTTTATAATGAACCACTTAGTGATGCAATAGAAATGGACAAGGACTTTGCATATTATAAAAGTGAAGAACCTATGAAATTTAGTTTTATGAATTATGCTTTTATCCTCACTCCCGCTACAAAAACACTCGGTTTATATTATGATAATCGCATTAGAATGTATAGTGAACGTCGAATGAGTTTTCTACAAACAGTCGTTGGACAGCCAACTAACCCTTATTTAAGATTAAAGGTTTGTACATCTTTCTATTTTTATTATAACTTGTATTAATAATTGTCTAAAATAGGTGAGAAGGGATCGTTTAATAGATGATGCATTAGTCGAATTGGAAATGATTGCTGTAGAAAATCCATCTGATCTTAAGAAGCAATTAGTTGTTGAATTTGAAGGTGAACAAGGAGTCGATGAAGGCGGAGTTTCCAAAGAATTCTTTCAATTGATTGTAGAGGAGATATTCAATCCTGACTATGGCATGTTCACAACTCAGGTAATTTTTTAGCTTTTATTGATTATAAACTAAGAAAAAATAATTTAAAAATACAAAAATTATTTTATATAAAATATTTATAGGAAGATACACAAATGACATGGTTTAATCCAACATCTTTTGAAAGTGATGCACATTTTACGTTAATAGGCGTTGTTCTTGGTCTTGCAATATATAATAATGTAATATTAGATGTACGTTTCTCTATGGTGGTTTATCGAAAATTGCTTGGTAGAAAAGGATGTTTTGCTGATTTAGAAGATTGGAGTCCCACGCTATATCGAACATTAAAGGAATTGATGGATTATACCGGAGATGATATGCCAGACACATTTATGCAAACTTTCAGAGTAGCTTACAAGTAACTTATTAACTAGATCAATAATTATTGAATAAATCCTATTTAATTAATATTATAACATATAATATCCTCTTCTATAGAGATGTTTTTGGTTCAATATCTTTTCATGATTTAAAACAAAATGGTGACGAACTATTTGTAACGCAAGAAAACAAAAAAGAATTTGTAGATCTCTATGCAGATTTTTTACTTAATAAATCAGTAGAAAGACAATTTAAAGCATTCAGACGTGGATTTCAAATGGTTACAGATGAAAGTCCGCTTGCATTACTTTTTAGACCCGAAGAAATCGAACAAGTATGTTTATATTATTTATAATTTGTTTATTGCATTTTATTAAGAATTATTTTTAATCAATGTTCCATTTACAGCTTGTTTGTGGTAGCAAAGTTTTCGATTTCGCGGAATTAGAAGCCGCTACAGAATATGAAGGTGGTTATACCGTTGATAGCAAAGCAGTACGTAACTTCTGGCGTGTAGCACATTCACTACCACCGGAAAGTCAACGAAGACTTCTTCAATTTACTACTGGAAGCGATAGAGTGCCAGTTGGTGGTTTATCAAGGTTAAAAATGGTTATTGCTAGACATGGTCCAGATTCTGACAGGTAAATTTTTTTTAAATAAATTTAAATTCATATTATACCACCATTATTTTTTAATATTATGTAATAGCTAAAATTTATAATTTTATATTATTTTAATTAAATCATATAACAAATGTTACATATTATATTTTAGATTACCAATAGCCCACACATGCTACAATGTATTATTGTTACCAGATTACAGTACAATAGAGAAATTACAAGATCGTCTGTTAAAAGCAATCAATTATTCGAAAGGTTTTGGCATGTTATAAGTGTGTATAAAAGCTTTGATATCTTTCCCCAGTCTTTCAGAGTATATTGAATTCTAATTAAGAGTTCGAAATTCTATCCTTTTGTCCTGCTATAAAGATGTATTTATTCGAAATTTATGCAAACGCGTGGAAATGTTCTGCTTTCGTAAAATAATTTGAAAAAAAAAATGAAAAAAATTATCCTCTAATAATACCTCGCAATCGTTGTCCTCCAATGTTTATTTTCCAAGTTAAAAAATTAGAATTGTTTTACAAAAAATAATACCAAATTTTTGCGATAATATGCTTTGAAATTTTCTTGCACCTCCGTGTTATTTAAGGCGCCAAAGCAAATTAACGCATTTCAACAAGTCTTGCCAAGTTGTTTGATAACTTGCACTTTTTCTGCACTTTATTATCAATATGAAAAAAGAATATTTTATTTCATTTCCAAATCAGCTTTTACAAATTGGCTGCTACAATTTATCTCATTAATTTTAATCGTAAAAACAGAAAGAGATGCAGCATAATGAAATGCATACAGCTTAAAAATAATAGTGAGATGCGCGACTGTGATGAGTGTGAAAATGGACCGAAAATAATCGGTCAGAATTTGTAGAGATATACGTATCATAGATTTAGTGAATCCTATAGTTGGTACTCGATGCTGCAAGGAAAAGCCGAGAAACACCCCTTTTGACGTTTATCGTCAAGTTGTACACAAGACATTTTATATATTACAAAAAAAAAAGCAGAATCAGGATTGCTAAATCTTTTTTCTTTCATGTTTGTATGTAACTCTTTGTTTTTACATCACATTTTATCTTGATACATAAGTATCAAATATATATGTGTAGTGTATTGAAAGTCGTGGTACAAGTCATAATGAGGCTGTTTATTGTATAAAAGTATATCCAAATATGTATGTAGAATAACAATTTCTTATACAACTAAGTTTTCGAAAAAATCAAGTTTATTTGACAAAAGTACTTGACAAGATATTCCAAACTTGATTTTCTCAAAAACGAAGTCTTTAAAAATTTTTTCACATAAAATCATCCTTTTTTGACTTTTATCATGATTTTCGATATACCTTATATATATGAATATATATAGATACGTATACATATAACACTTGGGAATGAATTTGTATAAACGTTTGTAATCAGCGGCTTTCTTAAAAAAGTACTCTATGTTGTCGGTTGTCTTATTGTTAGTCACATGACAATATATAAAATAAAGTTCTAACGAGTATGTAAATTTGTGCGCCATTTATTTTAGTAATGTATAGGAACATAAGAAATCTACATATGTACGAAACCAAAAATAATCGAATTTAAATGAATCTCGTATATATACTATGTTGTCAAGTGATATTAGGTGCAATTGATAATTTCATCGTATTTTCATTTTCAAAGCAAACATCTCCTCTCAGGATGAATAGAAATGAAAATTAATTAATATTTACGCCGCTATTACGATCAAGAAGAACAAATTATAACTGGTGTTACATTGTACATGTATTGTGCCGTATTAAAAGAAAAATCAAGATTATGTGTACTGAAAGTGATCAATCTACGATCAATCGTGTATCCTGCTTCTTGAATATGAACGATTCACAGAACCAGAACAATTTCGATTTTGTACCAAAGTCTGATTATAATGAGAAATTGCATCTGGAAAATAAATGTCTTTTTCATAATCAACAAGTAAATGAAAAATAATATAATCCAGATAGATATCCTTTTATTTATATACATATTCTTTTTTTATCTTTTCTATCTTTTTTTTCAATTGTATTTCTCATTTATCTTAATTACTTAAAAAAAAATATATATATATATGTTGTACGTTTAAATAGTTTCTTGAAGGAGAAAAATGTGGAATAAGAAAACGATGCACGATAAATTCGTTAACATGTGATCATTGTTCATCTTTTGGTGAAAAATTAAAGTCAAAAACAGATGGAAATTTAGATGAAAAATCAGGCGATTGGAAATATGATGAAAAATTTATAAAAGATTCTATAGAAAATATACAAGAACCTACTGAATGGAAATGGAAAAATCCTTATAGTATTTCCGATTTTGATAGATCGAAGTATTGTCGACACAACTTTACAGGTAAATGTTATAAAATTTAATCACAACTTTTATTAAAGAAACAAATATGTCAATGTATTAAATATTAAATTTATTTTTTGTTAAAGAAAATGATTTTACTACGAATTTATTACGTGATTTGTGTGACAAAGATAGTCGTTTCAAAATTCCTTCAAAAATTGATAACAACAAAAATATTTTGTATAATTTTCGTGAATATTTGGTCAATTATCAAGCATCTTGTGGTATTCCACGAACAGAATATTCTTTTCTGGCTCTTATTAGTATGATGGGTCGAGCAACAGGTCGATCTCTTCTTGCATTATTGTACGTCATGTTGAACATTATACCTGTTATGGAGGTATTATCTAATAATTGAATTATTATAAATTTTTTTTATTGGGTTTGATTAATTGCACTACTCAAAATAATTAAAATTATGTTTTCTTAAACATTTTTCCTAGTATTAAATAATATATTGTACTTATATTTTTTTTCATAAATTATTTTATACTTTTATTTTACTTTATTTTAATTATTTTGAGTGATATATGATAAATTTTAATTAATATTAATAGTTTTTCATGAATTTTTCATTTCAATAAATAATTATATCATAACTAATGGAGTTATGTACATATGTATATTCTAAATTATAAAATTAAATATTTTTTAATTTCAAAAATAATAAAAAAAAGTACAATATTTTAAAAAAAAAGTATTCAAAAATTTGTAATACTTTTTTACAATTATTTGTAAATTTTTAATATATATTTAAATATTTATAAAATATTTAATACTTAAACATATATGTATAAATGATAAAAACGATAAAATCACATTTTCTAGGTATTCCTATATTTATTGCGATTTGTTCTGGACAAAGTTATTAGTATAAACAACTGTAAGGATTTCCGGCAAATGATGACTCAATGTGTAATATTTATAACAGAATTATTCAGTGTTTATATATGTCTATTATTTATATTCGGTTTTATTATCTTACCGATTGTACACATAGTATTTGACATAGTAGCAAAGATTATGTTTTATTATTAATGGAAAATAATATTTACGTATAATTGAATGATATTACAAACTATAATTATTGAGAATTGTTTATACATGTATAATTAAAAAATTTTCATTATATTATCTTTAGATCAAATTTAGTTTTATTTTCTAACTTATTGTTATCAAAATCTTGTAAAGAACATCATATGTATGTATCCTTTGAAATTTTTATATTCATATATAATTTTCTTTTAATTAAATCATTTTTTTGCATATTATTATAATATTTTTGAGGATAGAATATTATAAATAATAAAAGCATATATCATAGTATTCGGTGTAATTTTATTAAAAAATGCATTAACAGCATATACTTTAAAGGAAATATTTTTGTTTTTTAAACAGATAATAAAAAAATTTCTGCTATCGAATTAATTTTAGATTAGTAATATTATTTTTTGAAATCATAATAATCATGCATTAGATTAATAATCATTCATCAGTTTTTTAAACATTCGATTTTTTGTTTTGAATTACTTGTGAAACATATTAAATATTTTCACTGTCAAGCTAAGATTTTTTGGAAAATCATAAAAGAGAAATGTTTAAAATTTCGAAAATATTTTTTGTTTAATCTTCACTTTTTTTAAAGATTCTATCATAATTATCATCTAATTTTTTTTTTTTTTACAAGTTCTTAGTTTGACAATAATATAAAATATGAAAGAAAAATCCTGTTACTACATGATATTTATACATTGTATAACAATCGCAACAAATGCACCGATAATTATAAACAAAGAATAAAACTTCAATTCCTATTAATGCAACGGATTCGTGTATATCGAAAAAAAAAAACATATCAAATGTTTTTCTAGTACGATCGATCCGTAATCAGTCACTTTGTACGAGTATCTGAACAATTGATCCAACAGTCTCATTGATTCGAAGCGTGCTGCTTTAAATGGAAGGAAGTGCAAAAATTTGTATTTCCTCTGATATATTTAATTAAAGTGCAAATTCAATTTAAAATTATTTCATTATGTTCAAAAAATGTTCATATTTGATGTTATTTAATATAAAACAATACTATCGAAAGAGAGTATATTAAATATAAACAATCGTGAATATAATCATATTCATATTAATCACTAGATTATATACATCAATAAATAATTGTTATTAACGATGATAAATAAATAAGGAATTAAAACGATGTACTTAACCTATTATAGTTATTTAATTAAATATGTCATAAATATTGATATTTACCAATATTTCAATAACCCTTTAATATATGTAATAATATAACTTCATAATCATTTACATTCACAAAACATAACTACAATTAATATCTATTGACAAATAAATGTGATCATATTCACGATACATTATTCCTTTTTGAAATAAAATAGAATAGAGGTTAACTTTACTTTGATAAATGATAAATCACATGTTTGCACTTCAAATTATTATGCATTTCGAGGAAAGGAAATTTGTTGAATGATCGTGATCACATAAAATACAAATACATAAAAAGTAAGATCTAATAAGTAATCATTGCAAAAATAACGAAAAGGAAGACAACGAGATAATGAGGTGTATGAATATAAGTCGCAGTTCCCCATCCACATTCAAGATCTGTTTTCAATGCTTCTAATACTGACATATTATTCTTATTTAAGCAAAATGATTCGCGTAAATCGTCATCCCAACCATTGTCCCAGCAATCGAATTCATCATCTTCTTCATCTCGTTCGATATTTTTAAATTCACTATAGGTAGTGCAACGATCCTCTTGATATTGTCTATGTTTTCTCTGCCAGGTTTCCATCCATCTATAAAAAACATTTTTTCTCGAAAATTTAAAAGTAAATATTACTAGAAATATTAAAAATAAGTAATTAGAACGAAGAAAAGTTTATTTTATTAATTATTGATATTATAATATCGATTTATAATATAATTATGTATAATAATTATTAAAAAATAATATATACATAAATTAATAACAGAGTTAGTGACTTACCCAATGTCGCAATCACAAGTAAAATAGCTTCCTCTCACCGTGAGTTTCAACAGAAATCGTTTTCCTGGCACGCCTGGTTTGTATCCATTAGATGGATTGTGAAGCGTTCGCACGTCATTATGGCGAAGATGAACCGTCACATTTCTCACCCATTCTGCATTATCAAATATTTGCTTAGGCACGGTATTCACACTCGTGTTGAACATTCCAAAATGCAAATGTGGATTTCTTATACCCTAGGATATAGATATGAAAATCAATTTTTTAATTAATTGATTATAATTCTTAACTAATAATTATATCGAGTTAATAATTAATAATTTATTGCAATATTTTTGAATTTGTCTTCTATTTCTTTTTGTCCATTAAAGAGTACATTTAATAATAAAAAAATCAGAGTTAGATACATACTCGCAATATATCCGAGTCTACATTCTTTAATGCTCGACCTGTCAACGTAATATTAAATAATTTATTAGGAAACTTTCCTTTCATTTCTTTTTCCAAATTCGTATCATTTTGTACCTACAATAATATGTAAAATTTTTTAATCAATGCTAATATTTAATACTTTATAAAAAAAATTTTAAAAAAATAGCAAAGAATAACTTCTTATTTATAATATTTCACACGTACATCAATGACTAAATGCCTTAAGCCGTGATTATATTCAAGAATGTTGGGAAAATTAAAATTTTTCACACCATTGTAAGCAGTTATATATAACTTACGAAGTTTTGTAGCTTTACAAAGTGCTCCACTCTAATTAAAAAAAAAAAAATTTGATTTTAATAGAAGAAAATATATTTTAATTTTATAATTTAATTTCATTATTCTATTGTATTTAAATTTTTTTGATGTAAGAAACTTACTTCGAATGTCAATAAAGATAATCGTCGTATATCCAATTCCTCAAGGCTATCTGCGATACCTAAGAAACTAGTATTGGTAACAGCCGTGATTGGATTATCGGCTAAATTAAAAGTTTTTAACTCAGGTAGAGTGTGCGTGATCAATGGTACCACTGTTAGATCGTTGGCACTCAGATCTAAATAGTGAAGAGACGTTAAATTCGATGCCATTTCCGGTGGTATCGATGCCAACTCATTATGTGCCAAGTACAACGTTTGCAATCGTCTTAATGGCAATTCTGGCACCTTTAAAAAATATAGATATTCTTTTCAATTACGATTCTTTTCAAATTCAGATTATTTTCAGTGAATGTGTTTATATAATATATAATAAAGATATAATAAACACATATTTAAATAATACGTACACTTAAAAGCGAAATGTTGCTTAAATCAAGATATAAAAGCGAGTCCTCTAAGCCATGAAATGTTCTTCCACGTGATTCCAAAAGTAATTGTTTATTGTGACTCAAGTCTAGATGAGTTAGATATGATAAATCAGAGAATATCCCGTCGTCGAGCCTAACCAATCGATTGTATGATAAATCTAACCATGTCAAACTCTGAAATGAACAGAAATTCGAATTGTTTTTTCGTGTTTTAACGTGTGAATTAATTTTAAAGAAATACAAATTTCACTTTTATACATTTATAATAACTTATTTCTTTTTGAAGAAAATATAAAGTTTAACGATTAAATTTTTCTAAGTTATACCAGATATTAATATATTCATGAAACTCTTAAGAGAATCGTCTAAATTCTTAAAGTTAAGTTAAGAAGCTAAAACGAACACAAAAGTTCTTATGCAAAAATATTTATTTGTTAAATTATAAGCAAATTTAAGTTTGCATTGGATGAAAGCAGACAAAGATAGAGCAAGATGTCTGTTTGACGTAAAGCTGTCTCATTCTATTTTCATCTTCATCTAACCTCAATAACTAATAAATAAGTCTCGTTTGTATCGATTTTTTTGTTTACTTTAACTTTTAGAATCAATCCTTCGAAGATGTTCCACAAATATATATTAACACCTTATACTTTTCAAGAAAAAAAGTATAAGACGATAAAATTATTTAAAAGCTAATTTATAATGAATTTATTCATTTGATATTTTATTCATGAATTAAAATTTATTTCTAGAATATATCAAACTGACTCGTAATCTAAATATGGCGTCAGTAGTATGGATTCCCGAGAGAGTGTTCCAAGACAAATCCAACATGGATAAACTAGCAGCTGCTGAGATAGACATGGTTTTTGTGGGTAATCTCATAAATTGATTATGAGACAGATCCAAACTCTCGATATTAGCTTCGGAAAACATATTATCCGGCAATGTTCTCAGCCTATTATGAGAAAGATCAATGATCCTTAGCTTCTTCAATGGTCTAAATGCCTCTGCTGGGATGTCCATGATATTGTTCCAAGAAAGGAAGAGCACTTGGATATTTTTCGTGTTTCTGAAGCAATCGAAGTCGATTTCCATCAGTTCGTTGTGACTAAGGTCAAGCCATTGCAAGTGTGGCATATTTCCAAAGACACCTTGAGTTACGTTTGTCAGTTGGTTATGAGCCAGATAGAGATGTGTTAACGAGAATTCCACTGGCTTGAAATAATACTTCATTATATCGGATATATTGTTGTAGCTGAGGTCGAGAACTTTGATGTTCGATTGAATTGTTCCGCCGACTGCAATGCGATGTAAAATTAAAATTCTAATTAAGCAAGTCTTGAATTCTAATCCATGCGTCTGATATTTGCGTGCACCATCGATGCAAGATTATTATTTTAAATTAAAAAACAACATTCGATTTCTATCGTATATTATAAAATTTACAAAAAATTCGTTTAAACATGATTAGTTCAAAGAAATTCCACGATAAACTTACTGGTGGTCGGTGGCGTGAATGTGGTACTGTTAATCCATAATTTCGGGATTTCGTTATGGCTAGCGTTCACTTTGAACGACGACAACGTTCCTACTTGGTCGAACGAAGCGAAATCGAACTCGATCAGATCGTTATACGCGAGATCAAGATATTCCAGATCTGGTAAATTCTTCAATTTAAATAATTACAATTTTACCTGATTATTCGATATTATCGTGAAACGTTACATAAATTTCAATAATATTACCTGGAAGGCTTCATCCGTGATATCCTTTATTTTGTTGCCTCGCAAATTAATATATTTCAACAGTTTCATGTTCATAAATGCTCTCCTCTCGATTTTATCTATAGCGTTGTCCTCTAAATTTATCATAGTTAATTTTGGCAGGTCGACGAACGTATGAGTTTGGATCGTTTTAATCATATTAAACGAGAAATTCACTTCTTCCAGATAGGAATGTATATCGCCCTGAATTAATTTTTACCGACGTTAAGTAAACGTAATATTAATAATTTTGGTCGAATCGATAACAAATTGAGTTGAAACAAATTAAATTAAAGAAAAATCATATACTCTGTACCTGAAAAGTCCCTTTTCTGATACTATCGATTTCGTTGTCCTGCAATTCCATTCGTTTAATCCTCTTCAGAAAATGAAAAGACGTGTCCGGTAGTGATTTAATTTTATTGTTGCTAAAATCAAAATGTTGTAGATTCGTCAGGAATTTAAATGGCGCTTTCGGTATTTCAGAAACGGAAGAAGATAGAGCGTGAGACATTCTCAATGTTAGAAGCGAATGGCCGACCTGAGGAAATTTGAAACTGATGAGAAATTAAAGTTTATTCTTTTTTTTTTTCTATTATAATTTTTCGTTTAAATGATATAATAAGTAAACAAAAATCTCATTTGATTAATTCGTTATGATAAAAATTCAAATTCCAATAATATGAAGTTCATATATGTATACAGTTTGTTACTTGCTCTATACATAATTCTATATATATAATTCTTTATAATAGAAGCCTTCTATCGGAATTATCCATGGATCTTTAACTTGGGAATACGATTCGAATCTAGTTCAATTAAATATTAAGCTAAATTAACTGAATCTTGGATTAAGATTTTGTATGGTTGCTCGGTTAGCAAGTTGGTAGTTTGAGAGCGCAAAGAAAGAATAAACAATTATGTATAGCATATATAACACGTAATAATATCATTTTATATACTTGAATTTCAAACCCTTTGGAAAGAAAATATTGCAAAACAAATGGAATTACCTCGGAGAAAGCTTCGTCTTCTATTGTGGATATCGAATTTTCAGAGAAATCCAGATATTTGATTCCACGTACATGCATGAAAGCATGACTTTTGATGGCGTTCAGATTACTTTTCACAATACGAAGCTCTTTGATATCCATCCCGTATTCCATAAAATTATCTGGGGATAACGTCGACTCTGGTATTCGTGAGATAGAAAGGAATCGCATATTCCTCATTTGTCGAAGATCTTGAAGTGACACCACGCTGTTTTCTTTCCCGCTCAAGTCCAGATTATACAAAGAATATTGGAAACCATTAAATACTTCGGCTAATAACAAATACAGAATCGACATATATAAATATACAAGGATTAAGATTAATATTAATTTTAAAAATGATGAAGCATCAAGACGTGCATTAGGCACGTTTTGAAAATAATAGAATTGGAAGAAGTAAATTATTTGCAGAATTATATATAAATAATTTTATATTATTTTACCCGGTGAAAAGGTTTGAATCTTGTTTTCACGGAAGATTAAAGTGCGTAGAAAATCGTATTCTTGGAAGATAGGACTTGGAAGTAACGTAATATTATTTCCCGAGAGATCCAGCAATTCGAGAGACGATTCCAAACCAACGAAATTAGATGAATCGATCTCCAATAGATCGCAATCGCTCAAATAAAGTTCCCGTATTCTCGAATCTCTAAACGTACCCTCCTAAAACATACTCGATTCAAATTTCTAATAAGATGCTTTTCTAGAATAATAAAACAAAGGGGACAAATTGTCGAATTTCTAAAATTTTTAAAATACAAATTTAATCAAGAATTTCGTAATTAAAAGGAATGCATTTAAAAAATATACTCGAGCAAACTCGAAATTGTAATATTTTGGAAATCCTACCTCGATCATCGTTAAAGGATTACCATCCAAATAAGTCCTGTTGACTTTTAAAAAGTGCTGAAAATCACGAGACATCAGAGTTTCGATTTGATTGTAATCCAGACGCAATATATCGAGAGACATCTGAAGTCCCTTGATTTCTGACTCCAGTTGGGGGTTCAACATTTTCGATATCCTGTTATAGCTAAGATCTAACACCTTCATCCGCTTCAATGACGATAATTGCGCGTAAGGTATGTGTGTCAATTGATTTCCGTTCAGATACAGATGTATCAGATGCGCCATGCCATCTCTGAATACGGAAGGATCGATTTCCTTCAGATTATTGTCACGTAGGTCGAGCATATCCAAGTAAGTGAGACCCGCGAACGCGTCTGCTGGAAGTTTGTCGATCGCATTACGCCCCAATCGCAATTTTTGCAAGGAATTCTCGAGACCACGCCAGTTGTCTGAGGCGATCTTTGATATTTTGTTTCCTATACAAAGGAGATCGAAATCATTCGTGTTTTTTTCTCTCTTTCAGATTTTTAATCACTTATTTGCTGCGATATATATAATTAAAAGAAATTTTAATTCTTGCATTTGCAACCTCTGGTAAAAAAAATTAGAATCACTCGCAATTTTCAATATTGCTTCGTGTTTTTTAAATAAAATTTAATAGTCTGGACGGAATTTAATTACAAATTTTAATAATTCGTATTATATAATATTTTATCTTATTTTTTTATAATGGGGCGTATGAACGAGAAAATTTCTGTATATAACGAAAATATCGTTTATAATTTGTATGATAAGTAATTGAGCCAATGCAAGATTTGAATTCTCGAATCTCGAACAATGAATAATTAAATTGGATTAATATTTCTTGATCTGTTAAAGGATTAAGACAAAAATTATGTAAGAGTGTTTAAAAAAAGAAGTAAATTTTAAGTTTTGTAATAAATTAATATAAATTGGATACATCAAACAAGTAAAAGAGTTATATTGCTACGTGATAATTAATAAAAATTATTAAACAAATATCGTTCAAAAAAAATTTTACTAAAAAATACGAGAAATGTTGAAAATTGTAAAATAATTCTAATTTTTTGAACAGTAGACACTTATTCGTTGATTGAATTTAATAAATGATTCTTTCATTTTGGTATTTAATATGATATTTTTACATATTTTTTTCGACATGTACAAAGGATTCGTATTATTCCATTATCGATCAAATAGTATTTATTGTTATTTTCTATCATAAATTTTTCGAAGGTGATATTAAAAATATTAAAAAAAAAAAGAAGAAGAAAAGAAGAGAGGATACCTGTTAGATCAAGAAGTTGTAATTTCTGCAAATGTCTGAATGACTTGCTAGGAATTTTTTCCAGCCGATTGTAGGGTAATTCGAGCTCCCATAACGATCTCTCAAGCCCTAGGAAAGCTTCGTCAGGGATGTCAGCCAAGGGATTATGTTTGATTCGTAGTTTGTACAGACCTGAGAGAATGACGTGAATGTAAGAATTGCATCCTACGTAAGAATGCACAGAGTAACATAATCGACGATACACGGTCATTGCTCTTTAATCCCTACACGTATTATTCTTTTCTCTGATCGACGATCTTTTCCATAATTCTAGTATAAGATAATATAATGAAATATAATGAAATGAGATCATGAATAATTTACATTTTGAATTATTTTTAGAAAAAATATCGTGAAAAAATTAATTGATTTTGATATGAAAAAAAAAAAAATTCTTTTAAAATTTTATTTCGCACGTTGTTAATTATTCTCGATTTATATACCTGTGTTCATGAGAAACTGTGGTTGCAAGAACATCAATCCATTGTTCTCCAATTGTAGCATAAACACCTTGGAAGAATTTATTGGCAGAGGTATCCGCGGCATTGGTACGTTGTAACAGGTCACTATACCCAAATCAGGAATGGCTTTGGAGCAAGTACAAAGGGGGTTGAAGAAACACGGTGGATATTGCACTGGAAGTTCGTGCATCCGAGCCAAGGATGCCCACATCATCAATAATAGAGTAAAAATGACCAGCACGTAACCCATTTTTATTATTATTTTCAAATTCTGTAATGATATAATAATTAAAAAAATAATAAATATTTTTTCTGCTTAAATTTTCTCAACTCGTTAACTTTTTTTCTTATAGCAATATTATGACTTACTTAAAATTAATCAAATGTTATCATCGTAAATTACAAATAAATTTCGATAATATCTGTATATAGATATTATATAAATGGTCATTTTTAAATATCAAAATGTTTAAATAAATTATTTAATTGTATAACTATAATTATTATTGAGTTTAAATAATTTATCTTATAAAAAAAATTTAGTTTTATAAAATATATTATCTCATTAAATACAATAATCTAATTCCACGATGACGTCAATTTCTTTTTTTTTTTTTTTGATTGAAGAAAAAAACCAATATACATTCGTCATATATAATCAGTTTTTCACAAACAAGCCAATTATTAGTTATAGTCTAATCTTTTTAATATTGACGCACGTGGTTTATATCTATAGTGTACTATTAATGTGGTAGTAAAAAAATTGTTTGGACAATTCATTAGATTTTCTTTATTAATTTTAAAAACGATATTATAACATTTATGTTAATAGAAAGATACGCTTGAAACAGATATTTGTTTCTTATGAGCAAATAAATTTAAAAAAATAATAATACAGTCTATAATGATTTCCAGCATTTTTCAAAATTAATGCAAATGTATTCCAATTTTGCATATATATCCTTCTTAATGACATAAAAGATCAATCATTATGAATTTTTTTTTCTAGAAATTTAACTAATTTATATAGAAAATAGATATGGTAATATACATATAAAAAAATAAATCAAAGAAATTGAAATTGTTTGAAAATAGAAAGATTTTTCCATAAAAATGACTATTACGTTAGATTTAGAAAATGCATAAAAATATTACGATATAATTTAATTAATAAAAGAATCATTTTTTATTTCTATTTTAAGAATAAAAATATTGCTAATTGCTATGTTAGATTTAAAATTATTTTTAATATTTTTAATATTTTAAACTTATACAATATAGTAGCAAAAAATTTTGAAAAACAATTTTTTTTTATATATTTATATTAGTTTTTTATTTCTTTGAAATTTTATTTTTTAATGACACAAAATTTAATGACAACAAATTTTGAAAAACAATTTTTTTTATATATTTATATTAGTTTTTTATTTCTTTGAAATTTTATTTTTTAATGACACAAAATTACAAAACTAAAACTAGTTCTACAAACTACAAAATAAAAATAAAAATTAGCAAATATTAATAAATTAAAAGGAAATTTATGGACGCTTGTTTACAAATGCTAAAAAAAAAAAAAAAAAAAAAAGTAAAGAAAACTATGATATTTGTCAGAAATTACTATTTATATAATTATTTATACAATAAAATTTATATCAGATTTTAATAAAGATTTACAAAAATCGACATATCTTAAGAAATTGGATTTATATCGTATCATTGTACTTTTCGAAAACGTCGATTCTGTTGCATTATATATACGCTAAACAAAATTTTTCCTCAACTGACAATTAGAAATTGAATCCAAAAATTTACTATAAACATACAATTTAGGAATCTTTTATATCTTATCATCCAACAAACTAATTATCAACTAAACACTGTATTCCTGGTTGTGCAAAGGTCAAATATTTAAAAAAAAAAGAAAAAAACACCGAACGTGAAATCACTACCTTATTCAATTTTTATTTATATTCAACATCTCTTTTATCATGAACACATTAGATCCTTGATGCCACACAAATTTTTTATTTTTCTCTTTTTCATAATTTAAATAAAGTTCCGTAATGTTTCACTGCCCTTTGCACATCCACGATTTAAACAATAAATAGAAGATTTACCATATTTCCTTGGACCAAGAGAACACTATCAGTTCGTCAATCGTAGCTCGCGATGATTGCACTGAAAATTTTACTAGCTAAGTGGCCGCTGCCACCCTATGTAATAGGGCTTCGGGAGTGCCGTCAGTTTCAGTGCTTCTCTTTACCCGATTATAAGGACAATATTCCATTAGGCAGCGAATGAAAATAGTCATGCAAAACTTTAGTAAACGTTCAAATTATGCCTATATATAATTATATAGGAGTATAGAGGCACGTGAGGCATAATGATAATTTTATTTATCGGATTTTATCCAGCTATAAATGTATTTTCATATCTTTTGTATAAAAGTTAACCGGTGGAATTTTATTATCATATCAATTTGAATATAAATAATAAAAATTATCCGTATAATTGTATTGCAATTTTAGTCAGTTTCATAAAATTTAGAATTTATCTACAGTTAGTTGTTGATAATTGTACAATTAATTGGAAATTATTATAAAAGAATTAAAAGATTGGATTTATCTAACATAGGATACAATTTTTTGAAGAAAAGTTTGACAACAACAAAATCATTTTGGAAAACTATTTCTAAATTTGATTTCTAAATTTTTACTAAATCACTAATTTGTATTTGATACTTACGTATTTATATCCTAAGGGCCGAGCATCGTATCATTATTTTGTAATTATATTTTAAACGAATATTTATATTAACATTAATAAAATGCTCGGAGTAACGTTTCATGAATAAACATTGCAATTTATTTTGAATTATTTATGATATTATTAGATATACTAAACGTATAAAACTGCAAAAATTACTTGCAAACGCTTAGAATAAAAATCATGTGACGTTCTACTAGAATGTCATCATCTATTAAATATTCTAACGATAAATGTTATAAAGATAAAAGAACAAAACAAAAAAAAAACATGACAACATTAAAAAATCTAACTATCCATTAAATTATAATATTTAGTATATCGTCTCCGTTTGTTCTTTCTTTGTTAGCGATATTGTAAAACAGCTAAGTGTCGATTTCTCAATATATACGCACGAGACACTCATATAAATATATGATCACTCACTTATATAAAACAAATATACTTTTTACACTCTCGACATAGAATTTGTACCAGTAACACGTCGCAACAATAAATATTGTACGTATATATGTGCGTCTATATAATATATACATAATATTTATATGCATATTAAAACATTCATAAAAAATATTTATCTCTTATGATCACTTTTTGGCCACATCGAAATAGAGTTCACATTGATTTGCGCGCAGTTCCGTTGATTAATTCCTGAGAAGATTTCGATTCCACTTCGATTACTTTCGTGTGCGAGATTTTCGGAAGACGTGGTGCAATAATTAGTATAATTAAACCGATTACATGCCCAAATAGATATAAATGCCTATAAAAAAAATTATATATTCAATTATATAGTTATATCAGAATTATAAAATATATTTTAAAATTAGAAAATATCAAATTATTATTACTCACAGGTACATTCTGACACTTGGCATAAATTCCAAGATTAAAAAGCTCAATGTCAGGTAGGCCATTGTTAATCGCGTTGAAATGAACGTAAGCGCATCGTAGAGGAACTTTAATTTCTTGGACCCTAAGAAATATGGTCGTATGTTACGACGAGCCTATTTAAAAAAAAAACATAAATAAAACATTATTAATAATCACTTAATAATTTAGAATATTAAGTTTGATATTATTGTAAACTCTAATTACAGTGCGTGCCACGATGGTGAAAAATGCTCCATTGGCGAATGTTATGTAATAACCAGGATAAAAACCGTGCCATAAGGCAGAAAGGGAGTATGTGAACATAAGTTTATTGTATTTTGCCCTTTCGTACACAATCGATCTAAGCCATCTATTAGTTCCTTTATTCCAATGCTCAATACTGTCTCTTAAAGTAAGAGCCATCTAAAAAATAAAATTATTTTATAAATTTGTATTCATTTAAATCTGCGAAAATGTTTAACAAAATCAATAATATCGTCTAACCTTATTATATTTTTATTTATCATTTATTTTTAAAATATTTATATTTATATTTATATTGTTATCATCTTTGTTAAACTTACCTCGAAACCTCGAACATCAACATTAGAATATAAATCCCATTTAGCTTCACCATTCTCATCATATTTACTAAAACCAAGTCCAGAATTATTGCAAATCGCATCTGCGAAAATCCATGCGTGGTAATATTTGAAACGAGCTAGCATAGCAGTTATTATTAAAAACCACATCTTATAAAACAATGTTGTGTTTTCTAAGAAATTTTCCTCTGCAAATAGAACAATATTTTGTTAGTATAGGCAATATGATGTAATAATATTAAAAATAAATGAATTGAACCTTTTAGCTTTTGTATCGAGTATGATGGAATGAAAGTCACAAACAAAGCTGCGAACAATAAGCTTATTATGACCTTTTTTATTACAACCGGTGTTGGAGATGGCTCCAGAACTATCTCGTCATAATGAGTGGAATTTTTATCGTAACCCTTAAAAGAAAAAAAATAAAATTCAATTTTCTTTTCTTTTTCTTTTTCTTTAAATAGAAAATACACAGATAATAATAATTAAAAAAAAAAAAACTAACCGTCAGAGCTTTCGTTCCACCTATATTACGTCCATGAATGAAATCGATATAATCGCGATAAAATATCACTGGTCCAGCCATCAACGCTTGAAAATGGAAAACATAGCTGAAATATTCTAACATCGTTGGAATTTTTCTGAAAAAAAAAAATAAAAACCAAGCATATAATAAATTGATCCCAAACGATAAGAAAATAAAAAAAGATATGAGCAATAGATGTGTGTATCGTCCTTGAATATAAATGAAAATTATGTATGATGCATGTAGAGATAATGTTTTTTCCCCATAATGTTTATTTTCTATATTAAATAATTAATGTTATAGAACGACCGGTTAAAAAAGATGTCAACTCACTTCACGGCTTGATGACGTTGCGTTGGCGTAAGTTCCTCTTCACGTCGCGTTAATCCATCGTGTATGCTGAACGCGAGGCTGGTTACTTTCTGCGTTATCACCATAAGTGGTCCTGGAATGAACACGATGTAACGAGATCTTTATTTAGAAAAATAAATTTATTATAAGGTTACGTCTTTGTTTTTGTGCTGTGCGATAATATAGCATTTTTATACAGCATTTTATATAACATTTTTATCAGTATAAGTTCTTTTATATTTTATCAATCAATTACATCGATTAATGAATTATTGTTATTCAAAAGTCTAATTTATTTAATTAATTAATTAAGAATTATTAATCGAAAATGAAAATTTATAAGACATATATAAATGTCCGATTTGAATAGATTAGAAAAAATCATGATATATTTTTTAGAAAATAATTTTTAATAAGTATTTTTATAAGTAGTTAATAATTTAGTATTTATTTATTTTGATATAATTATATATTACTATATTTATCAAAATGATTCTTATTTAAAGATAATAGCTATTTATTTCTTAATTTAATGTTAATTTTTTCCTTATATTATATGGAGATAAATCGAAAATTATTTAAATACTAAGAGGATCGCAAATAGAAAACATTGTGAAAAAAAGAAATTAATTTAAATGAAATATGAACCAAAGATTGAACAAGATCGAATGATAAATATATTTAATAAATAATTTTATACAATTGGTGTGACATCCCTTTTAATTACAAATACAAATCGTTTCTTAAATTATATATTGAGAATCTTTATCATATTTGAAACGATAAAAAAAATATATATAAATACTATAAGATCTCGTATAATGAAATCGCGTATTGATTTTAAAAATGACACAAGTCGATGACTTACCAGTGATATCAAGAGTATATGAACCATAATTATAGATTTGTCGATGGAAGTGCACACAAGATAGATAAAGAAGTGCCGCCGTCAACACTACCCTGAAACGTATTAGTAAGATAAATTGAATTCAAGGGATATTTATTAATAATTTATGTAAGAATAAATGTGAAAAGAATTCAACATTTAATACTTATTGATGTTTAATAGCAAATAATAAAATTTTTTGTTAAAATGACTACACGAGTGTTTGTTTCTTTAGCTTGTTTATTGCATAGAACGAGAGTAAAAGAAGGGAAAAATTACTTGAAATTCTGTAATAATTACTTATTAACTAATAAAGTCATTAAATCCATTAAATTCTATTTATTTTAATTATAGAGTGCAATCACTATTATTAAAGTAAAATTTATATAAGTATATATAAATAATAATAATAATAGTATTGGTAAAAAATTGAAATACCAAAGATTTTTATTATGTAGACAAAAATATGTTTTTTACTGTTTCAGAGTATCAAATCATTTAAATACAATCATGTTTACTGTTAGATAATTGTTAGATTACTAGAATAATACTGTTAGATACTCCCTCAGAAACTTGAAATGTTCTTATGCAATTTCAATTTCAAGTTCATAATCATAATTTTAAAATGTGATTAAATATAGAAAAATCTATTATATTTAATATTATTTTGAAATCTTATAGAACAATTTGTTGAATGTTCAGTTTTACATATTATAATAAAATTATGGAATTTTAAAAAAAAAGGAACAAATTTGTAAATTAAATGTAAATTGTAAATAATAGAAAAATATATAAATTTTTATATATTTTTAAATATGTGTGCATATTTTCAAATATTGTTTAAATTGCATAAAGATATAATTTCTTTCATATTTTTATCATATTTGTTTTATATATTAATCTTATTATTTCATTGTATAAAATAATATTTTTCAATGAAAGAAAAAAAAATATTACTACCGTTATCACAAGAAAGAAATATAATATATACATATATTTACATGTACTAGATTGATAATATGAAATGCGAAACGCAGTGATAAAGTATAAGACTCGTCAAGCGAATACTTGCAATAATTATAAAACTCTTATACTTTCATTTTATAATTATATTTTAATAATTAATTATGCGATTCGTCTATGTTTATTTATAAAGTTTCAGCGATATAAATAATTATATATTTATAATAAATATTTATGATATAATTTACATATCTACATATTAATGAATTCTTTTTATTAATAGAAAAATATTGCAATCTAACTGTAGAAAATTTCTGTAACACGTGAAATCTATTATACTAATATAAAGAATAAATCACAATGAATAAATTGTTATAAAAACTTGCCTCTGCATATTATGAGGATTTTGTGTACGCATTACAACGTAACATATGGCGGGAAGGCCTGCAAGATGTATCGCCTGCCTGAAAACGAATTTTTTTTAACAAAACAAATTTATTATAAATTATATATTATTTATTATTATAAATTAGGACAAAAATAAATATTTGAAATCTTAAATATATATTATTTTAATATATATTCTCTACATTGGTAAAAATAATTAATTTTAACCGTATATTGTAAATGAATTTTTACAATATTTTCTGAGTAATAAATAAATCAGATATATTTTTTTAAAATATATGTTTTATAGTTAAGTATTATGTAAATTGATATACAATTATAATGTTACATTTAAATAATATTTGATGAAATTTTGATTATTTTTAATAATTGTTTGAAATTTTTTATTGTAAATTTAATATACAATTATTTAATTGTATATTATATAATATCATATAATATTATAGTTACACTACAACAAAAATATTATACTATTATATTGTGAATATTTATTTAAAAAAATAAAATGCAATAACAAATCATGAATATTCTGTGCATAATACAAGCGTGAAACAATATTTTTGCATCTAATCCATGCTTATTAAAGTTTTTTTTAAAGACTAATTGATTCGCTTTTATTCACGGAGAATTGTTTACCTGCCGAAGCAAAAATATCCAAGCATGAGGCCGATGATGAGACCAAATACATGTCTGGTTGTTGCTGTTACGGCAACAGGACTAAGAAACGTTCTTAAAATTCCAGCCAATATTAGTGCTGTGATTTGAGATAGTAGAAAATTCACCTGCACACAAACGAAGAAAATATATTCATTATCATACTTGATCAATGTAACAATAAATTTGATCAATTGTAATGAATTGATCAATTTAGTCAATACTGAAAAATATCAGATTATAAAATATCAAATTATTATACTACAATTTTCAAATCGAGTTTATTTTTTAATCTATTAATGCATTGAGAATTTTAAATAGTAATTATATTAAATACTTTTCGTGGAAGGAAAATTATATTTTTCTTGTTTTCAAATCGATTATTTTAATTTCAATTACAAATTTGTTATTTAATAATAAATTAGATTTAAGAAAAATTTATTATTATTCAATTATTTTTCCACGATAATTGAAAAAATATTATAGCATTATAGCATCTATATATATATATAGAGCATTTCCTCTCATGGTACGAACATGTAATTCAATAACTTATAAAAATTTATATTTTAAACATAAAATATTAATTAAGATGGATATTTCTGAGATTTTAATAATTATTAATTATTAATTATAAATTTTAGAATTCAATTTCATAAAACATCATTTTATCATTATAGTTTGAAAAAAGATATTATATAAATATCACATTTTTATTCAATAGATTTACACATTCGTGTCTCCGGCATAATAGGAAAAATATTTAAATTTTTATTATACAAATCGTTAATGAAAAAATCAAATATAAGTTCATTTTAGAAATTTGTAAAAAAAAATAATCAATATTAAAAAATAAAAAAAATATAAAAAAAATAAAAATATTTCTTATCTTATCATAATTAGATTTCGCGAAGAAGAACTAAATTAATCTCTTGCTGATGACAAATACATTTTCGCGAGAATTATGCTCGGTTCAAGACCATTATTACGATATCATGAACAATTTTTTTACGCATATAGATTAAAGACTGTAATCGGGGAATATGGAAATTCTAAGTAACCATATTCTCCACGGGCTTCCCCAGTTCTCAAAGAACAACAGAATGCGTATTGTATGAATTGTGAAGGCCGTGCATGAAAGAAAACACGCTAGCTTATATCATTTCTATTGTTCCTTCATGTCTATAATGCTTCGTATCCATAAACTAAAGCATGTTTAAAAAACAAAACAAAAAAAAAAAAAAAAAGGAAAAAAATGCCATAAATTGCATTGATAGGAACATTTTACGTAAAAAAAACTATGTAATACATATGTTATCATAATAAATATTGCTGGAGAAAAAGTTTTATTTCAATTTTTTAAGAGATGGAATTCCATGAAATATGTTAAAATATGTTAAAAATGTTAAAAATTATTACAAATAATTGAAAAAAATCTGTTCTCTATGTACAGAAAAGATTTTCATTAGTATTCGATCGCTTAAGAATCACATCAATAATTAATATCATTTATAAATAAATGAAATATTATAAAGAATCCTGAGTAGATAAATTATTTCTTAAAACTATTTTTATTTTAATTTTAAAACAATAAAATATAATAATAAAATTAAAATATTAGAAGAGATTGAAAAAATTTTTGTGTGTAAAATTATTCTTGTTTTCTATAAATAAATAAATAAATATATACTATCATAAATATTTTATTAAAATTACATAATAAAAAATTATTGTAACATAATTATCTCCAAATAAATTGATTATCAATTTATATTATTAATTTGTAAAAATATCAGATATAATATTAATGCATTAAATATTAAAAATCTTAGAAAAGAAAAAATCTTTGTAATTTTAATAATGCTAAATTTAAATCTTAAAATTAATAATTTTATATTGATAACGTAATCAAATATAAATGAATAAATAAATAAAAGAAATAAATAAATGATTGAAAAAATATAAATTATAAGATCATTTATATTTTATTTATATAATATTATTATTTATTATATTATATTTTATAACAATAATGCGATAAATCTTGAACAAAAATAAAAATGAATATATAATTTCATACGTGAGTTCGTATTATTGACCCCTAATGACCCGTAGCGCAGAGGAGTTCCCCGAGTGTGCTTGCAGATATGCAGAGACAAAGATAGAACCGGATAAGAAACCGACGGTAATTCCCCGTTCAAAATATCGCAAAGAAAACAGGGAAAAAGATGTCAACGTGAAATTCATATATAAATCGAAGCTTTTGTCGACTGTGACACAGAAATCAATCAACTCTATAGACAAGAACATTACAAATCTTGTGCTTAAGAGTCGAAGTGAACAAAAAAAAAACAATTTCCAAGATGAAATTGATCGTGTTGGTTGTCTTCTGCGCTATTGCATACGTTTCTGCTCAAGCGGAATTAGAACCTGAGGATTATGTGAGTATTATTTCTATTGAATTAATTTTAAAATTTTTATGTAAAACATAGCATTTTAAATTTAATAATGAAAATAGTGGAACAATTGGTAAGAGAATAAAGAAAAAAAAAAGATTCTTTAATTTAAAATTTGGAAAAGAATAATAATTTTTTGATTTAAAAAAATATATCTTACATAGAAAAAATTGTTAGAAACGAGAATTTCTTATAAAAATTTATAAATATAAATATATTACGCTAATAATATTTCAAAATCTTTTAATTTGAAATATAAAACGTTTATACATTGCATTATTATAAACTATTGATCATATAAGTAATTTTTTAAATATTTAAAAAAGAATAAAATATACATTATCAAGTCTACTTGATAAGATCGAAAAATATATGGATATATCAACAATGATTTTTTCGTATTCTTCTCAAGCATAAGAAATATTATTATTGAAAAAAGTAAAAATTATTTAATTATTTAAAATTATTTAAATTAAAATTATCATAATAGCGAACATTTCTTAAATCTTTCTACTACCTTTTAACTTCTACCAATCCTAAATAATCCTCAACATACCATCTCTTCATTTCAAATCCTTTTATTAATCGAGTTTCTTTTCCCCTCATTAATCGTTAAAATTTTTCTTTTTTTTCCCCAGATCCCGTCTCGTTTCCGACGACAGGAAAGAGGATCCATCGTCATTAAAGGAACTAAAGAGGGAAGAAATCGTCCATCCTTGGACATTGACTACAAACAACGTGTCTACGATAAGAATGGAATGACGGGAGATGCCTATGGTGGAGTAAACATTCGTCCTGGACAACCTGCTCGACAACATGCAGGCTTCGAGTTTGGGAAAGAATATAAGAATGGTTTCATCAGAGGACAAAGTGAAGTTCAACGTGGTCCTGGTGGCAGACTTTCACCATACGTTGGAATAAATGGTGGATTTAGATTTTAAGATATTTTCAAATAACAATTAACAATAAATTAGCGATTCGTATTTACGTAGCATTTAATAATTATTTATTCCAGTAATGCATTTATTTCATTTTGATCTTATTAATTTATAAATATTATAATTAATTGGTATGATATTGAATATTGGTAGATTGTAATTCGGATTGTAATTCGATTGTATTAATTACAATATAAGAGATTCGAATAAATATAATTTTATCATTACAAACTGTGCGGTTTTTTTCTATTAAGGATAAATGAACTGATCGACGAGTGCGAATGAACCTTTGGCGTGCAAGTAGAACTGAGTGCAAGTAATAAGCGTTTCGAATGGAGCTAAACCTTTTGATAGCGCGTAATGAAGTTACAGTTACTCGAATATGCGTATAATACGCAATAATAGATGTTATGTGATAATAAAGCAGCATTGTTCGCTTATTTGGTTATTGTTGGGTACAATTTTAGAACATTTTATGCCAAATATTTTTACAAAAGTTATACATTTCATGATTTACCTTAAATTCAACCAAGTAAAAGATATTACTTGTAGAATATATGAAAATATATATGATATGTTTAATGTATAGATATATAATAGGTAGGTATATTTTTATAAGTACAAATAAAAGATAATTCAAAAAAAAAATATGACATAAATTTTTATGAAGAAAACAAAGAACGATAAAGAATATTTGTATTATTTTATCTTCATTTTCTTATATTCAAATTTTCAGTCAATAAAGTATATGTATAATATATCATAAATCCAATATCGATGTGTGATGCGTTTTAACTTTATGATGCAATTGAGAAGCGAATAAATTTATTAATCAAAATTACACAAACAGAAGAATAATGAAAAATATAGCGACGAAATTAATAAAAATAAAATTTGTAAAATTCACAAATCAATTAATTTACAGAAATTTTAAAATAATTTGCTCAAATCCATGATATTAAATACAATTCATAAGAATAATACATATATAATTGACATGTTACAAGAACAATAGAATAATTTTTAGATTCTAAGAATGTATTTATTTTATTTAAATTTAACAATTGTTAAAAATACATCGAAATCGTTATTTTTTTCTTAAATATTAAGCATAAATATAATTAATTGATTAGGGAACATAAAAAACAATTTTTTTTATGTATATTTTTATTTGTAAAAAATATTAACTATGATTATGACTATAATATTTTAAAACAAATACACAAACCGCAGATTATTTATTGCAAAAATGTAATATATTATTTATTTTATTATATAACATAATTTCTAAAATATTTATGAGAATATTACAATATTTATCATTTATACATATGATTCTAGCAATTATAATTTGAGAGATATAGTATTATTTTTTATTATTTAAATATTAAGATATTCAATTAATTAAATATCTTAAATCTTTTTGTAAAAGTTGCAACTTGAAAAGATATAACTTTTTTACAATTGCACATGGAATCAATTGATTTGATGATTTTCCATAAAAAAATTTGATTCTTTCAATGAATTAAAAGCTATTTTAGATAGCTTAAAACGATTTTGAAAAAATATAATATTCCAAGCAGATGAAACTCTTTATACATATATATTACGTATAAAATTTTATAAATAATCATTGAATATCAAATAAATATAATCTTAATCATTATTCTAGAAAAATGAAATCATGAAGATTTTAAAAAAAATAGATAAGCAATATACAAAATATAAGCAATTTAGAAAAAAAAGAAAAAGAATATTTGTACTATGAACTTCTGGTGTACTATGAACATCTGGACTTTGACAATATCTAATAAAACTTAAAATAGTTTATCTAAACAATTTATCTATTTGCTTATGTCAATGTTTCATAACTTATTAATGCTAATACATTTGAAAACATAAAAGATGAAAGAAGAGAAATATAAAAAAATATATGTCGTTATATTATTAACATAACATTACATAGTAACATTATGCTGTTTGATTAATAATTAAAAATAATATTCTAAAAACAAATTATTATAAAATATTGCTGTAAAACGCTTGAAACCCATCAGCTTGTAAGAGAATAATAAACTGGGTCTCTGATGTATCAGGTACGAAGAAAAAAAATTTTCCAAGCCAATAGTTTATATATAAACCTGGTATCATGGTGTTCGTCGTAGCAAAGAGTGCCATAACAAAAAGGATTTGACCTACACGATCCCTATAAATTGTCATACAGTATCGTAACATCGTAAACGCCATTTTGTATTCGGGCATCGTTTGATATGAATCGTTCGATGTAGAATGACCAATTGAGAGCATTAATACACACGTGACTGTATTTCATCGCGTCATTGCGATAAACTTTGCAACGTATAATTGAAATTCACGATATGAATACATATTTAACACGATAATTAATATATTTTTTGAAGAATAAATTCTAAGGGTCAAGATAAAAGTAAAAACATATTGGTACTTCTTTGTTATAAGTTATAAGCAATTGAAATTTATGTTAGATGAAGCGGGATGAAAAAAAGAATGAGACCATTCTGTTTCCGTTCTATATCGCCATTATATTCTATTTATATCTCATTTCCAATGATATTACTTCAATTGGTTATAGCTTAATAAATAGCCTTATCCAACAATTATATCAATCGTGTATTTATTTAATAATAATTTAATAATTACACTCGATTCTTCAAAATTCTCACAAATGTATCAATATCTTGCAATATATTAACCTCTTATCTTAATTTTGTTTAGAAATAATTTAATTTAATTAAGTTTAATAATAATAGTAATTAATATTAATTCAAAATTGATAAATCGATCCCGAATAATCAATGCAATTAAAAATTTCTATTTGTAATATTTTATAGTAATATATACTGATATATAATATATATGTATATGTATATTAATTACTTATCGTATCATTTTAATAAGAATTATCTTATTGAATAGTTAATTTGGCGATAAAACGCGAATGAATACAAATTATAATGAAAATAAATATAATATACTTCGATAGTCTTGACGATTAAAATTTTAAGAAAAAAAATCTTCGAATTATGAAAATAAATTTGATCGTTTGATCAAAATTCTTAAATAATGGAATAAATGGAAATTTAACATAAAGAGATATTGTACAGAAATTAATATATTTTCAATTGTAAAAACTCAAAGAAAAAAAATATTCCGATATTCAATACAAAATGTGTTTTCTCATTCAAAAATAATTTTTAAATAATTTTTATTTTTTCGCATATATTTACTCTTTTATATAAAATATTATATTTCACAATACAAATTTCATTTTGTGTCCAGAAATATTTTTCTGGCACGATCGCGTGTAAAATATTTGTAAAAAAAATCGCGACAATATTTAACTTTAAATTTCATTAAAAATAACAATGACAATGTTAAAAAATCGTCTTATGAAATCGTAGAAATTTATTCGTTTCTTAAATGAATAAAACAAAAAGAATAAATCATAAAACGTAATTAACATTTGTGTATTAACACACAAAAAGTTTCTCCGATATCACGAATAATTTTATTGCTATATTTAACGCGATAAAAATATAATATCGAATAAAGTCCGACTTTGCTCAACTTTAAGACCATAGATTAGAAATGATTCGTAATCGTGAATTATTATCTCGTAAACTCTCTATTTTCTTATCTTTATAGAGTGACATTTGATTCTTTTCTAATTTGTCTTCCGTTTTTCTCGTATCAAAGATTGTTCAATTTGTAAAATTCTGATTTCCGTCAAAACAATATTTTATTTCCTCATTTCTTCCTAATTTTTTTTTAATTTATTAATTTAATAATTCATTGATTGACATTATGTTTATATACATAAATGATAAATGTAAATAAATTTTCACTTTGAGAGAGTTTAATATTAATATTTTTTATTATTAAAGATATTTTTCTACATCTATGTAAAAAAAGATTCAAAAATGTATAATATTTATATATTAGAAACTCAATCAAATATAAAAAATTAATATTTATAGAAAATTTAAATATTAGTTAAATAATACGATTTATAAATATTAAATTCATACGATATAAATAGATATTCCTACGTATTTCTTATGTGTATCTACGCAAAATATAATTTGTATATACAATAAATTGTAAAATTAAAAAATGACATTAAGTCATTTTCATCACAAAAACGTATATTTTATAATTTTTAATTTACAATGATACGTAAAATATATAAATATAACTTTATTATAGTAAATATAATTTATCAAACATAATAATAAAAATGTATTATTTATAACAAGAAAAATTGTAATAATCGTATAAAATCCTATTCATCCTAATTATTCCTAACGGATTCTTCAGCTATCTCATTAAATCAAAGAAAGTTAACATTCGTAACGATTATATACTTTCTTTAAATTCGTGACACTTGGTCGTTTCTCAATCTATTACGAGAAAGAAGGAAATCATTTCTCATTTCGTTTGTCATTACATTCCTATGGGTATATACCAGCAGGAAGCCGGTTCAACAAAGCTAGTGACGAATAAGATTTGTCCGACAAAATACGATAACGGGATCAGCCGAGAGATTACACTACATGATTGATTTTATGATCGCATGCAAAGTATCTTCGTTAATCTTCGTTTTCGCTTCGTTAATCAATTATACAGAATATTAAATGATCAGTCGATTTTTGATTGATCAATATCTTTAATATTTCCTTTAATGATGAAAAAAAAATCATGCAATAATGAAAGTAATAAATAGGTCCTTATTTTATATCTACTAACTAACTATACTAATATTAAGAATATATTTTTTTGAGTGATTTGAATTTTGAGGATAAAGTATCGTTATCCTTCCTAATTTTTTTTTATTTAATAATTTATATTATATTTATATTAAAATTGATATTGTAACATTCAAAATATTTGAATATTTTATGAGTACAATTGTTTACTTAATTGAAGTAAATTATTCATAATATTCGTCAATGATAAAAATTGATTTTATGTCAATAAAAGAATTGATTGATATATTGAATATTTTTTTGTTTCTTTTGGTCTTAAAATCTTTTTTTTGATATCTTATATAATGTAATCTAAATTTTATTCATAATGATACCAAACATAACTCTATTCATATATATAAATTCTTATAGTTTTTGAATTTGGCGGGAATGAACTAACATTATTACAAAACATATATATGTTACACATTATTGTTATCACACAGCAAAAAA